>NC_077227.1:212105579-212440032 GCF_027887165.1 Monodelphis domestica | reverse complement strand
CTTGGTAAGCGAAATGGCAAATCCAGGGAAAGGACATGAATTTCAGCTGCTTCCCTTCCCCCTTTCAGGCACAAAGACTCCGACCACAGATAGGAAACACTGCAAAGGGAAGACAGTAATTATGACTTTTGTTTATTTTTTGGCTGGTTCTCTCTGACCTTTGGATTTGAATCACCACAGGTGAATTTTCAGTCCAGGTGCCTCCCTAGGTTTGTTTAACCCATTCTTTATCGCCCTACTCTTTCTTCCAGGTTCCTTTGGCTGACTTGCATTCAGTCCTTTACCTTGTCTTTTTCTCTTGTTCTCCATTCAACAACTGTATATTGAGCGCCTGCTGCATAGAAAAGCAATGTGAGGGGTAAAGAGATGCTGGGTGTATGGACCAAGGATTTCATTGGTGGGAGGAAATCCTAATGGGGAAACTCCATTGAGGAAGGATCAAGAATTCCTTTGGAACCTATTGCAATGGTTCTTAAACATTTTTTGTCATGTGTCCAAACTTTTTTGTGTCATGGCCACCTGAATCCTATGCATTCTTTTTATGAGTAGTGTTAACATTTCATGCCTCATAGGAAACAAGGAGAAAATTATCATGCTGGGTCAAGTGTGCTCTAGCTACAAAAATTCATCTCCAAGTATGAATATATGTTTTCAAATGGATAAGATAAATCAATTCCTCAATAAACATGTATTAAGCACCTACTACATGTTAAGTTTGGTGATACAAAAAGAGACAAAGATAATTTCTGCCTTCAAGGAGTTAACCTTTTCTGAGAGGTCAGATGGTTGAGGATAAAGGTAGATTGGACATCAGTTTAATTTCTTTCTTAATTTCTATTGTTTGTATTTGATTTTGGCTGAGTGGTTGAGTGTAACTCAACCTGATAACACAAAAAGGTTGATGCTCAATAGGCTTCCACAATTGCCTTCCTATTTTCCCTTGCAAATTCCTGGTTGATACTGAATTCTGACCGACATAAAAATATAAAAATGTGAGTCCTGTGGAAAGCATATAATTTTCACTAACTGGATCATTATTTGGAGATGAATTTTTGTAGCTAGAGCACGCTTGGCCCAGCATAATAATTTTCTCCTTGTTTAGTATGAGGCATGGAATGTTAACTTCCTGGTCAGGCAGGGTATGTTATTATACCTGCCTGTTTGAGCCACCTCCTTCTGTATATTTTTAAAATATATCATGAAACTAAAGCATTTGGGGGCCAAGTCTTTCCTCTTTCATTTGGTAGTTTTATGGAGGTAAAGAAAATGTGCAGCATTGTGTAATGGTTAGGGAGCTAACCTTCAAGTCGGGAAAACTTGGGTTAAAAGACTGCCTCAGCTACTTTACTTACCCCTTTGCTCCTCAGGCAGTTTTATAAGTTGTAGGTGATGCAAGTTTCTGCTCCGGGAGTTCTTTAGACAAATGATTCCATCAAAAATGTGGTGGTAGTGTTTGAAAAAATTTTATGGGCAATTTCAAAACTAAAATATGTTCTAGCAACTTGAGCTAATGGTGTGTTCTATGTTGATGGTATAATCAGAGCAGAAACCTGAGCTGATACTCATTTTTTTCAAATGATTTTTAATTTGATGGGGAGGGGTTTCTTTGTTGTTAAATGCATAACTATCCATTTCTGCAAAAGATTTAAGAGTGCAAGGTCCTTGAAAGGTGAGAATTGGATATAGATAAAGGTTTCACTGTAGTATAAAAGAACACTGTAGTATAAAAAACCAATTGGAATGGTGGACAAGGAAGTAGGTGAACTCAGCTGCAGGAACATCTGCATTAAGTCAAACTTCTGATATATACCAGTTATTTGACCTTCTGCAAATCACTTCAACTCTCAGTGCCCCAAGCAACTCCATGAGAACACAAACTATAGAACAGTTTCTGATCTGCATTGATAGGGGGAATTTCCTACCAGGGGGTTCCCTAGGCAGAAGGAATCTTAGCCTAGAACAGCATGATAATAATCAGAATTTATGTAGCACTTTAAAGTTTGTAAAGCACTTTACAAATATTATCCCCAATTGTCCCTTGAAACCACCCTGGGAGGTAGATGCTATTATTATCACTCGCATTTTATGGATAAGGAAATGGAAGCAGAAAGGTTACGTGATTTGTTCAGTCATATCACTAGTAATCAGCTAAGGCTGGATGTCAATTCAGGTCTTTGTGATTCTAGATCCAGTGCTCTATCCACTCTGCCAATTACCTGCCCCAACAGTATTCCCATTGGAAATTCATGTTCATAAAGTGAAAGCTATGTACTGTAAACTTTCTATCAGTAAAGGCTGCTTCTGTTCTAGGAAGAACAATGTGTCTATTGGGCATTTGCTAAGATACAACCACACACAGAGTTTCACCAAAGGTCATATGAAGAAGGTGGGAAAATCCTCCATAATTAAATTTCTGAAGGGTCAAAGTATTGTTAACTTCATCATTGTTGTCATGGTTTGGGAGTGATTTTTATAAAACTTTGGAAACTTGGCCCAAAACCACTGGCAGCTCTGTGTCATCTGGGACCTCTCTAAGCCTTGGTGCTTATTCATTTCGAGGAAAGAAAATAAACTGTAGAGATTTTTTTCTTCCCACAAGGACAGAAAAAATAAATGATAGAATTGTGTAGTTCTGTGTATTTCATCCTCAGTAAGAAAAGTTTCTGCCAGAAGATTCTCTCTTTTTTTAAAGTTCCTAATTCTGACAGAATCAGACCTTAATATATTATTAAGCTTTAATATATATATATATATATATAACACTGCCTGTTTCTTATCTGTCATTATGGGTTACGAAGAAAAATTTGCTGGGATTTGTCTTCTTACTCAATTATACATTACAAAATCTTAAGTTGATCTTGTATGGTGATTCTTTTAAAGCTCTGGTGTACATTGATATTTATATGATTTCTAAGTCGTTTGACTGAATAGAACCAAAAAAAAGCAAAAATGCTTGTTGTTTTGTAGTTGTTTCAGGCATGTCAGACTCTTTTTGGCCACATTTGGAGTTTTCTTGTCAAAGATAATGGGGTGGTTTGCCATTTCCTTCTCCAGTTAATTTTACAGATGAGGAAATTGAGGCAAACAGGGTTAATTGACTTGCCCAGGATCACAAAACTAGTAAGTATCTGAGGCTGGATTTGAACTCAAGTCTTCCTATATCTAGGCCTGGCACTCTATCCACTTTGACACTTAGATGCCCTTATTAAGTGCCTTCTATCTGCCAAGCATTGTGTAAAGCACTGAAGGTGATTTGGGTAGAGAAGCAAGTCAATCCCTGCTCTCAAGGAGTTCACATTCTAATTAAGAGAGACAATGCACATAGGAAGATTCCCTGCAGGAATGTTGGAAAGACCAAGTGGTAATTAGGGACAGAACTGAATTTCTGGATATACGTTGTTAGGTATGTAAATCATGAAAACATGGAAGAATAAGTAGAAAAGCAAAATAAGATAAGCAGAACTAGGAAACTCTAGTTAAACTCTGGATAATTAAAATACTCAAACTTTTCCTTGAAGAAAAGAGGAGAGAATGTACCTCTCCCACCTTTGTAGAGGTATAGGACAGTGAAGGTGGAATATCGCATTTACTTTTAGACTCAATCATTGTATTAGTTTTGCTGAATTGAATTACTTTATCTTTTATTTTATTTTTCTTGAAATGGAGGGAAGTGGGGGGGGGAATGATATTTGGAAATAAAGATGATTTAAGAATAAAAGATACCAAAGAATATGGGGGAAAGGTAGAAAACATTTGAAGATAATACCAGAAGAAAAGAAAAAGAAAAGTTCAAGAAAGGGATATAATTGAACTATAAGCAACATTAAATAAAATAATTTCTCCATTGGAAGTCATGCAATTAGCCTTTGTTAAATTTCTACTTGATATAGTCAAAGTATTGAAAGACCAAACAGAACTTTCCCTCAAGGAGCTGATAATCTAATTAGTAGGATAAGAAATATGTGCGAACAATATTCAGTTGTATTTATGTACTCTGGGCTTTGAAAAATGCTTAACTATATATTATCTCATTTGATCCTCATAAAAACCTTCAAAGTCAATACTCCACATACTATCTACATTTTATGGATTTAATTAAAATTGATAAGCATTTATTATGCACATGTGGGCATACAAGTGTATGTGTATGTGTGTAATTGGGAGATGTCTTTTTCCACTAAGAATCTCCAGTCCTGGGCTTGAACATACCAGGTTCTGTTTTAAGGGAATTTGTCTCCAAAGAAAGGAATCAGATGCTCCTTGACTTGCACTTTTCATGACTCATCTGCCTTCTTTCTCTGCCTTTGTGTCCCCTTCTCTCGTTGGTGGGCTCTTCTATAATCCTTCATTCTGAGGAATGGTCCAGAGCTGGCATCCTTAATTCTCTGGATTTTATCAGTATGGCTCAGCCACTTTCTCATTTTGCTCCTGTGGCTCCCTTATCCCAATGGTATATTTTTCATTCTTCAGACTTTAACACCATGTTCTGTGGCTTGCCCTTTTCCAGATCTCTTTTGGATTGTCTTGCTCTAAGAAGGTAAAGGCAATGGAAAGAGCATTTATATTGTTATGGTGGTTCAGTCACATCTGACTCTTCATGACACTATTTGGGATTTTCTTAGCAAAGATACTAGAATGGCTTGCCATTTTTTTTCCAGTTCATTTGATAGAAGAAGGAAATGGAGACATTCAGGGTTAGCCAGGGTCACTCAACTAATAAGTATATGAAGTCAGATTTGTATTCAGATCTTCCTGATTCCAGGATTGGCATTCTATCAATTGTGCCACCTAACTGCCCAAAGCATTGATATCGCACCTACTATATAGGATAGCTTACATAGTGCAGTAGATAGAGAGCCCAGCCTGGAGTCAGGAAGACTCTTTTTTAGTGAATTCAAAACTGATTTCAAATACTAGCTATGTGACTGAGAAAGTCACTTAACTCTATTTGCCTCAGTTTTCATATCTATAGAATGAGCTGGAGAAGGACACAACAATCCGCTCCAGCATCTTTGCCAAGAAAACTCCAAATGGGGTCATGAAGGATTGGACACAATTGAACAAAAACAACATCAACAAAACTATATGCTAGGTGTGCTGTGATACATGCCGTTACAAATATTTTCTCATTTGACCCTCACCAACACCCGTGCAAGGTAAGTTCTATTATTTATCCCCATTTTATAGTTGAGGAAATGGAGGCAAACATATATTGTTATTTGCCTAGGGTTAGGCAACTAGTAAATGTCTAAACTCATATTTGGACTCAGTACTCTATTCACTATGCCTCTTAATTTTTTCATGCAAATTTCTTGAAGTCAGGAACCTCCCTCCCTCCTTCCCTTCCTTCCTTCCTTCCTTCCTTCCTTCCTTCCTTCCTTCCTTCCTTCCTTCCTTCCTTCCTTCCTTCCTTCCTTCCTTCCTTCCTTCCTTCCTTCCTTCCTTCCTTCCTTCCTTCCTTCCTTCCTTCCATTGGATCACCAAAGCTTAGCAGAGTACCTGGAACATTATAAGTGCTTACTAAATACTTACTGATATCTAACCTGGGTCCCTGGGGGAATGATGTAAAGTTTAGATATGACTCTTAGATATAGTCTTCCCAGAAGAAATCATCAGGATCTGTTCTAGAAAGGTACTTAACATTCAAAGTGGATCAGGTATCATATAGTTTTTTTCCATCTTCTGGAAAAGAAATGCTTAAAATTCAAAAGCTCTATAAATATGCAGTGACAAAGATGATACTACACAGTAATGCATAACTCTTACACCTTTCCAGGAAAGTGAGATTTAAAACATCAAAACATGAAATATTTTCTGTTTCTACTGAACAACTATTTGACCTTCATTTTGGCACTGCATTATCTGTATAACTCCTTTGAGGTTTATAATTTTTGTCAAAGAATCCTTGTGCTCATCTTCCTTTTTCCCAAAATCCTTGAGGTAATTTGCATGAAGCACCTACCATGTGAACCTATTGTAAGGGGGGAAATGGGTTATTTTTAAAAGGGTTGGACTGGATTATTTAAGAGTGTGGTCACCAGGAATTTATATTTATTCCAAAGAGATTTATTTACAATTTATTTGCAAAATGTAGAAATAGTGAAGTAAGAAAAATCAGAGAGAGGATAAAGCAAGATATCTAGCTTAAGCACTAAGTAATTTATTTCCAGCCCCTCAACCTGGGCAGGGAGAGTTAGTGCTTAGGCCTCAAAAAAGCTGAGGACCTGGGGAAGTCTCTCTGAAGAGGTAAGTCTCTCCTGGGTTTATTTTTTTCCAGAAAATCCAGCAGTTAAGAGTCAGCTTTTTACTCACCATGTGTCAGTTCAAAGGAAGAGATTTTAGAACAGCCTCACCAGGAACCAACCTCCACTCCAAAGAATGAAGAATTGTCTCCAGTCTCCACTTCCAAAGAATGAAGAACTCTCCCTCATAGGAAGTGACAGCTCCTTTTAAAGATGCTTCTTTTGCGACACTTCCGGTGTCTTCCCCTAATTTTACATCTACCAATCACAGTTGAAGCTTTGCGTTAAGACTGCCTAGGGAAAGTTAGTTTAATTCTGATTTGTCACCCACTATTGTACACAAGGTTCACAGACCTCCCACTTAATGATTAAGTGGGATTTTTATACTTTTGGGGGATTAGATCTAAAAATGGGCAGATCTCCATGACATACTCAACTTTTAAGTAAGATATTTACACTTTTGGTGATTAAATCTAAAAATAGGCAGGGGTTACAATTTTAATCTTCACAGTCATGGAAGAGTTAATTTTAATCTTCACACTATCAATGACTTCAGATTTCTCAAGTCCTTGAGGAAATTACCAAGGCTGGAATTCTCTATCATCTCAACATTCGTATTTAGCCACTTATGTTAAGGGAAAGAAACACAAAGCAAAAGAAGTAGCTAGGTCTTTTAGATTCAGTTCAGGTACACCTGGACAAATGCATGTTTAGGATGTCCTATGTGATTAGTTGCCAAAACTTAAGGGAGCCCTTCTTTCCTTTACATGTAGTCTGTTGGAGAGCTGTCCTTCTACCAAGCCACATACCTACTGAGAAGAGAGAAGGATAAGAACTAGAGTAAAAGTAATCTCTCTAAACTCTATTGAGTGAACAGTTCTTGCTGTTTGCTGGCCAATCCTTTTTGACAAAGTGGGTTGTAATAGGATCAGAAGGATGAATCAGAGGTCTCTGTTTTTTAATGTTCCTTTGCAAGAGTATTTATTAGAAAGGACCACAACTTATGTTCATACTATAGGGGACAACACTAGTCTGGTGGATTAGGGATCAGGCTCCTCTGATTACAATTGTAATATATCTATTTTATGCCAGACACAATGTTAGAGGGTGGGAATATATAAATTATATATATATACACACACACACACACACACACACACACACACTCACACACTATTTTTTACAGTTTATTTGGGGGGAATGGGGCATTAACAAGTTGGTAGTAGAAGGGATAGATCAAGAGTAGCCTCATATACATAGGAAGTGGCACTTAACAAAGGCTTATGGGCTTCTATTTATTCCAGAGGTGAAAAAAAAATGAGGCTCAAAGAGGTTAACATGTCCATTATTATATACTTATTGTGTGATAGGATTAAAATCAGGTTAGGTTCTCTTTAAATGTACAGGTCATTTGTAAGTTTGGGCCTGATATTTGTTGTTTTTTGTTTGGGGAAAAGGAATCAGAATGTTCATGTATTGTTTATTTAATTTCTATTTCTTTTTAAATTTCAGAACAATTATTATTTATTTTTAACATTTTTCTTTTAAAAGTTAAAATTCTAGATTCTCTTTATCCCTCCCTCACCCACTGAGAAGGCAAATAATATAACAATTGTTCAAAACATATTTTTATATTAGCCATATTGAAAGAAAGAGTGAGAAAGAAAGAGAGAAATAAAGAAAGGGGATATCTTTCAGGAGGTGGATTCTTCAGTTTCTATTTTGCCCTCTGGATTTAAGATATTGGGGAAGTTTTCCTTTATAACATCTTAAAATATTGTGAAGATAGGATTAACTCTCCCCTTGTCTATTTTTAGCTAATCAAATTAAGAACTTAAAGTACCCCTACTTAACACTAAGAGAGTTCATGAGTCACTTACTGGAGAAAACTCACATCTCCAAAGGCCATTGCTGTCTCCTGGACAGTGCTAGGCAAATTGAAAGACTGCAATTGGTTTCTGTGAAGAAGGGGGAGTGACAGGAAGTGACATGGAAAAAGGAGCATAAAAGAAGAGACTGGCATGGTCTAGATTTCATTCCTTTCCTGCCATTTGAAGGAGATTTTTTTTCCTAGATCCTGCATCAGCTTGCTGGGTGAGTGACTAAGATTCTTGCCTTGGCTTTGGAAGATACTATGTTGGTGGAACTCTAGCTGAAGACATCACTGGGTCTTCTGGCTGAGGCTTACTGGGAAATCCATGTAGAGCTGCAGACTTAGGGAAGCCCCAACTTCACTGGAGAAAGACTGGTAGGCTTCTTAGGACTCTGTTCCTTTATCTGCATTTTACACTTTCACTCTTTATCTACCTCTTTGTAAATAAAAGCTCCTAAAAATCATTTTGACTTAAGCTTTATTTTAAAATGGGTGACCACAATATTATTTTATAACTCATATTTAGCATAAAAACTTAATTTTAAATCTTACAAGATGATGATTAGGCTTTTTTTTTTTTAATGATGACTTTCAGGTAATATAGAAATTCCCAAATTATCTCTCCTGGATCTATTTTCTAGGTTAATTGTTTTCCAACAAACTATTTCAGAATTTCCTTAATTTTTACTTTTTGATTGCATTTTGTTTCCTCTCATTGAGTAATCATCTTCCACTTAACCAGTTCTAATTTTTAAGAATTTTTCTTCATGGAGTTTTTGTATCTCCTTTTCGGTTTGGCCTACTCTGCTTCTAAAGAAGTTCTTTTCTTTTGTGAGGTTTTATACCTCTTCTATCATTAGGTCAATTTGTTGGTTTTTTTTTAAATATGATATTTTCTTCAGTATTCTTTATTCCTATTGTAATGATTAAAATAGTGGAAGACATAAATTGTGGCAGATAAAAGAGTGGATGAGTAAATTGTGACCGCAGAAAATATGTTTTCAAGACAGTGTCTTGTTTTAAATCAAATATAAGCTGGTCACCAGGGAAATATTCCCAATTATGAAATATACCCAAGTCAACTGGGTTTTATAGAGATTTTAATTCATACAAATGAGGAATTAAAGAAAGTGAGAGAAAATAAGAGAGGAATAAGTATGAAGGGCCTTGGCCAACATGGCCTAGACCTGAGTCTTAAGAGAGAGATCAGTCAGTCTTAAATCACTCACCACAAGATCTGTCCAAGCAAGGATTCTAGTATTGAGAGATACCAGTTCAGCCAGCCATCCATCTCCAGAGAGAGATTCTTCTGTCCAATGTTATCAGATTGTTATTATTTTCTTTAAAATATTTAGATATTGTTTCTATTATCTCTGTTGCATTTATTCATTAGTATAATATTATTTACTCAACATTTAGTTTTAAATAATTTCTTTACATTTCCCCAATCAATTGAGTGTTTTTATTTCATTGTTATATCTAAAGAATGTGTTTAGTATTCCTGCCCTTTTTTGTCTATGAGATTTTTATCTTAATGTCTTGTTAATTTTTGTAAAAATGTCATCCAAAACTTTATTTTTATTTATTTTTTTGAAAAATTTATTTAGTCAATTTAGAACATTATTCCTTTGTTACAAGAATCATATTCTTTCCTCCCTCCCCTCTATTCATCCCTTCCCATAGCCAATGCACAATTCCACTGGGTTTTACATGTGTCATTGATCAGAACCTATTTCCATGTTGTTGATGTTTGTACTAGGATGATCATTTTAGTCTACATCCCCAATCATATCCCCCTAGATCCATGTAATCAAGCAGTTGTTTTTCTTCGGTGTTTCTGCTCCCATAGTTTTTTCTCTGGATGTGGATATTATTCTTCCTTATAGATCCCTCCAAGTTGTTTGGGATCCATGCATTGCCACTAATGGAGAAGTCCATGACATTTGATTGTACCACAGTATAACAATCTCTGTGTATAATGTTCTCCTGGTTCTGCTCCTTTCACTCTGCATCAATTTTTGGAGGTCGTTCCAGTTCACATGGAATTCCTCCACTTCATTATTCCTCTGAGCAAAATAGTATTCCATCACCAACATTTACCACAATTTGTTCGTCCATTCTCCAATTGAAGGGCATCCGCTCATTTTCCAATTTTTTTGCCACCACACAGAATACAGCTATGAATATTCTTATACAGGTCTTTTCCCTTAGTATCTCTTTGGGGTATAAACCCAGAAGTAATATGGCTGAATCAAAAGGCAGACAGTCTTTTAGTGCCCTTTGGACATAGTTCCAAATTGCCCTCCAGAATGCTTGGATCATTTCACAACTCTACCAGCAGTGCATTAATGTCCCAACTTTGCCACATCCCCTCTAGCATTCATTACTTTCCATTGCTGTCATGTTAGTCAATCTGCTAGGTGTGAGGTGATACCTCAGAGTTGCTTTGATTGCATCTCTCTGATTATAAGAGATTTAGAACACTTTTTCATGTGCATATTAATAGTTTTGATTTCTTCATCTGAAAATTGCCTATTCATGTCCCTTGCCCACTTATCAGTTGAAGAATAGCTTGATTTTTTATATAATTGATTTATCTTTATATGATCTTTATAATGATTTTTATAAATTTGAGTAATTAGATCTTTGTCAAAGGTTTTTGTTATGAAGATGGCTTCCCAATTTCTTCCTTCCCTTCTAATTTTGGTTGCATTGGTTTTGTTTATACAAAACCTTTTTAATTTTATGTAATCAAAATTATTTATTTAAAATTTGTGAGTTTTTTATAACTCTTGCTCTTAAAATCTTTCCTTTCCCAAAGGTCTGACACGAATACTATTTTGTGTTCACATAATTTACTTTTAGTTTCCTTCTTTATATTCAAGTCATTCACCTATTCTGAGTTTATCTTGGTGTAGGGTGTGATCCAAACCTAATCTCTCCCATACTGTCTTCCAATTTTCCCAGTGGTTTTTATCAAATAGTGGGCTTATATTCCAAAAGCTGGGATCTTTGGGCTTATCATAAACAGTCTTGCTGAGGTCACTTACCGCAAGTCTATTCCACTGATCCTCCTTTCTATCTCTTAGCCAGTCCCATATTGTTTTGATGACCACTGCTTTATAGTATAGTTTGAGATCTGGGACTGCAAGGCCTCCTTCCTTCGCATATTTTTCATGATTTCCCTGGATATCCTTGATCTTTTGTTCTTCCAAATGAACTTTCTTATGGTTTTTTCTAATTCAGTAAAGAAGCTTTTTGGTAGTTCAATGGGTATGGCACTAAATAAGTAAATTAATTTGGGTAGGATTGTCATTTTTATTATGTTAACTTGTCCTACCCATGAGCAGTCAATGTTTTTCCAATTGTTTAGATCTAGTTTTAATTGGGTGGAGAGTGTTTTATAGTTGTGTTCCTATAATTCCTGTGTTTGTCTTGGCAGATAGATTCCTAAGTATTTTACATTGTCTAGGGTGATTTAAATTGGAATTTCTCTTTCTAATTCTTGCTGCTGAGATGTGTTGGAAATATATAAAAATGCTGATGACTTATGTGGCTTTATTTTGTATCATGCAACTTTGCTAAAGCTGTTGATTATTTTGATTAGCTTTTTAGTTGATTATCTAGGATTCTTTAAGTAGACCATCATATCATCTGCAAAGAGTGATAGCTTGGTGTCCTCAATGCCTATTTTAATACCTCAATTTCTTTTTCTTCTATGATTGCTACTGCTAGTGTTTCTAGTAAAATGGCAAATAATAGAAGTGATAATGGGCATCCTTGTTTCACTCCTGATCTTATTTGGAATGCTTTTGGTTTATACCCATTGCCAATGATGTTTGCTGATGGTTTTAGATATATACTGTTTATTATTTTTAGGAAAGGCCCTTCTATTCCTCTTTTTTTCTAGTGTTTTCAATAGGAATGAGTGTTGTATTTTGTCAAAGGCTTTTTTCTGCATCTATTGAAATAATCATGTGTTTTTTTGTTGGTTTCCTTGTTAATATGGTCAGTTATGTGGATGGTTTTCCTAATATTGAACCATCATTGCATTTGTAGTATAAATCCTACCTGGTCATAGTGAATAACCCTCATGATCACTTGCTGGAATCTTTTTGCTAGTATTCTAGTTAAGATTTTTGCATCTATGTTCATTAGGGAGATTGGTCTGTAGTTTTTCTTTTTCTGTTTTTGACCTGCCTGACTTTGGAATCAAATATGACAATAATTGTGTCATAAAATGAATTTGGTACAACTCCTTCTTTGCTTATTCTGTCAAATAGCTTGTATAATATTTGGATGAGTTGTTCTTTGAATCTTTGATAGAATTCATTTGTGAACTCATCTGGTCCTGGGGATTTTTTCTTAGGGAGTTCTTTGCTGGCTTGTTCAATTTCTTTTTCTGATATGGGGTTGTTTAGGTAGTCTATTTCTTCCTCTGTTAGTCTAGGCAATTTATATTTTTTTTTAAATAGCCATCTATATCACCTAGATTGCCATATTTATTGCCATATATGGGCATAATTGTTTTTAATGATTGCCTTAATTTCCTCTTCATTAGAGGTGAGGTCTCCATTTTCATCTTGGATGGTGTCATTTTGGTTTTCTTCTTTCCTTTTTTTTAAATTAGATTGATCATTACTTTGTCTATTTTATTTGTTTTTTTCAAAGTACCAGCTTCTAGTCTTATTTATTAAATCAGTAGTTATTTGACTTTCAATTTTATTAATTTCCCCCTTTGATTCTTGTGATCTATAATTTAGTTTTTTATCTGAGGATTTTAAAGTTGTTCACTTTCCAGTTTTTAAATTTGTATGCCCAATTCATTGACCTCTGCCCTCCCTAGATATATGAACTCAAGGATATAAATTTCCCCCTGAGTACTGCTTTGGCTGCATCCCATAGATTTTGAAAGGATGTCTCATCATTGTCATTTTCTTCAATGAAATTATTCATTGTTTCTATGATTTGTTCTTTAACTGATTTTGGATAATCGTATTGTTTAATTTCCAATTCTTTATTTAACTCTCCATGTACCCTTACTAATTATTATTTTCACTGCATTGTGATCTGAGAAGAATGCATTTATTGTTTCTGCTCTTTTGCACTTGTTTGCAATGTTTTTATGCCCTAGTACATGGTCAATCTTTGTGAATGTACCATGTGCTGCTGAAAAGAAGGTGTATCCCTTTTGGTCCCTATTTATTTTTCTCCACATATCTACTAACTTTAATTTTTCTAAGATTTCATGCACTTCTCTTACCATTTTCTTATTTATTTTTTGGTTTGATTTATCTAGCTCTGATAGAGGAAGGTTCAGGTCTCCCACTAGTATAGTTTTTCTATCTATTGTATCCTTGAGCTCCACTAGTTTCTCCTTTAGAAATTTGGATGCTATGCCATTTGGTGCATATGTGTTCAGTACTGATATTTCTTCTTTGTCTATACTGCATTTTATCAAGATGTAATTACCTTCCTTATCTCTTTTTACTAGATCTATTTTACTTTTGTTTGTCAGATATCATGATTGCAAATCCTGCCTTCTTTTTTTCAATTGATGCCCAATAGATTTGGCTCCATCCACTTACTTTTACTCTCTATGTGTCTAACTTCCTCATGTGTGTTTCTTGTAGACAGCATATGGTAGGGTTTTGGTTTCTAATCCACTCTGCTATTCGCTTGCATTTTATGGGTGAATTTATTACATTCACATTCAGAGTTATGATTACCAGTTGTGTGTTTCCTAGCATTTTGATTTCCACTCCTAGTCCTGCCCTTTCTCCTTTCATTATTTCCTTCTACATCAGTGTTTTGTTTTTAATGAGTCCCCTTATTTATCACCATTATTTTGCTTCCCTTTCTACCCCCTCCCTTCTTATTCCCCTCTTATTTTCTTTATAGTCTTTTAAAACTGCCCCCACCCTTGCCCTCCCTTGTATTACTTTCCTCCCCACCAGTCCATTTTTTACCCTTCTATTTCCCTATAGGGCACAAATCAATTCTCTGCCCCAATGTATCTGATTGCTCTTCTCTCTTTGAGTCAATTTCAATGCATGTAGGAATTGAGAATTTTCTATCTCTAACTTCTTTACCCTTGCAGGGTATTGATGTTCTCCTCCCTCCCACCATGCACTTCTTTGTGACATATACATTTACCCCATTTTGTTTCTTTTCCCATTTCTCTTAGTATTAATCTCTTTTTTAACTCTAGCTGTATATATATATACACATACATACACACATATATATATTTATGCATACATATATCTATATACATATTTATGTCTTGGCATTTCATTCTATACAGCTTGCCACTGTTCCCTCTAAGTATAATTCTTCTAGCTACCCAGGTGATAATAACAATTTTTAAGAGTTACCAATATCCTCTTTTCTTGTAGGGATACATATCATTTTAACTTATCAGGTCCCTTAAAAAAAGTTTGTTGTTGTTGTTTTTTCACTTTTTTTAATTACCTTTTGATGCTTCTCTTGAGTTCTGTGCTTGGACATCAAATTTTCTGTTCAGGTCTGGTCTTTTCTTTACGAATGCTTAGAATTCTTCTATTGTGTTGAATGACCGTACTTTCCCCTGTAAGAATATAGTCAGGTTTGCTGGGTGGTTGATTCTTGGTTGTAGACCTAGTTCCCTTGCTTTCCAGAATATCTTATTCCATGCCTTTCAGTCCTTCAGCGTGGATGCAGCCAGATCCTGCGTTATCCTCACTGTGGTTCCTGAGGGACTGACAAAGTGACATCTGAATGACTTCTTCTTAGCAACCTGTAATATTTTTTCCTTGGTCTGGTAGTTCTTGAATTTGTCTATAACATTCCTGGGTGTTGTCAGTTGGGAATTATGTACAGGAGGTGATCTGTGGATTCCTTCAATCTTCACTTGTCCCGCTTATTCTAGAATGTTGGGGCAGTTTCCTTGGATAATTTCCTGTAACATGTTGTCCAGGCTTTTTCTTTTGTCATGGTCTTCTGGTAGACCAGTGATTCTTAAGTTGTGTCTCCTGGAATGATTTTCTAAATCTTCTGTTTTGTGAATGAGGTGTTTCATATTTTCTTCAGTTTTTTCATTCTTTTGGTTTTGTTTTATAGTGCTCTACTGCCTTGTGAGGTTACTTGCTTCTAATAGTTGTATTCTGGTTTTTAAAAACTGAATTTCATCCCTGCCTCCTTCTGGTCTGATTTTCTTTGGAGGTCATCTTTCATCTTTGTTGCCTCATCTTTCATTTTCTTTGTCTCATATTTCATCTCCTTTGCCTCATTTTTCAAGCTGATTAATTTTGGCTTTCAAGACACTATTTTCTCATTTTAGTTCAAGTGCCTCTGTTTCCAGATGACTTATGTTGCTTTTTAAGTTCTTTTCCCAGTTGTCTTCAGTCTCTCTTGTGTTTTGAATTGTATTTTGAGTTCTTCCAAAGTCTGTGTCTAATTCGCTGAAGTTTCTGTTCCTTGATCCTCCTCTCTTCCATTTGCTCTTTGTTCATTGCCTGGATAGAAATTGTCAATTATAATTTCTTTTTTCTTTTTCTGTTGTTTGCTCATATTTGCCTCTTCTTTTCTCCCTGTAGTTGTCTGTAGTCTTTCTTCTCTCATTATATGTTGGTTCTGTGGGTTTGGGCTTTTTGTTTTAATCAGCCTTCACCCTTGGAACTTAGCAAGGCTCTCAGAGCAGTTTGTGGGGGTAGGAGTGTTGGAGATTGAGCTTCCCTGCCCTCTGAAAGCTTGATAAGATTAAGCCCAGTAGAGTTGAATTTACAGAGCTAGATGTGCCCTGAGGCCAAAACCTCTGGAAGGGGGCAGGCAATATGGAGTGTCTCAGCTGTGATTGGGCTGCTTTCTTTGAGGTTCTCCTCCAGCTGCCTCCCTGGCACCTATGTTCAAAGCCCTGGACCTGGCAAAACTTTGTCCTCAAGGTACTCCCTCAAGACTAGCCCAATTGCCCACCCAGAGATTCTAGCCACTGTTGGAGGCTCAGTACTATCAGTGGGGGGAGGGGTCCTGGAGCCTTCCTTCTTCCTTCCCCTTAAACCTGAGTGTTCTCGAATTCAGGATTTTGGGGGGTGTACCTTTTAAGTTGAGTCCAGAAGGAGGATTCCTTAGCTCTGTCCTGTTGTTAGATTTGGTTTTCAGTCCCCTAGGAGCATTTTGTTTTTAGTTGGTGAGGAAGGGTTTTCAGAGGTCTGAACTTCTTGCTGCCTTTACACAATCATCTTAACTCTGCCTCCCATTGTCTATCCAAAACTTTAAAAAGGTATATACCTTATAATTTCCATTCAGTAACCACCATAGGTCAATTATGTAACATTTTCCTATTTCCGAGTCTTATTCAGATTCTTAACATCTTTTTAAATTATCTTTTTGGTAGATTTGTCTAGATCTGAAAGGTCAATAAGGTCACAAATAATTATTTTTCTATTTTATACCAGTTTTCTTTTACATATTTGAAATGCTATTTTATTCATTGCATATATTTAATATTGATGTTTCATTAGCAGTAGTGCATCCAAGTATAGTTTTATACTTTTATCTCTTTCTCTTTTCTCTCTATTATACATGTCTATTTATACCTTTGACTTTTGTCAAAATGACTTCTGAAATTATGATACCAACTCTTTCTTTTTTTTACATTCAGCTAAGACATCATCTATATTCACTTTAATAATGTTTTTCTCCAATTACATGTAAGAATGATTTTTTAACATTCATTTTTTAAGGTTTGGGGACAAATTATCTCCCTCCTTTTCATGCACACTCTCTCTCCCACCCACCCTTCTCCTCTTCCCTGAGACAGTAAAAAAAATATGACATACATTTTACTTATGCAATTGTCAACATGGAAATTTAGACATCACTAGTTTATTTAGTTTGAGGGTAGAAACCCCAGGTTTTGACCTTGTCACAGGAGAGGTTTCCCCCTGAGGGAAGGTCCCACTTCACCTGACACTAGACATAAGTAGCGCATCAGTCTCGCAAGCTGAAGGATCAAGTTCAATCCTTAGTAAGGAGGTTGTGATATACTGGGAAAGGCTTCTGGAGATGAAAGAGCTACTTGACTTCTGATGGGAATCCGCCTCCCACCTGAAGTGGATGTCTATTGTCTGGCGAAGTGGAACCTTCTTTCAGGGGGAAGCCTCTCCTGTGACAAGGTCAAAACCTGGGGTTTCCACCTCCCACCTAAATTAAACTGGGGATCTCTAGATTTCCATGTTGACACAATCATATAAAACATGTTTCCATATTAATTATTCCATTTTGTGGAAGAGATCTCAAACAAAAAAAAAAAGTAGAAAGAAAGTGAAATATAGTATGTTTCAGGCTACCTTCAGACTATCTGTTCTTCCTCTGAAGGCAGATGGCATTTTTTTTTCTTGCGTCTCCAGGATTGTCTTGGATCACTGCATTGCTAAGAATAACTATGTCATGTTTGTCAAAAAATATTGCTGCCACTGTGTACAATGCTCTTCTGGTTCTGCTCATTTCATTTTGCACTGGTTTGTTTAAGTCTTTCCAGATTTTTCCAAAATCATCTTGCTTATCACTTGTAATAGCACAATAGTATTCTATCACAATTTCATATCACATCTTATTCAGCCATTCCCTAATTGACAGATAACCCCTTAATTTTCAATCCTTTATTATTACAAAAAGAGTTGCAATCAAGGTTTTTGTACAAATAGATCCTCCCTCCATTTAAAAAAATCTCTTGGAAATACAGACCTAGTAATGTTTTGATGGATCAAAGGGTATGTACAATTTTAAAATTGAGGCATGTTATATTAAAATAAAGTCTGCTTATTTGAACTCTGATTCTTTTTATTTAAGTACTGCTTTCTGACCCATTCTACCACCCTCTTCCATTTTTATGAACAAGTTCATATTTAGTGTTTATAAGTTTTATTTTGTTTTTCCTATACCATCTACTATTATAATATTTCCTTATTTTGCTCATCTTTCCACTCTTTAAAAAAATTAGGACAAAGGGAAGGAATGAAATTTTGTTGCTCAGTCATTTTTTTAGTCATGTCTGCCTCTTGATGACCCCATTTGGGATTTTCATAGCAAAGATATGCAGTGGTTTTTTGTTTCCTTCTATAGCTCATTTGTAGAGACAGGGTTCAAACCCATATCCTCCAGTTCCAAATACAATGCTATCTATCCTGTATCTATCTTTACTCAAGATCCTATGGTTTTTGAAATATGGGCAACGGCTTCGACAGACCGGCCAAACCTTGTGAGGGTAGCCATCAGGTCATCGACCCCTGGTGAACTAATGCTTTGTTCACCCAGCATTTGAAGACTGCTTCGGCTGAACAGACAGAAGAAACCAATAAAAAGGTTCAACGGCTGAGAGGGCGACGCAGCAAAGCACTGTGGAGTGCTTAGGGTGTGTTGGAGCACAAAGGACAACACGGCCATCCAATGCAGCTGAGGAAGTCTCCAGATGTAACGACTTTTCATGCCATTGGACCCAGGCTTCCAACGCCGAGAGAGTGGGACTGTCTCTGTGCATCGACTTTTCCACTTAAATCTCCTTCACCCACAAATGTCTCTGTGTCACACAAAGACAATCGTCATTCTCGGTTACTGAGAGACTACTACTATCCATATCATTATATTTTTTGAGGAACTCAATGATTCTCCAAATACCTTTTCTCTTTCTATAGAAGTTCCAGGTCATTTGTTTTTAAGAGTAAATAAACATTTTCTTCCAATTTGAGGTTCTTTTGATTTCCCCCACTAGTTTTCTTGATATTTCATTGAGCTTTCACGTTGTGTTTATTCACTCCATTTTTCAGTGTACACTACTTTTGGTTTGTCTAATTTCTCTTCTAAGCTGCTTATTCTCTTTTCAAATTTTTCTCCAAGAGCACTCATTTCATTCCTTACCTCTTCCTTTTATCTTTTTTCTTCATTTCTTTTAGTTTTTGCATCTAATATCAGCATGTCATCCCTTTTCCCTCTCTGGAGTTACACTTTATTTTTATGGAATTATTCTTACCTTTAGGAGTTTTATCCTTAACCATAGTATTTCTTTATTGCATTAAGGTTTTCTTGTTTTTGCTTATTTTGTCAGTTTCTCTACTTGATTGGAAAGGGAAATAGTACACCTTCTCCTCCTACTCCATTACTTGTTTCTTTTGAATGTCTCTTGGCTTTGCAGTTACTGCAGTTATTTTCATGAAATTGGTTCTTGGAGACAAAGTGTAGGTCTGCTATTAGTCACCTAAGAATTTCTGTTAGCCTGCAGTATAGAAGCTAGAAAACCTAGCTGTTAGTAGTTTTTGGGTCCTTCTCTATGGAGACAGTCATGGATGAGGTAAAAATTGATCTAGGGTAAAATGGCTTTTGGGCCCTTCCTCTTAGATATTGTCCTCTATGGCAGGGGTCCCCAAACTATGGCCTGCAGGCCACATGTGGCCCCCTGAGGCCATTTATCTGGTCCCCACTGCACTTCTGGAAGGGGCACCTTTTTCATTGGTGGTCAGTGAGAGGATGCATCCTGTGCTCCTGAAGTACCGTATGTGGCAAAGTGCAGCGACGCTCACATACAGCACTACTTCCGGTGACATAATCCTTTGAGTGCTACGCAAAGGATTATGTGGCTGCACAATGGAAGATGTCAGCATGGTGAGCAGCGATCTGGGAGAGGGGATTCCGCACTGTGTATACTGCTGCCCAGTATAGTGGTGGCAGTGATGGGCCTGTGCAAGGTGTGACAGGTCCATCACAGCCAGCGCTGCAGCCTCCGCTATCCCAGACAGTGGGATACAGTGTCACAGACCCTGCACTGCCTCCACTACTGTATACAGGCATCAGATAGCAATGATCTGGCCTGTGACATCAGCAGTGGGCCTCTACTGTGAGAAGCCCACCGCTGTCACTGGGTGTTTTATAAGGCACCCCCTGTTTTGGGGGGGTCAAATTAATGTAAGACAGTGTCATTTTCGGGGAAACAAGGTAATACAATGGCCCTATTATAGGGTCCATCATGTTGTGTATCTGGGGGAGTATGGGGGCCACTGTACTGTATAATAATGTGGGGAGACTTTTGGGCAAAGGGAGGTTGTAGGGGCCATTATGTTGTGCATCTGGGGGAGTATGATTGCCATTGTACTATGTGGGGGAAGGGAGGCATGTGTTTTTCATATTATGGTCTATAATTACAGATCCATAAATATGGGCCACAAGAGGACACACACTAGTGTTGTGTCTTCTTTTTTCCTGTCGTGGGATCTGATCCATGTGATTAGATTCCTGTATGAGTTCACAGATCTCAGTGTGATTCACACAGGGTAGTGTGAACTGGAAAAGTGGTGGAAGAACAGGCTCTGTAATCATGCCAATTCCCGCACCACACCGGGGTGAGCCTGAGGTAAAAGTGGAGTTCCACCTATATGGCCACTGGTGAGGCTGAAATGATGTGGAATGGGAAGGCTGCATTGATGGGCAATGTAGTCTATATGCCTCTGTGTGGGCAAAATTATTGTTGGTATATTGTTTTTGTAGGGATATATATGTGTATATATATATATATATATATATATTACTAATAGCAATTTGGAATTCCTAGGAAACAATGCCATTAAGAAAGAGAAAAATTGACTCAGAGTGTAGGATATTCAAAGAACAATGGATCTTATGGTTACTTTTTCATGCAATACAAGAAAAGAGCTGTGTGTTTGATATGCCAGAATATAGTGTCTATGTTCAAAGAATACAATTTGTGCCAACACTATCAAATTCAACATAAAGATAAATATGATTGTTTGGTCAAAGACATGAGAAAAGATAAAATATTAAAACCGAAAAATAAATTGACAACTCAGCAATATACTTTTGTGAAGCAGAAGCAGCTAAATATTTCATCACTGCGAGCAAGTTTTCAAGTTGCCAAGCTAATAGCATGCCCTTGCAGACCATTCATGGAGGGAGAATGTGTTAAAGAGTGCCTTCTTTCTGTTGCCAAAGAGATGTGTCCAGAAAAGGCAGACTTATTTAGTATAGTTAGTCTTTCAGGATCTACAATTACATGAAGGACTGAAGAAATGGGAGACAATTTGCATCAGCATTTGCAAAATTCCACAAGAAAACTTTCCTATTTTTCCTTGGCACTTGATGAAAGTAATGATGTTTGTGATTCTGCACAACTTCTAATTTTTATTCATGGGATGAATAACAATTTTGAAGTCACAGAAGAACTTGCTGCACTGCAAAGCATCAAAGGAACAATTATAGGAGAGGATATCTATGAAAAGGTTTCCCAAACTTTGAATGATTTGGAGTTGTACTGGGCTAAACTATCCAGTGTGACAGCTGATGGTGCTCCTAGCATGGTGGGGTCTAAGAAAGGAGTAATTGCTTGCATTAAACAAGAGATGAACAAATGTAACCATTCTCATCCAATAGCCATACACTGCCTCATCCACCAATAAGTACTGCTATGTAGTAAATCACTGAATTGGGACTCTGTTATGAAAATTGTGGTATCTTGTATTAACTTCATTAGAGCTAATGCACTAAACCACAGACAATTTCAGGAATTTCTGTCTGAGCTAAATGTTGCCTATGAAGATGTTCTGTACCACATACAAGTTCATTGGTTGAGTCAAGGGAGAGTTTTGAGACATTTCTATGACTTACTTCCACAGATTACAGCTTTTATGCTTTAAAAAAACAACAACAAAGAAGTACCAGAGCTCAATGAGGCAGAATGGAAATGGCACTTCACCTTTCTGTCAGATGTAACAGAGCTACTCAACAGTTTCAATGTCCAACTTCAAGGAAAAGGGAAGCTTATCTGTGATATGTAATCACATGTGAAAAGCATTTGAAGTAAAATTAGACCTCTTTATCAAACAAGTGAAGGGGGAAAATTTCTGCCATCTCCCCTTACCTCAAACTCTGTTAGCAGAAAAACCCTTGATTCCATTCCCCAAAGAAACATGTGTGGATTCACTGGAAAAGTTGCAAAAGGAGTTCCAATTCAGATCTAAAGAGCTTCATCTCCATGAACAAGGCATACAGCTTTTTCATAACCCATTTCTATTGACATTGAAAATGTGGATATAATTTACCAAATGGAACTGGCTGAACTGCAGAATTGTGACTCTCTCAAAGACACATTCAAGTCAAACAGCTTACCTAATTTCTATGCATCTTTCCCCTCTGAGACATATCCTAATCTCAGGAACCATGCACTCAAAATGGCAACCATCTTTGGCAGCACTTATGTCTGTGAACAAACTTTTTCCAGAATGAAACATTTGAAATCTCTAACCAGATCTAGACTAACTGATGCACATTTGCATCATTTGTTATGACTAGCAGTGACAAATATGGAACCGGACATTGACCATCTCATCAGCCAAAAGTAAGCCCATAGATCCCATTGAAATACTGGTCAGTTTGTTGATTTAAATTGTTCTTTATTTTAAATATTGTATTTCTTCCCATTTTGTTTTTGTTTTTTACTTTAAAATAAGATATGTGTAGTGTGTGCATAGGGATTTGTACATAGTTTTTTTTTTTTAATCTGGCCCTCCAGTGGTCTGAGGGACAGTGATCTGGCCCCCTGTGTAAAAAGTTTGGGGACCCCTGCTCTATGGCATAGACACTGAACTGGGGGAAAGTACTCTCTGTGTCTTTCCCTTGTTGTATGGTTGCCAAGAAGTGTTGGACAGTCCATGACTTGTGAAAAAGTGACCTTTAAACTTTTCCTGCTTTGAGCAAAAGTGTCTTCCCAGACTCTCTTTTTAGGCTCAGATCCAAATGGTGGAGTTGAATCCTTCACTCTTGGCACTGGCCCATTAAGAGACCATTAGTGACTGGGGCAATCATGATTGTTTAGTGTCATTACCCCTATCCCTAATCCTATTGAGAACACCTTAAGTTTCTTGTAATTCTTGTCATTTTAAAGTTGGTTTTAGATTCTTAAGGGATTCTTAACCCTAGGGTCCATGGTGACCATCAATAGATTTTCTTGGATCTAAGAACTCATATTGGAAAAAATACATCTTTATTTTTAATATAATTGGCTTCCTTTGGAAGTTCCTCATATATTGTTCTATTAACAAAAATCTAGCTTATTCTTTAAGGAGAAGATAGCTTTCTTTTGGGGGGGATTTTATTCAATTAGTTAATTTAGAATGTTTTTTTCCATGGTTACAAGATTCATGTTTTTTCCCTCCCTTCCCCCCAAGCCCCTCCTGTAGCTGATGCACAATTCCACTGGGTTTTACATGTGTACATTGATCAGGACCTATTTCCATATTATTGATATTTGCACTAGTGTGATCATTTAGACTCTACATCCCCAATCATATCCCCATTGACCCATGGGGTCAAGCAGTTGTTTTTCTTCTGTGTTTCTACTCCCACAGTTAGAAATTAGTGCTCTGCAAATCTTCTGACTTGTGTTCTTAAACTGTCTTTTCTTCTCTATACATCCCTTCTCTTTTTTGTCCATCTCCTAGAAAATATGAAGATGTGTTTCAATGAAGGCTACTTCTGAGAAGAGCAACTTCCTATTTTGTCCTATGTCTCCATCAATTATCATGAGAAAGACATATTGAAGATAGTTTTAAATAAGATATTGCAAAAGTGAATAGACTGTACATATCAAGGATTCAGTCAACATCAATTCAACTCTTACTTGGTGTCAAAGACAACAATGAGAGGACAAAAGTTTTCAAATAGGACTTGTCCGATTTGATGTCTCAGAGGGCTTTTTCCCATTTTTTGCTTCTATTGGTCTAGGCCAAACTTTTATGTATATAAGATCAAAACTAAGTCTTCTTGGTTGCTAAGAGTCAGATGAGCTCATTATCCGTGTTAGACAACCCTTTCTCCAAAGCCAAGATAGAACTGGTCTGTACTCCTCTTAACATTTTTATTCCAGGGAATTCAGCCTCAGCTATAAAACTATTAGAAAGAGGGTTGAGCTCTAAGATTCCATATTTCTCTTGTGCTACACAAAGTCAAGAAAATGAAGCTCTAGGGGATGACTAGAAATTCAGGCTCATGAGTTCTTAGCTCATTTCTCTTCATAAAAATATCTGGATCCTCATTAGAGGGTATGCACACAATATTATATATGTTAAGTAGTATATAGAGTATATACATATAATATACACTTTAGAGGGTATACACATATTATGCGCTATAAGGCATACATACAAAAAGTTCCATTATAATAAAATGGGTTGTTATATGTAAGGAAGCTATTTGTGTGCCCTAAGCAGATGGTGGTGTGCAGCAGAGATGTCAGATACATGACCACTGGTGGCACCCAAGCCCCATGACTTTATTGATTGTAGCCAGAACCAGATTAAAATGTATTCAGGAGGGGGCCGCTGGGTAGCTCAGTGGATTGAGAGCCAGGCCTAGAGATGGGAAGTCCTAGGTTCAAATCTGACCTCAGACATTTCCCAGCTATGTGACCCTGGGCAAGTCACTTAATCCCCATTGCCTAACCCTTATCGCTCTTCTGCCTTGGAACCAATACACAGAATTGATTTCAAGACAGAAGGTAATGGTTTAAAAAAAATAAAAAATAAATGTATCTAGGAAATATTAATTTTCTAAGACAATGCAAGGCTCATAGGGATTCTAAAATATAGTGGCCTTTCCCATTTAAGTTTGATACCACTGGACTTGTCTGTTAAAACAATGTATTGTTAATCTGTTTATGAATTTTCCACAAGGAATTGTTGTCTATTAGATATGTCTGACTCTTTGTTCCTCATTTGTGGTTTTCTTTGCAAAGATACTAGAGTAGTTTGTCATTTCCTTCTCCAGCTCATTTTACAAATAAGAAACCTGAGGCCATCAGGGATAAGTGACTTGTCTCTAGGGTCACACAGCTAGGTGTGCCTGGGGTCAGATTTGAATTTAGGTCTTCCTTATTCCAGGACCAGCACTTTATCCACTGTACTACTTGATTGCCCTTCATAAAGAATAACAGGGAGCAAATGCTTTCTACTTAAAAAAAATTTAAGTTCAGATGTGATTTCAAAAATGGAGGGCATTGCTGTGAAGACTAGCAAAACTCATTTTAAATATATATTCATAAGGCCATAGGATTATAGACATGGAGCTAGAAGGGATATTTGAGGATTCCTCATCCCACTGTCATTTACAGATGAAAAAACTGAAGCTATACATGGAGCAAGTAATGGAGCCACTATCAGGAACCAGATCCAAACCCAATATTCTTTCAGCAGTTCCTTAGAGACTCTGTGCCTGGGGGACCCAGAAGTTTGTGCCAGATATTTGATGGCCACCCATTTACTCATTATCCCTTTTCTTCTGCTATCAGATAGATGGAAATCAGGTTCTCAATTTCTGCTCTTTTCCTTCATGAGAACCAAAGCTGCATAGCTTTGGAAGAGGAAAGGGGTCAGTGGAGGATTCAGTGTTCCTCCTATCTTTTCCCTGAACTTTTATCATAAGGAGTTGTTTTGATTGCGAATTCACTGCAGAGAAGATGAATGTCAGCTCTTGTTTCTATTTTAGTCCTTGGAGACTGGGAGTGCGATTTCTAGCAACATACTTAAGGACAACAAAATTCCATTGTCATGAAATATTTTGGAGTTCATTTTCATGGTCCATTATTAAATAGAAAAGGTAACTAACACCTAGTGAGATTTAAAACTCAAGGAATATTTCTTGTTGCTCACATGTTAATAAATTCTTGGCAAATCATGTTCCTAATGGACTTATGAAGGGAAAGGGATCTTTGCTGGTCATCTACTTCATTTCCTTCATTTTATAGATAAGGAAAATAGAGACTTGAAGGAAGGTATATTGTCTTGCCTAAGGCCAACAGAGTTAGTTAAATGGTAGACAGTATTTTCACCCCAAACTGATTCTAATCCTTCATTCTTTCTACTATCCTGAGGATTCTCAAACACATCCTATCCTCAGTGGCAAGAAGATTTTCTTAGACAGGCTCTTTTCCTACTGACACTGACCTCCAGACTGTCCCACTAACAAGGCACTCCACCCAGCTCCAGGAATTTTCTCTGACTGTTTCCATAACCAGAATGCTCTCCCCTTGTCATCGTGGCCCATTACTTTCCCTGGCTTCCTTCAAGTCCCAACTAAAATCTCATCTTCTATAGAATTCTTTTTACCAACTCCCCTAATTTTAGTGTTTTCCCTTTCTTAATTCTTACTTATCCTGAATATAACATTTGTATATATTTGTTTTCTTGTTGTCCTCCTCCTAATTAGATTGTGAGTCATGAATTATCTTTCTTTTTTTAACCCTTACCTTACATTCTAGAATCAATACTGAGTATCAGCTTCAAAGCAAAATAACATTAAGTTTAGGCAATAAGGGTTAAGTGACTTGCCCTGGGTCACACAGCTAGGAAATGTCTGAGGTCAGATTGGAATCCTTCTCTAGGTCTGGCTCTCAATCCACTGAGCCACCCAGCTGCTTGCCAATGGATTGTCTTTTGCCTCCTTTTTCTATCTTTAGCTCTTAGAACTTAATGCATGCATTGAAGAACTTATGGATTTTTTTGGAACTTTATAATCTTTCCCATGGAGGGCATAGAAATACTCAGTGTCACTTCTTGGCAGTGAGGTTCACTGATGCTTCTTGACCCTCTCTTTAATACTATCTTCTGTTCTTCAGAGGCATTGGCATTATTTGTTCCACATCTTAATGCTATGCAGTAGCACTAATCAAAAATTAATATTGAAAATATGAGCTGCTTGAGAGCAGGGACTGTTTTGTGCTCCCCCCACCCCTACCACCTTTTTTGTAGAGCTGAGCATGGTGCCTGGCCACATGGTAGTTGCTCAATAATAATAATAATAATAAATGCAAATGATATTGACCTTTGCTTTCATGGGAAATTCTGGGTCAGTTAAGTAACTTTGCAATTTGTCAGATTTGATATAACTCTATCTTTTCCCATGTTACAGTGGATTGGATCCAGAACTGAAATGATAAAAATAAAAACATATTTATATAGCTACATACATTTATATAATTTGCAAAAAGCATATAATAATATATTACCTTATATGATTGTTACAACACTCCTGGGAGATAGATTCTATTATTAGTCTAATTTTACAAATGAAGAAACTCATTGAGCCCAAGGGGAACCTAGTGTTAGATTATAACTTTTATTTAAAGTATTAGTATCACTTGGGTAAAACAAATTTATTCATAAATTTTATTCAAGATTCTTTGTAGGGGGCAGCTGGGTGGCTCAGTGGATTGAGAGCTAGGCCTAGAGATGGGAGGTCCTAGGTTCAAATCTGACCTCAGATACTTCCTAGCTGTGTGACCCTGGGCAAGTCACTTAACTGCCATTGCCTCATTCCTTACTCTTCTGCCTTGGAACATTGTACATAGTATTGACTCCAAGATGTAAGGTAAGGGTTTAAAAGAAAAAAAAGATTCTTTGTAATATTTCAGGATCCAGTAAAACAAGGTTGTGCCTCCATTCCCCAAATATCTTAAGCCTTAAACTAGGTACTAGTCATGTTTGTTCTATTGGCAGTCTGGAATATCAGAGCCCTCTCAAAATAATGTTTTAAATACAGAATTACAAGGGAACCCAATTATACTGAAATGGTTGGCAAAAATTCTATTCAAAAAGTTCAAGGACCCCAGTTTAAGAGTATCTACTTTAAAGGAAATCTACAAAAACTGGGATTTTTTTTGGTTTAATATACTTTTTTCATTTTATTGTTTTGTAATTAAAAAATCCAAGGGTTAAAAGTCCATTAAAACTACTACATTTTTTTGGGTTAAGGACGTATTCCTGAAAGGAATATTTGAAGATGGATTCTAATGTTGCTGGCTGAATTCTTGCCATTAAAAAGTAAAAGCTTATTGGCAAGGGTGTTTCAAGACTAGTTATATAGGACAAATTTGTGTAATTTTCTAGTCCCTCTTCATGCATTCTTTGTATAAGCTGAATGGAATTTTCTCCATAGGCTGAATGGTACTTGTAAAAAATGACCTGACAATGATAAAGCCATATTTTAGTATTTTTTCCTGAGCCTTGTGATTCATACTTTACCATACTGTTTTCCTCTGGGATCTCAAAACTAATTGAGGAATAAAAAAATAAAAGAATTTTGGTGGGGTTGCAAGGTTTAGAAGGGGTTCTTCCTTGTTTTTATTTAGTCAAAGGCAGCTCACTAGATGAGATTAAAGTGAATTTTGAAGAATGATATTATAGTTTGCACATGTATGTGTGGTGTAAGAAGGGGCAGATGTACTAGGCACTGGGATATTGTGAATCTTTTAGTACTAAGATTCAAGGAAGTACTTTTTAAAGGCTGCCAAATTAAAAGGAACAGAGGGTAGGAAAATGAGACGAGAAAGTGATGGTGGATAATTTGTATTATTTTTTAAAATTTGTAACCTGTTGAATGACATACTTCTGAATTCTATTAGAACATAATGGAGGAAAAACATGAATATTTTTCCTCAGCTGCTTTTTTTCCTTCCTGTTAACATATTAAGCTTTACATACTCACAATAACCCATAATGAACCCGATGGCTCAAGATTTTATTATATAAACTTGTATGTTTTCCCTCATCCACCCAAATTATATAGTCTCAGATGTAAGATGAGTGAAATAAGAAATTAAAACAGAATATTCAACCCTATTCTTTAGAAATGGAAATTTGCATTCTGATAATGAATTATGGTCATAACAAGCATTCAGACTAAATTTTAATTACCTCAGAGCCAATATCATGATTTTTGTAAAGAATAAGTACAATTAGGTAATACTGTGCTCTGATATCAAGGCTTAGCAAACACAATGCAGACAAAGATTAAATAAATTTGATGGCAGATTTTCTTAAACTTATAGATCCTGTAACAAACTTCCTTGCATGACATACCCCCCCCTCCCCAACAAACACACACACCTTTTTTCTCAAAAGTGATGGCTGAGAGTGTTTTGTCTCTCAACTGATTTAAAACAATTAAACCATCTAAAAAGGACCACATCTCAGACCCAAGATGATGTTATTTATTGTTCTTTATTGTGTGACTTGTGCTTGAATTAGTCAAAGTATTTGTGTTGATTTCGTTTCATCGTTTAGTTTCTTGGTGCAGAAGCCGAAGCCCGTAGGGGGATAGGCAGAAATGTCTAGGATTTTTTGTTGTGCCCCTTTGGTGTTGATAACAAAAGACATGGACAGACGTGAGAAAGAGTCAGGAGTTATCTTGGGGTTGTCTTTTGAGTTGTTCAAATTTCATTGGAGAAGATGGAGATGAAAGGATCTTGTGTTAATTACAAAGGACTTTTTTTGTTGCTAAAAATACAATCTGAAAGAGATAAAAAAAAAACCCGACCCCCAAATTTTAATTGTTTAAAAAGTGAACAGAAAAGAGAATTTAGTAGAGAAATATGCAAAAAGATAAAAAATAAATTTACTTTAAAATGACCATTTCCTAAATGTCTCATATTACCCACCAGATCTACTTCACCCAGAAGAAGATCAGTAATTGTCTTTTCTTCTCAGATATGAACTTGTTCACGGATATCTTTTCATTCACTCCTTGAAGATGGTGATCACTTCCCAAGGAAATATTTTCACTTCCGCCAACTTGACAGTATTTTGAGTGCCTAGACATATTTGATATTATTCTGCATTTTAGTGTGATCTGACATTAAAACAAAAAAACACAAAAGCAATCCAAATAAACTTTGAAAACTTACCTCCACTTCTGTGATTGTATACAGGCCATAGGATTTATTCTATCTTTACTCACAAAAAGTTTTCTTGTCTTCTCAGGAAGTATGGTCTAATGGAAAAAAATAACCATGGAGTTAAAACAGACCTATAGGTTTAAAATGTGTTTAAGGGGGGGAAAGCATTAGCTCTTGAGTAAGAAGGATCTAGATTTTCCAATCTCTTCTTTGATACTTACTGTGTGCAACCTTGGACAAGTCAACTTTTTACCTCCCCTTTGTCCTGTTTCCTCATCTGTATGTAAAGTGAGCCGGTTTCAATAAATGGCCTGAGGTCCCTTCCAAAGCTTGATCTATGAATATGAATCCTTGCTTGTGTTCTTTTTGAAAAAATTGCTTATCTGAGCCTTAGTTTTCTCATCTATAAGAGGGAGATAATGATACCAGTAGTTCCTCTACTCAGACTCTCCCCCCTCCACAGTGGAGGAGTGAAAATAAAATGATAATATATAAAAAAGTATTGTCAACTTTTAAAGCACTAACTAACTATTTTTATCATCTCCAGTCCAGCTCAGTGGCACCATGGGAGCCTCCAGTTAGTGGCAAACTAGGATACAAGGTGGATAAGACTGAAGTCAAGAAGACTACATCATATAGGTAGATAGATGGATTTGATTATGTATATAGTTTTTTATATATGTTATATATACAAATTATTATTGTGCCTGTATGAATGTATTTGATATGTATGCTTAGTATATATTAGTCATGACCTGTAAAGTACACTGTCTGCCTCAGTTTCCTCAACTGTGAAATGAGGATAATATAGCACCTTACCTCTCTCAGCGATGTGAGGATCAAATGAGATATTTGTAAAATACATGGTAGGAAGCTTAATGCTTATTTCTTTCCTTTGATCCTTGCCTCTTCCTTTAAAGTAAATCATTACATCTTTTTCTCTTCCTGAAAAACAGTACACCTACCTCTTTCTGGAATATTTTCACTTTTTTTTGTCCAATCTCTAGAATCTTGGAAACTCTATCTAGATTCCTCTTAGATGGTCTCATTATTTTAATTCCATCTTGTCTTCCTTATTGTGTCAAGTTTCTCTCTCTTCCTTCTGAAAAACATTTGACCTACCTCTTTTTGGAATACTTTTGGTCTCATTTCTCTCTCTGTCCAGGAGTAGCAGAATAAATGTTTCCAATTCATTACATGAATGAACAATTCATTCCTTGGGCCTTTGAAAGGTTTTCTATGCTCCTGAAAATTTTCACCCTCCAATTCTTTTTGGGATGTTTTAATTATTTGAATCCTCTTTTCCTGATCTCTCCATTAAGATTGCTCAAATTTGTACCTGCTCTCTGAGTCCTTTTGAAGAGACCATGTATGGCGTTTCCTAGAGACATTTATTTTTCTCCATTAGATCAATTGCCAAGTCATCTTTCTGAAATACTACCACTTGTACCTTTTTAGAATACAGAAGTTTATATGCATACCTTGCGCCTCTTGAAACACCAACTCTCAGTAGGAAGGCATCAAAGATATTTTCTTTGGATTTAGAGCCTTTTGGAGGACTATCGATTGAACTGAACTGGAAAAACTCACCTTTCCACCATCTTTGATTTCTTTTGCTCTGGGGGTTATGTAAGGTCGCTGGTTTTCCTCAAAGAAATAATTTTGAATTTTCCGCCCCTCTGGACCTTCTTTTCCTACCTTTTATCACACTGAGGACTATGTTATTGGTGTTTGCAAAATTTTCTTCTGTGTCAAATATACCATCTCCTGCTGAATATTTCACATCATCCCTAAGTGTTAATTAAGAGTAATTTGAAAGCACAAATACATTCTAGAAATATCAACTGGTGTTTTACATATTATATCTGGAAAACACACTTGCCTGTTGTGAAACTTTCAGTTTGTAGGGATGGAAGTTTTCATTGAGAGGTGTTCAAGTATTGTTTGTTGTAAATCATATTAAAAGATACACCTCTCCATTTCTTCAAGTATCTTTTTCATTTCTCCTGCTTTATTTCATCCTTAAAATTGTACTTCCTCCTGATGTCAAATACTGCCTCACTGGAAAAATGACTCACCTTAAGTTCTCTTTTTTGAAATGTGTGACATATGAATCTTCCTCTTCCTGACTTTTTTTTACCTTATATATAACAACAAAGCCCTGGGATTATGGCCTCTCCATATGAAAAGAAAAAAAAATTTTAGAGTTACTTCTCTCCCTCCAGAAATCTTCATTTTTGAAGAGTATTCCTTTCTTTCTTAAGTCCCTTTTCTTTCTCTCAGAACTTGGACTTATTCCTTCAGGCTCTTTAGAAGGAATCTGTTCTGACTCTTCTCAATTTAGTAATAAAAACCCAGGTTTTGATTAGGTTTACCTGAGTATGGATAGTTTTGCCTCTCCGCCCATCTGGGAAATTGGAAGTATTTTATCTTAGTATATTTCTATTTAGTTTTAAAGTGATAAAAACTCTGAGGACATCTCAAAATGGCTCTCTGCTATATAACTCAAGGCTTGTCATTTCCAGTCAGGTCTTAATCCGTAAACTCAACAGGAGTGTAAAATAACTCCCAATGAAGTTGTGGGTGTTGGTGTCTGGTGTATCCAATGTGCTGCCTTTTCCTATTTTGCTCTGCCCTTTAGCCCTTTAGCTGCCACCATTCTGGACTTGGGTATGAGGCTTGAGCCAAGTTTTATAGGTTGTTAGTTTCAGTAGTTAGATAAAGGGGTATTAGTTTTGGAAACGGACTATGGTGGGAAATGCTTGGTCTTGACAGAGAAAGCTAATACTTCTGGACAAATACTACCCATCGAGGTTGATCAGGATTATGAGCCTAGATTAGGGCAGGAAGCCACCTACCTTGGGTAATTTGAGAGTTTGTTGACTCCCACATATTTCCAATATTTCCTCCTTCAATTCCCCTAACTCAGGGCCTGAAATTTTGGTAATTAAAGTCATCCCTTTATTTAAGGTATTTTTTCCAGAAGGCAGGACCTGTTAAAATATCCATGTTGACTAGGAGGTTATACAAATTTTATTTTTAGTACCTAATTCATTAGACTTCTGTCTTTTTGTCTATCGAGAGAACAACAGAGCAAAAAGAGTTTATAAAAAGTGGTCTGGGTTGGGGGAGGGAGAAAGGAAAGGTTTCAGGGAGAAAAGGAACCATAAAGGAAATCAGATATTTTGATTATGCACAATTGGGAGGGATAGTTAGCATGCTAATGACCAGTATACTGTCTGCTGTATTCAGAGAGAGATCTATCTACAGACTAGAACTATTGGCAGAAATGAGCAAGACGAAAATCTTACATGAATGCTTCAAGGATCTGTGATTCTATGGCTGTGGGAATTTCTTCCAGTGATAGAAATTACAACCCATCTAGGGAATTTAGTAGATAGTCTTGTAGAGTTGCTTGTGGCCAAAAATATCATCACTCTGCCTGGGCCTCTCTGAACTTAGTTAGCTAGGCTGTTCCTTAGACAACACAAATATCATCAAGCCCAAACTTAAGACCTTTCCACAGCTTGGTAGACAGAGGCAGACAGAACTTATGCTCCATGGCTTAGCCGTCAAAAGTTCACTTCCATTCTGTGTTGAGGAAGGAGGACTTTAGTGAATGAAGAGACAAATATAACCATTTTTGAATACAAATGTCTACGTTGAAGTTAAGAAAAGACAATTAATTAAGCAGGTAAAGATATTAGGGAGACTAGACTTTATAGTAGTAGTTTGTATAAAAACACAAAACTGGAAATCTTACTTAGTTGATTTCCTGAGATGAGCCAATAATGTGATGTGGCATCAAGTGAATGTTAATGGAATTAATAGGCAATTATTATATGTTATATAATACATATATATTATATAATATGTATATAATTCCCAATCCACCTTCCTAATCTTTTCTATCAAACCTTAAAGAGGACATTGTTTCAAAATGTCTCTGGCATTGGCTGAACCAAAAGGTTTAGAACACCACATACTAAAGCTCCCTACTGCGGATAATTTAGGTCAACCTGCACATATTTATTAAGCACTAAAATTGACTTCCCAAACTCTGAAGAAATATGACCACATTTTAAGCAAAGCCCATGACGATCATGAGCCACTTTCCAGGTATGTTGGAGAAGGTAGTCTTGTCTGGGCATATAGGTTGTACTAGAGACTCTGATGTCCCTTTCAATTCCCTTATTCTGTGGTTTTGTGAGATGCCCTCAGTGGCTGACAGATATAACTGATTACCCTTCCCCAGAATAGGGGATGCCAAAGAAGGGTGTACAATAAAACTACATAGAATGACCCTAAACTATTGCAACTATATTGCTTTGTGAACTATCTGAGTATTTCCTCTTTTCTTGCTGGATTGTTCTAAGTCGACACAATTGTAAGGAAGTATATATGTATATATGTCAGATATACCAGGAATGGTTGCCTCACCTCCTTTGCTTAAATACCATGTCTATATGCAAGTCACAGACTGGGCAGAGTTGCTGTCATAACTCTATCAATGAATATGGCTGTTTCTGCTCTCCCTTTCCCCCATGGCTCTTCTGAGTTTCCTAATAGCATTATTAATCATAGTAGAGTGTCCAGATCAAGGAAGGTCAGGGGAGAATATTGGGCACCTGCATCAAAGGGATATGAGTTAGAAATACTGAAGGTGGAGAGTGTATAAAGAAAGAAGAGGCACAAAGAACCCAAGACAAAATGTGTTTACCTCATAACTGCAGAGAGTATCAGGACACACCTTGATAATGTTTGCCATTGACTCTGTTGGTTAGAACATACCTGGAGCACTATAGCCACTTTGGGATGACAATACTTTAAAGGGGACCAACAGGCAAACTAGACTTGTGTAGAGCAAAGTTTCTTCTTAACTCAGGGTCCAAGATTCCCCAGGGAATCCTTGGATAGATTTCAAGGGGTCCATAAAACTTGTGTAGGAAAAAAAATGTTTATTTTCACTAATCTCTAATTTGAAATTTAACATGCCCTTTTGTTATTTAAAAATATTATTCTTTAGGCTTCACCAGACTGCCAAAGGGATCCATGGCATTCAAGTTGATTTGCAGGGATCTGACTGAGATGGTATAGGAATAGGAGGTATAGGAATTATATCAAATGAGAAGCTGAGGCAGCAGAACTTAAATCTGATCAAGAAAAGAATTTGGGGGATGTGAAGGATCACTATAGTTCCTGGGATGCTTTAGGAAGGTTAACTGGGAGCAATCATGAGAAGTCACAAGGGAGATGATTTAATTGCTGCAAATAACAACTTTCTTAATGATGAAAAATTTCCAGTAGTGGAACAGGCAGTCTCATCAGGTATTGAGCTGCTCTGCTGCTCCCTGTTACTAGAAATGTTTAGTCAGAGTTTAGATAATTGTCAATGATGTCATAGGATGAATTCCTGCAATGGGAAAGAGGATGAATTCAAGTACTTCCTAAATCATAGATGAGTGTCTGCAGGACAGAATTATAAGGAGTAGGGTTTGGAGGGAAAAGTAAAGCATAGATAGCAAACATTTTGCCTCATCTAAGACAGAGGTGTCAAACACTTCTAATTATTAAGGGATCCAGAGTAAAATATAATTGAAGAATTTTAATAAAATAAGTAAAACTACAACAGAGCATTTCAATATGCAGTCAACAAGAATCCTTATGTATGGTAGCTGTTTCCCAGTTTGACACCACTGATCTAAGATGCTTGGGAATTGGCAACTGCTGTTAGTGATGGCACTGACCTTTTTCAGGAATAGCTCCAAAGAATACCAGCTTCCTCTTAATCATGAACAGATTTTTTTCATGACCTTGATACTATAATGAAGTTCTTCTCACTTCAGGCCACCTATATCCCTTAGATATCAACACATTTATTTTAAATCCCCCATATTTTTGTTGTTGTTGTTTCATAGGTCATAGTTTCAATTCAAGGTTTTTTTTGCAATATTCATTACTCTAACTCATCTTTTAATAAGAATATAGTTTACTCACTTAAATAGCATTTGGTGGTACTGATGATGTCCATTAATCACCTTTAATACTTGCTTCAATCATAGATCCCTTTCTCAGGGAGTGGGTTTTGTTTTTTTTTTTTGGCATGTAAAAACTTTTGAAACTTTAGGAAAACAGCTATTTTCCTTTCCTTCTGTAAAGTGATAGATTCATCATTTAGATTCACAACTGAATTATGACCTAGGTTAAAGTTATAAAAGTGTGTCTTCTTGGCCCATCCCCAAATTCCTTGTTTTCCATCCCTCATAGCCTGATTTTGTCCTTTCAGTTTCTCTTGGCATTCTTTCATGTCTGCCTCACATATAGGCAGAGAAGATGGATTACTCATATAATTTCTGAAAGATGTAAGGATCTTCCCAATCCCCACCAAATACCCTTCTATACTCAAGTTTCATGTAGAGCTATTCATTCCATGACTTTTCTGCTCCTCCTTAACAACACAAGTATTCCTGGGGGAGTTACACCTGAAGATCAATCAGATTGTTTTCCTCTGTGACAGAAGAGATTGAGAAATGAGAGCATTGTGGGGAAAGGTACCCCTGTCTCTGTTCATGTTAAAGGTGTTGAGGAGGGAAAAGAGGTGGGTAGGTGGGCAGGTCCTGAAATTTTAAAAAAAATCACCTTCAACTGGAGAAAGTCCTCTCTTAATAATACAGAAAAGCTTACCTTCATAGTTTTTTCCAGCTGATAAGTTATGTGTCAGAAGTCCTGATGAGTTACAAATGGTCTTTTTCTTTAATCTCTGTACTGTTCAAGCTTCTTGCTTTCCTTGTGTAGGAAATGTAAAAATCCAAGTGCTGGGACTTGTATTTATGTATGCTTCCCTTTATGATCAAATCCCTGCTATGTTTATGATGTCATGATCAGTGATGTTACCTTGGCAACAGTCAAGGGAAAACGTTGCCTATATATAGACTGTTTCTAAGGTAGTGAGTTTTCTTCAGTGATGATGAATATACATTTCCCCCCTTAAGTGCATTTTGAATCACCCATAGGTGGTACCTTATATTTTGGGTCCTCTTGTTAGTTTTGTTTCTTTCTCCATATAAAGAGGTTCTCACACTCCAAGCATTATAGCTTAAAAATTGCTTCTGTTAGGGACCATTAATGTCATCATAGCTTTGGTGATTTGATAACCTGGGGAAAATAGGGAATTTGGGGAAAATTCCAAATTGCTAGGAATTAGTTCACTCTGAAACAAGTGATTATTTGCTATCTCCCTTAAGACTTCTAAGGGAATGAAAAAGACTAAAGACTATATATGTAGCATCTCTGTAATGTAGAGCTCTAACTCTTTCTACAAGACATCTCTGTCCAGAGATGCAGGAAGGAGGCCAAATATGATTTAGGGTAGTAAAGTAGTAGAAGTAGTAATGAACTTGGGGTCAGAGAACCTTAGATTAAACCTCATTCCCCGATACAACTTTTGTGACCTTGGATGGACACCTTAAAAGTAATGTCCTTGGACCTCAGTTTCCTAATCTCTAAAAGGGATTATATTAGGTAGCCTCTATGGGACCTTCTATTTCTAGATCTATATCACCATGGAGGAGTCAGAACAGAACTCTCAGGTAAAATGCTATGAAACCCCCTTCCCAATAGCCCTAGCTAGTGAGAATTCTATTTAAATTTGGTTTTTAATATTAATCACTAAAGATTTACATTGGAAGAATATCTTAAGAGATCATTTGGCCTTTTTTTACAAATGAGGAAACTGAGGTTCAGAAAGGAGATCTTGCCAAGTTATAGGAAAAATTCATTAAACATAATTTTGCCATTCTTCAGGAAATCTGGTGTTTGACTTTTTCTACTGTTTTATATATATATATATATGTGTGTGTGTGTGTGTGTGTGTGTGTGTGTATGTATACGTATAAATATATGTTCACACACATATCCATATGTGTGTGTATTTATTTTGTATATGTGTCTATGTTTGTGTATTCTCAGACAGGTCAGGGACAGGAGCTGTAATTTTATTGATAGAGAGAACCCTCAGGTAAGGAAATTCCCCCTACCATTGCAAGTTAGCACAAACATTTCTTCACCAGGGGGAGGCTTTAAGGAATAATATTGCCTTTTGCCAAGGTTGGGGTGCAAAGAGACAATGATATAATTGGGGGGCAAGATTTTTGTAAGATAATGGGATATAGTCTATGAAACATGGTCTAGTTTAAAATCCAGTGGCTCTTGCAATCTCTTTCCCTTCCTTAGGCATAGCAAGGACCTTAAGCATCAACATTGTCAAACTATGAGTGAGAACATTGTTGAGTCATTTTTCATTCATATCTGTCTCTTTGTGATCTCATTTGGGGTTTTTAAACTGGAGTTTATTTCCTTCTCCAGTTCATTTTACAGATGAGGAAATGGAGGCAAATAGGGTGAAGTAACTTGTCTGGGGTCAGTAAGTATCTGGGGCCATATTTGAATTCAGGAATATAAACCTTCATGACTTCAGGCTCAGCACTCTATCTACTACACCACCTAGCTTTCCACTGAGAAAATTGAGGCTCAAAGAAATGAAATCATTTTGCCCAGGGGGACAGAACAAATTAGAGGCAGAACAGTGATGAAAACCTCAAGCAAGCTACTTTCAGCAAATTTTTGGCTATTAGAGAAAAACCAACAATGAGCCACATTTACCATATCTGAAGATTGCTTTGAAGTTTTAACAATCATATTAATGTTTCTAAATGACAAAAAGCCAATTTTAAGACAGAAGGTAAAGGTTTAAAACTAAGGGGAAGTGAGGTGGTCCAGTAGAGTGCCACTAGATCTGGAGATGGGAGGGCCTGGGTTCCAGTGTGGTCTCAGACACTGCCTAACTGTGTGACCCTGGGCAAGTCACTTAACCCCAATTGCCTAGCCCTTACCATTCTTCTACTTCTTCTGAATGCTAAAGCAGAAGTTAAGGGTCAAATAAAAAATGATCAAAATCCATTCAAATTTTCTTCTTGAGATCCAAAAGATGAATTTTGCTTATATTTCTGAAATCTTCAATCTTAAAATGTTTTCTACTGTCTAAATGTGTCACTCTTACTGTTGTTCTATCCTCAAATCTGAATTCCTACAGACCAACTTAAATCTGGGAAGCACCAATACACAGGCTCATCAAAATGTTTCTTTGGGATGATGAGGGAAAACAATTTTTTTTAAACTTAAAAATGGCAAGTTCTAGATTTAGCTACCAATAAAGGGCCACTGTATCTCCCAAAACAAACCTATCTTTAAAAGTATGTCATTTTCTTTCTTCTTCATTTTGCTCTTCTGACTAAGTATCAACAGCTTCATTCTCTACTCTAGGAAGACTGAGGTGGACTTGCTTGAGAATGAATGCAACGTTTTGTATTCTTGTCTCCATGGTGATTCTTGCCTTTATGATATCAGAAGTCAGGCTGATTATAGTCCCACATTACCAACTGCCTATTGGTCATTTCAAACTGGATTTCCCATCCACATCTCAACCTCAATATATCCAAAATAGTACACATTATCTTTTCCCCTCAAAGCTACTCCTCCTTGAAACATCTCTATTATTAACCCCGCTATCATTCTCCCAATCCAGTCCCTCATTTTTCACTTGGACCAATACAATACTTTTCCAATTTGTTTCCCTATTTCAAATATCTCCCCACTTCGGTCCATCAATCTGTCTTCCACAGAGCAGACAAAATGTTTTTCTTACCATGTTACATCTCCCCTTCTCTCCAACCAAATTACCCAAATGAGTAAAAATCCTTTGACTCTCTCTTACCTCTGGGATCAAATATAAACTCTTTGGTTTGGTGTTTAAGTATCTATCTTCACTACTTAATCCCTTCATACTTTCCTAGTCTGATTAAACTTTACTCCCCTCTCTACATTCTTTTGTCCAGTCTTACTGGTCTATTTAACTGGTTCTCAAACAGGTCCTCCTAAGGATCTCTCAGTTGTGTTTTTGAACTTGCTGTCTTCCATGCCAGGAACTCTCTTCCTCCTCATCTCTGCCTCTTGGAATCCCCAACTTCCTTCCAGACTGAGTTCAAAAGCTTTCTCCTGGAGACTGTAAATTAGACTCTTGATTATGAATTGATTGTTGGTTAAGATTTTTAGTTAATAGTGAATAAATGTCTGTGGATTAGAGTTAGATTTCATCGTATAGGTCTTAGTAGGAGAGATTGTAAGAGTGTCCCTAATTTCAAAGGCTATATAACCTGCTCCTGTCTCTTGAGGGAGATAAATGGAAGATGAGTCAAACCTGGTCAGGAGATTTTTTTAAAATTATGATATAATTTATTTATTTAATAAGTTTTCCAAGGTTATATAATTCATGTTGTTTTCCTACCCTCTTCCCTCCCCCCTCCTGGAGTTGACAAGTAATTCCACTGGGTTATACATGTATTATCACTCAAAACCTATTTCCATATTATTCATTTTTGTAAGAGAGTAATCTTTTAAAAACAAAACCCCAAATTGCATGCCCAAATAAACAAATGACAAGTCATATGTTTTCTTCTGTATTTCTACTCCAACAGTTCTTTCTCTGGAGGTGGATAGCATTCTTTTCCTGAATCCCTCAGAATTATCCTGGATTATTGTATTGCTGTTGGTAGCCAAGTCCATTACATTTGATTGTCACACAGTGTTTCAGTAACTGTGTAAAATGTTCTCCAGGTTCTGTTTATTCCACCCCACATCAGTTTGTGTAGGTCTTTACAGTTTCTAAGAGTTGAAATTGGTTTTGGTCAAATTAAGAGTTACAAAAAGTTATTGTCATCATTTATAAAAATTAACTCAAATCATGAGCATGTTAGTAGCTTTATTATAGCAAGGTAGAGGTAGTAAAGGGGGAAATGTAGGAAGGAGGTAGAAAATATTGCCTAGCTAAATTCCCTAAGTCCAGATCTGAGTGCCTCACCAAACAGAGTGTCCCACCAAATACAGGAGAAAAGCTGAAAGACCAGTGTCTCCTGCCAGGGTCTCCTCAACCCAAGTGAATCACTGAAGTGGAACTCCTAGAGCCACCAATGCAGAATCTCAATACAGAATGAAATCCATCACAGACATCCATGTAGCAGAGTCCCTCCAATGCAGAAGTCCAGCTCTTCTGTCTCACCTTTTATAGCCTTTTCCCATGTCAGTTCCTGTCTTTCTGGTTTCTACTTTTCACTGTGAGCTAGTCTATCATATCTTAGCAACCAATCATGGTTTCTTAATTTGCCTGGCACTGCCCAGGTGGGACAGTGTTTGTGGGATCCACTTTTGGTCTTTGAGGGTGTGAACTTCCTTTTCTAGTAAAAGGTTCTTCAAGTGTTTGACTAAGTATGAAAGGAGAGGCACTCCAAATTCTTGATTAAGTTAAACAAAGGAGGATAATTCCATTTACACAAGTTCTTTAGGAAATAATCTGGTTCATCATTCCTTATAGCACAATAGTATTCCATCATCATTATATACCACAATTTGTATACCCATTTCTCAGTTGGGGGATATCCCCTCAGTTTCCAATTTTTTGCCACCACAAAAAATGTAGCTATAAATATTTTTGTACAAAAAGGTCCATCTCCATTTTAAGAAAATCTCTTTGTGATACAGACTTAGAAGTAGTGTTGCTAGATCTAAAGGCATGCATTCTTTTAAAACTCTTTGGGCATAATTCCAAATTGCCTTCCAGAATGTCTGGATCAATTCACAACTCCACCAGCAATGCATTAGTACCCCAATTTTGCCACACCCCCTTCAACATTTATTATTTTCCTTTTCTGTCATATTGGCCAACTTGATTTGCATTTCTCTAACCAGGAGGGATTTAGAACATTTTGTCAGATGATTATTGATAGCATTGATTTCTTTATCTGAAAACTGCTTATTCATATCTCTTGACCACTACTCATTTAGGGACTGGCTTGGTTTCTTATGAATTTGACTTCGTTTTTTATAAATTTGAGAAATTAAACCTTTATCAGAGAAATTTGTTATAAAATCCACCCCCCCCCAAGTTTGTTGCTTCCTTTTAATCTTGGATGCATTGGTTTTATTTGTACAAAACCTTATTCATTTTACATCTTATAATGTTCTCTATCTATTGTTTGGTCTTATATTCTTTCCTTCTCTATAGATTTGACAGATATGCTATTCTAGGTTCACCTAATTTACTTATAATATTTCTCTTTATGTTTAATTCATATACTCATTTTGAACACTTCTTGGTATAGTGTATGAGATGTTGATCTAAATCTAATTTTTGCCATACTATTTTCCAGTTTTCCCAGTCGTTTTTGTCAATTAGTGAGTTCTTATCCCACACAGTTTATCAAAAACTATATTGCTGAAGTCATTTACCCCTACTCTATTCCATTGACCCACCCTTCTATCTCTTAGCCAGTACCGGATTGTCTTGATGATCACTACTTTATTATACAATTTAAGATCTGGTACTTCTAAGTACCATCACATTTTTTTTTTCATTAGTTCACTTGTTATTATTGATCTTTTGTTCTTCTAGATGGATTTTGTTATTGTTTGTTCCATAAAAAGTTTTTTGGTAGTTTGATAGGTATGACACTGAATAAGTGTATTAATTTAGGTAGGATTGTCATTTTTATTACATTAGCTCATCCTACTCATGAGCAATTAACGTTTTTCCAATTGTTTTGTAGTTTTGTTCATATAATTCCTGTGTTTTGTCGTGTCAGATAGATTCCCAAATATTCTATATTATCAAGTGTGATTTTAAATGGAGTTTCTTTTTCTAACTCTTGCTGCTGATTATTGTTGGAAATATATAGAAATGCTGATGGTTTGTGTGGATTTATTTTGTATTCTACAACTTTGCTAAAATTATTAATTTTTCCACCATTGTTTTTAGTTGATTTTCTAGGAGTCTCTAAGTATACCATCATATTATATATTGTATTTTGTCAAAGGCTTTTTCTGCATGTATTGAGATAATCATGTGATTTATGTTAGTTTAGTTATTGTTATGGTCAATTATGCTGATAGTTTTCCTGATATTAAACCAGCCCCACATTCCTGGTATAAATTCCACCTGGCCACAGTAAATAATCCTTGTGATATATTGCTGTAGTCTCTTTGTTAGTATTTTATTTAAGATTTTTTCATCTATGTTTATTAAGGAGATTGGTCTGTAGTTTTCTTTCTCTGTTTTTGGTCTGCCTGGCTTTGGAATCAGTACCATAATTATGTCATAAAAAGAATTTGGTAAGGTTCCTTCTTTGCTTATTCTGTCAAATAGCTTGTATAATATTAGAATTATTTTTTCTTTAAATGTTTGATAGAATTCACTTGTGAATCTATCTGGCCCTGGAGATTTTTTCTTCTGGAGTTCATTTATGGCTTGTTCAATTTTTTTTCTGAAATTGGATTACTTAAGTATTCTATTTCCTCTTTTGTTAATCTAGGCAATTTATATTTTTTGTAAATATTCATCCATTCCACCTAGATTGTCAGATTTATTTTTATACAATTGGGCAGAATAGCTCCTAATAATTTCCCTAATTTCCTCTTCATTAGAGGTGGAATCCCCCTTTGCATTTTTGATACTGGTGATTTGATTCTCTTCTTTCTTTTTTTTTTTTTTAAACAAATTAGCTCCTATTTTATCTATTTTAATTTTTTATATAGAACCAGCTCCTACTCTTATTTATTAGTTCAATAGTTCTTTTACTTTCAATTTTATTAGTTTCTCCTTTGATTTTTAGGATTTCTAATATGGTCTTTAATTGGGAATTTTTAATTTTTTCTTTTTCTAGATTTTTTAGTTGCAGGCCTAATTCATTTATCTCCATTTTCTCTATTTTATATGATATAAGCACTCAGGATGCTAATTTTTCAGGGATATAATTTTTCCCCTGAGCACTGCTTTAGCTGTATCCTATAAATTTTGATGTCTCCTCATTACCATTCTCTTCAATAAAATCAGTAATTGTTTCTATGATTTATTGTTTGACCCACCAATTTTGAAGAATTAGGCTATTTAGTTTCCAATTAAGTTTTAATTTGCCTATACATGAATCCTTAATGATTATAATTTTTATTGCATTATGATCTGAAAAAAATTGCATTTATTAGTTCTGCCTTCCTGCATTTGGTTGTAATGTTTTTATGCCTAGTATACGGTCAATCTTTGTATGTGTACCATGTGCTGCTGAAAAGAAGTATATTCTTCTCTATCCCTAGTCCATTTTCTCCAGAAATCTATTAACTCTTACTTTTCTGAAATCTCATGCACTTCCTTTACTTCTTTCTTATTATTTTTTATTAGATTCATCTAGTTCTGATAAGGGAAGGTTGAGGTCTCCCACTAGTATAGTTTTACTATCTGTTTCCTCTTTAAGCTCCTTTAGTTTCTCCCTTTAAAATCTGGATGATATACGATTTGGTGCATATATGTTGAGTACTCATATTTTTTTTTTCATTGCCTATACTGCCTTTTATCAATATCTAATTATCTTCCTTATCTCTTTTTTTTTTAATATTATTTTATTTGGTCGTTTTCATACATTATTCACTGGAAACAAAGATCGTTTTCTTTTCCTCCCCTCCCCTTCCCCCCCCCCCCCGCCCTTCCCTCTCCCATAGCCGAGGCATGATTCCACTGGTTATCACATGTGTTCTTGACTCGAACCCATTTCCCTGTTGTTGGAGTTTGCATTATAGTGTTCATTTAGAGTCTCTCCTCAGTCTTATCTCATCCAACCCTGTAGTCAAGCAGTTGCTTTTCAGCGGTGTTTTTACTCCCACAGTTTATCCTCTGCTTGTGGGTAGTATTTTTTTTTAGATCCCTGCAGATTGTTCAGGGAAATTGCATTGATACTAATGGAGAAGTCCATCACGTTCGATTGTACCACAATGTATCAGTCTCTGTGTATAATGTTTTCCTGGTTCTGCTCCTTTCGCTCTGCATCACTTCCTGGAGGTTGTTCCAGTCTCCATGGAATTCCTCCACTTTATTATTCCTTTTAGCACAATAGTATTCCATCACCAACATATACCACAATTTGTTCAGCCATTCCCCAATTGAAGGGCATTCCCTCATTTTCCAATTTTTGGCCACCACAAAGAGCGCAGCTATGAATATTTTTGTACAAGTCTTTTTGTCCATTATCTCTTTGGGGTACAAGCCCAGCAGTGCTATGGCTGGATCAAAGGGCAGACAGTCTTTTATCACCCTTTGGGCATAGTTCCAAATTGCCCTCCAGAATGGTTGGATCAATTCACAACTCCACCAGCAATGAATTAATGTCCCCACTTTGCCACATCCCCTCCAGCATTCATTACTTTGCATAGCTGTCATGTTAGCCAATCTGCTAGGTGTGAGATGATACCTCAGAGTTGTTTTGATTTGCATCTCTCTGATTATAAGAGATGTAGGGCACTTTTTCATGTGCTTATTAATAGTTTTGATTTCTTCGGCCGAGAATTGCCTGTTCATGTCCCTTGCCCATTTGTCAATTGGAGAATGGCTTGATTTTTTGTACAATTGATTTAGTTCTTTATAAATTTTAGTAATTAAACCTTTGTCAGAGGTTTTTATGAAGATTGTTTCCCAATTTGTTGCTACCCTTCTGATTTTGGTTACATTGGTTTTGTTTGTACAAAAACTTTTTAATTTGATGTAATCCAGATTATTTATTTTGCATTTTGTAACTCTTTCTAATTCTTGCTTGGTTTTGAAGTATTTCCCTTCCCAAAGGTCTGACATGTATACTATTCTGTGTTCGCCTAATTTTCTTATAGTTTCCTTCTTTATGTTCAAGTCATTCATCCATTTTGAATTTATCTTGGTGTAGGGTGTGAGGTGTTGATCTAAGCCTAATCTTTCCCATACTGTCCTCCAATTTTCCCAACAGTTTTTATGAAATAGTGGATTTTTGTCCCAAAAGCTGGGATCTTTGGGTTTGTCATATACTGTCTTGCTGAGGTTGCTTGCCCCCAGTCTATTCCACTGATCCTCCTTTCTGTCTCTTAGCCAGTACCAAATTGTTTTGATGACCGCTGCTTTGTAATATAGTCTGAGATCTGGGACTGCAAGGCCCCCTTCCTTTGTATTTTTTTTCATTAATTCCCTGGGTATCCTTGATCTTTTGTTCTTCCAAATGAACTTTGTTATGTTTTTTTCTAAATCAGTAAAAAAAATTTTTGGAAGTTCCATGGGTATGGCACTAAATAGATAGATGAGTTTGGGTAGGATGGTCATTTTTATTATATTGGCTCGTCCTACCCATGAGCAGTTAATGTTCTTCCAATTGTTCAAGTCTAGTTTTAGTTGTGTGGAAAGTGTTTTATAGTTGTGTTCATATAGATCCTGTGTTTGTCTCGGGAGATAGATTCCTAAGTATTTTATTTTGTCTTGGGTAATTTTGAATGGGATTTCTCTTTCTAGTTCTTGCTGCTGAGCTGTGTTGGAATTATATAGAAATGCTGATGACTTATGTGGGTTTATTTTGTATCCTGCAACTTTGCTAAAGTTGTTGATTATTTCAATTAGCTTTTTGGTTGAGTCTCTAGGATTCTTTAAGTAGACCATCATGTCATCTGCAAAGAGTGATAATTTGGTCTCCTCCTTGCCTATTTTGATACCTTCAATTTCTTTTTCTTCTCTAATTGCTACTGCTAGTGTTTCTAATACAATGTCAAATAATTGAGGTGATAATGGGCATCCTTGTTTCACTCCTGATCTTAATGGGAATGGATTTAGTTTATCCCCATTGCAGATGATATTAGCTGATGGTTTTAGATATATACTGTTTATTATTTTTAGGAATGACCCTTCTATTCCTATGCTTTCTAGTGTTTTTAGTAGGAATGGGTGTTGTATTTTATCAAAGGCTTTTTCTGCATCTATTGAGATAATCATGTGGTTCTTGTTGGTTTGCTTGTTGATGTGGTCAATTATGTGGATAGTTTTCCTAATGTTGAACCAGCCCTGCATCCCTGGTATAAATCCTACTTGATCATGGTGGATGACCCTTCTAATCACTTGCTGGAGTCTTTTTGCTAGTATCCTATTTAAGATTTTTGCATCTATATTCATTAGGGAGATTGGTCTATAATTTTCTTTCTCTGTTTTTGGCCTGCCTGGTTTTGGAATCAGTACCATGTTTGTGTCGTAAAAGGAGTTTGGTAGGACTCCCTCTTTGCTTATTATGTCAAATAGTTTGTATAGTATTGGGATTAACTGTTCTCTGAATGTTTGATAGAATTCGCTGGTGAATCCGTCAGGCCCTGGGGATTTTTTCTTAGGAAGTTCTGTGATGGCCTGTTGGATTTCTTTTTCTGATATGGGATTATTTAAGAAAACTATTTCTTCTTCTGTTAGTCTAGGCAATTTATATTTTTGTAAATATTCATCCATATCACCTAGGTTGGTATATTTATTGCCATATAGTTGGGCAAAGTAGTTTTTAATGATTGCCTTAATTTCCTCTTCATTGGAGGTGAGATCCCCCTTTTCATCCTTGATGCTATTAATTTGCCTTTCTTCTTTCCTTTTTTAAATTAAATTAACCAGTACTTTGTCTATTTTGTCTGTTTTTTCAAAGTACCAGCTTCTAGTCTTGTTTATTAGCTCAATAGTTCTGTCACTTTCTATTTTATTAATTTCTCCCTTAATTTTTAGGATCTCTAGTATGGTTTTCTTCTGGGGGTTTTTAATTTGTTCATTCTCAAGTTTTTTGATTTGCATTTCCAATTCCTTGGTCTCTGTCCTCCTTAATTTGTTAATATATGCACTCAGGGATATGAATTTTCCTCTAAGTACTGCCTTGGCTGCATCCCATAAGGTTTGAAAGGATGTTTCGCCGTTGTCATTTTCTTCAACGAAATTGTTAATTGTTTCTATGATTTCTTCTCTAACTATCCGATTTTGGAGTATCATGTTATTTAATTTCCAATTAATTTTTGATTTGGGTCTCCATGTACCCTTGCCGATCAATATTTTAATTGCCTTGTGATCCTTATCTCTTTTAGTAAAATCTATTCTTGTTTTGGCTTTTTCCAAGATCATGATCACTACTTCTGCTTTCTTTGTCCCAACAGATTCTGCTCTAGCCTCTTACCTTTACTCTGTGTGTCTACCTGCCTCAAATGTGTTTCTTATAGATAACATATGGTCGAATTCTGTTTTTTTAATCCATTCTGCTCTCAGCTTCTGTATTATGGGTGAGGTCATCCTATTTACATTCACAGTTATAATTACCATCTGTGTATCCCCATCTATCTTGATTTCCTCTTTTAATCCAGCCCTTTCTCCTTTCACTCTTTCCCTCCATTCCAATGTATTTCTTTTAATCATTACCCCCCTACCCTCTCCTTTATACTACTCCCCTTCCTACTACCTCCCTTCTTATTCCCCTCCTATTTCTCTATAGGGGTTTTTTAATCATCCTCCTCCAAATTGTCCTTCCCTTATATTATTCCCTTCCCTACCACCCTTCTATCCCTTCTAGTTCTCTAAACGGTAAGATAGGATTCTATATTCTAATGAACCTAACTGTTCTTCCTTATCTGACCCAATCCCAATGAGAGTAAGGTTTAAGCATTATCCATCACCATCTTTATTCTCTCCTTCATTGTAATAGTATCCCCTGCCCTTGCCTTGCACCTCTTTATATTATATAATTTACTCCATTTTACTTCTCTCTTCCCATTTCTCTTGGAATAATACTCTTTTTCACCCCTAGTTACTTTTTTACATATCATCCTAAATAGATTACAATCATACCCTCTGTCTATATATACACTTCTTCTAATTACTATGATAATAATAACAATTTTTAAGAGTTACAGATATCATTTTTCCATATCAGAACATAAACAATTTGACCTTATTGAAGCCCTTAATTTTTTTCTCTTTCTTATTTACCTTTATATACTTCTCTTGAATTTTCTATTTGGACATCATATTTTCTGTTTATGTCTGACCTTTTCTTCAGAAATGTTTGAAAATCTTCCATTTTATTCAATGACCATATCTTCCCTTCCCTGAAAGAATATAGTCAGTTTTGATGGGTAGGTGTTTCTTGTTTGTTAACCAAGTTCCCTTGCCTTCTAAAATATCATATTCCATACCTTCTGGTCCTTCAGTGTGGAATTTGCAGATCCTGTGTAATCCTGAGTGGGGCTCCATGATATCTAAAATGTTTCTTTCTGGCTGTTTGCAATATTTTCTCCTTGTCCTGAGAGCTCTTGAATTTGGCTATACCATTCCTGGGAGTTGTCATATGAGGATTTATTGCAGGAAGTGATCTGTGGATTCTTTCAATATCTATTGAATCTCCAACAATAACCCTCTTGTTCAAGGATATCAGGACAATTTTCTTGTGTAATTTCTTAAAATATGATGCCTAGATTGGTTTGTTTGTTTGTTTGTTTTTGGTTGTGACTTTCAGATAGTCCAATAAATCTTAAATTGTCTCTCCTGGACCTATTTTCTAGGTCAGATGGTTTTACAATGAAATATTTCATATTTTCATCTATCTTTTCATTTTTTGATTTTTTTGTTGTTTCTTGATATCTCATGCATCCATTAGTTTCTATTTGCCTAATTTTGATTTTTAAAGACTGGATTTCTTCCATGACCTTTTGACCTACCTTTTCCTTTTGGTCCTTTCTCCTTCTTGTGGAACTCTTTTCTTCATTGTATTTTTTTTTTTGCTTTTTTTCCCCAGTAGGCCAATTCTGTTTTTTTAAACACTTTTTTCTTCATTGGATTTTTATGCCTCTTTTTCCAGTTGACCAGTTTTTCTTTTTAAGGTATTTTCTTTTTGTATTACTTTCATTTCTTTCCCCCATTTTCTTCAACCTGTCTTATTTGATTTTTGAATTCCTTTTTGAGTTCTTCTAGAGCTAGTACCAATTCCTGTTCTTTTTGGTTGTTGTTGTTGTTGGAAATTTTGCATGTGTTTGCTTGTATTTCTTCTCCTGTTGGTTCTGCTCTTTGCTCTTTCTCCCCATAGAAATTTTCATGGGTCAAGTGTTTTTTTTGTTTGTTTGTTTGTTTGTTTGTTTTTCTGGCTGCTGTTTGCTTATTATCCTGCCTGTGGACTGAGAAATCTGGAAGCTACTGGCCAATTCTGTTATAGCTTCTGGCTTGCAGGATTTTCCCCTGGGGCTGACTTCACTGCTCTCAAAGAGATTTGAGAGTGTTGAGCATTATGGACCTCCAGGTTTCATTTTACAGGGCCTGGGACTTCATGGGCTGGGTCTGCATTGTTCTTTTGTTGGAATCGCTTATAACCTGGGATCCTGAAGTTGCCTATGCTCTGGTTCTGAGTCTGGCCCAGTATGTGGCTGAGTGGTCAGCCAGCACTCCTCTGTTTGCCATTGCTTCTGGTTCTCCCTTATATTGTGAAAATCAACTCTCTCTGCCTAGCTTTCATGTTGTGTTCAGTGGGAGAGCCCTCTAATACATCCTGCTTTGACTTGTGCCTTTTTAAGGTACCTATTAAAGCTTGGTTTGGAAGGATAGTCAGAATGTTTATAGCCTTTCACTGCTTCTAAGCTGCCATCTTGGCTCTGCCCCCTCAGGAGATGTTTTGCCTAGCATTGGATGTCTCTGATGTTAAGTGGTACTTAGCATAGTGTATAATTAGAACCTGTTCCCATAGACTTCATTTCCCAGCATTCAAATTTCCTTCTCACATTATGTGATGATGTGGGAAGGATATGATTTTTGAGTAGCCTGCCTTTCTCTGACTCTTCCTGTGATCAGGTTTGGTGGAGGTGATGTGTAATAATTAAAATTAGTTGGTGATCATAAACTGTAAGAGTTAAAATAGTTGTTTGACAAATAGTTGATTGGCATAAACTGTAGTGATTAAAATAGTGGAAGACTTAAATTGTAGTAGATAAAAGAGTGGATGAGTAAATTGTGACTGCAGAAAATATGTTTTCACTATAGTGTCTTGTTTTAAAATCAAATATAAGGTGGTCGCCAAGGGAAAATTCCCAATTATTAAAATATACCCAAGTCAACTGGGTTTTATAGAGATTTTAATTAATACAAATGTGGAATTAAAGAAAAGTGAGAAAGAATTAGAAAGGAATAAGTATGAAGGGCCTTAAGCCAATATGGCCTAGACCTGGGTCTTAAGAGAGAGATCAGTCAGTCCTTAATCACTTACCACAAGATATGTCCAAGCAAGAATATAGACACCAGTTCAGCCAGCCATCCTTCTCCAGGGAGAGATTCCTCTGACTGTCACCAGCTCAATCCTGAATCTGCATCTCAAATCTGAATGTCTCGGAATGAATCTGAGCTTCTATTTAAAGGGAATTTTCTCCTATGTCTCCTCCCCTAAGTTCTCACATCTACCAATCACAGTAGACTTTTTCAAAGGACAGACCATTCTTAGTTCACACCTGAGTAGACTAATCTTTTGAGTAATTCACACCTGAGTGGACTAGAATCTCTGAGTAAGTTTTCACCTCTTTGCTCCTTGTAAGTTCACAAGTTACCTGACCTTTATAGGTACTTAGCACCCTTTTGTATTATATCTAAAAATAGGCATGGCTTAAAGAAATTTTTGTCTTACTATAAGTATGGGTTTAAGTACTTTTCATTGTTCAGCAAAGAGTTTACAATTTTATCTTCCCCTAAGGCATGCTTAAGTATGGTGAAGTAGAGTTCTCACATTCCTGATCAAATACCTTCCCTGCCCAAGTGGGGAATGGTCCCAATGGGGAATGGTCTTAACCCAACCTTATGAAGTAGGGTCTGAGAAATTTTTAAGGTTCACAATCCTAACCTTATGAAGTAGGGTCTGGGAAATTTTTAAGGTTCACAATCCTAACCTTATGAAGTAGGGTCTGAGAATTTTTTAAGGTTCACAATCCCCCCTGATGATCATTGGGAGACTAGTCTCCCCATTGATCATTTGACATAATCAATCTGTAGTCCTAAATGCACTTCTAACTATAGATATATATACAATATTCAATTTTCTTACAGGAAATTAGAGTAGTAAGGGAGGAATAGAAAGAAAGAAAGCAAAACCAATGTTTTGCTAGGCGCATTGACAGAAAGCCAAATTAGGGGCAGTCCCTTTTGGCGTAAATGTATACATTTACAATAAATGTTCAATCAAAGTTCAGTTCAATCAACCATATCCAAAGTTCATTCTTGATCTTCTTGATGTAGTGTGGATTTTTTGGCATCTTTCTGCAACAATTCATTCTCTGGATTTAGGAGTTAGCAAATTTCTTTCTTGAAGATCTTTTCTTGAACAAAATCAAAATCTTGGATTTTTATAAAAATACAATCTTAAACAAAACATAAAAAATATTGGATTTTAAATTAAAATACAGATGTAAGGTGAGAGCCAGGAGAGTTTTTGCTCATGTGGTTTTAATTTTGTTAGATGATTAGGTATTTTTAATTCTATTTCCTTTTCATTCCTTCTATTTCAAGTGATTATTAATAAACTTTATGCAAATTAGTGTAAAGATTAAAATTTAGGGGAGACTGAGGCAGGTAGAAATTAGTTTCTCTCTGCAAGGAGTATTATATTTTTTAGAGGTTTATTGAAGATTAAGGATTAAAGAAAAGACAGGATAAGAAACATGTGCCTAGGCCAGAGTGGCCTAGACAAGATAATCTCACATCATGGAAGAGAGGCCTCTGCTCCAAAATGGAAGTCCAAAAAGAGACAGAGAGAGAGCCCCACCTAAGGGGAAGACCCTTTAAATAAAATTTTGTTCTCGTCCCAGGTGAGAATTCAGTGAGATTAGAGGGCATTCTGGGAGCTAGCAAGGACTCCTGGGGAATGGAGTCCAGAGTTCAAATCTCAATTTTACATTTCCCCCGTTTGATCCTCTGGGAAGAAGTCCTTCCCCAAAGGATCATAAAAACATAATCAATTTAAAGATTACAATAATTTGAGGATAGAGCAAAAAAGAACAAAACCAATAATTACTGGACGCATTGACAGAAAGCCAGTTAGGGGGCAGTCCCCTATGGCATGAAAGTATACATGCAAATAAATGTTCATCAACCACACCCAAAGTTCATTTTTGTGCACTTGTGGTCTGGAGGCTTCTTCATGGTGGCTTCTCCAACAGTTCAGTTCTGGATTCAGAGAGGTAGCATCTTCTTTACCTAAAATTCTTCTCAAAAGGAATTTAAACTTTGCAATTTAAATAATGATATTTTTTACATTCCCCCCCCCATTAAGAGGGTGATTGAGAAAAAAAAGGATCACTTATGGATGCATGGCTGAGGTATGAGGTATATGAATCAATTGGCAAGAGATATTAAAAAAACATCAGAAAAATCAAAAAGAAAAGAAAAATTTCTGGATGAAAATATAGACTATCAAAGTCTTATGTGTAAAATTCCAAGTAAAAAGAAAAATAAATCTATAACAGGTCCTTCAATCAGGGCCCAATCAAAATGATCTAAGCAATGATGCATTTACCCAGTCAATAGCCAGGACTACAGAAAGGTACCACACTATGAAAGGTAGAAAAGGGGACCAGATTATGAGCCAAGGTTTCCGGAATACTTGTCTGTGAGTATTTTCAGAGTGAGTGTGGACACAAGGAAAGCCTATGTCTTAACAATATGTTAAACACAGTAACCTTGAGTCTTCACACTAGGTTCAAGACCTTTGTATTGGCCTAGAAGTGCATTAATCCATCCTGGATTGGCTTTTCTTTGGCTTTGTGCAATGGCTCTTGTGTGTATATCTTGTCCTGGAATCAGACAGAATCATTAAAGCAAAGTCCCATAATTTATTTAAATAATTAGTGGCATTGTTTTTATAGTCACAAGCTTTTGGGGCATGCATTGACAAATGTGTTTTAAACTTATATTACTGAAAAATCAAAAGGTTAAAGAAAATCTTAATACTGGTGACATGTGCTTCAAATATAAAAGGAGAGAAAAAAATAAAAAAACTGAAAAAGTATATTGCACATGCAAGAAAAAATATGATAATAAAAGTGCTTTAAAATTCAAAAATATAGCTTATAATCATTGACACACTATGTCAGCTAAGAAAATAAAGATTACAAGACTTTCTCACCAAAAATGAGATCCATTTCCTCTTAATATCTGGCCATGATCACTGTGAGTAGAAGGCAAATGAATTGAACAAGGTTAACAATTTTTCATTTTTAAAAATACAGTAGTACAAATATGTAGTTATCAATATCCCCAAAATTCTCAATAGCCCAATTAATTACAATAGCAAGCAAACACACTTTCACATTTCACATAAGTTGCTGTATGGCATTTTAAAAACCTATTAATTGATAGATATTTGTTACAAGTTTTTACAAATGTAGCAAATCTTTCAACCTTGGTAATAAACATATATATACATATATATATACGTATATATATATATATATTTTAATAAGGTAAAACTCATCTTGGGTTAAGAACATAATCAAGAAATTTATATATCATTCTAGTGCAAGAAAAGTAGTGAGCTGAAGAGTATAAATAAAGGGATGCTCCTTTTTTGGAGGCTTTTTTTGGGGGTACAAGTGCCCTGAGATTAACTGCCCCAACTTCCATTCACATATTTAGAAATGCGGGAAAGTTGGGGGTATTTCACTTCAGCTACTGTAATGGGCCTTACCTCGTGGTAGGGGTAGGCAAAAATAACCAGAGATTGTTAAAAAAATTACAAAATCATATTTTAAAAATCCTTAAAATCATTGAGATATTTAGCATATTAAATTTTCCAAGGTTGTTATAGTAATTGTAACCAGTTCTGAAGTCCATCTATCCTCGGCAAAATAGAAAAAAGCTGTTTTTTCATATATGGGCTTAATTACAATAATATTTGTTCAGCACAGTTATAGGGGAAAAACAACAGAATTTCAAAACTCAGTACATTCAATGAACAGTATAGCAGAATAATATTGAATCCAGTAATATATGAACTTAAAATCACAAAGTTATATCTTAAACAAAACAATCAGGAAAAATGCAATAGAGTCAGAGATTTTTATAACCATTGGAGTCTGAAATGCCTCAAAAATCATAACCTCCAGTCTTTAAAGTTCCTTGGGGTTTTGTTTTGTTTTTATCCATTTAAATGTCTATTGTCTGAAGGCAGAGTGGTAAGGGCTAGGCAATGGGGTTCAAGGGACCCGTCCAGGGCCCCACAGCTGGGAAGTATCTGAGGCCAGATTTTAACCCAGGACCACATGTCTTCAGGTCTGGCTCCCAGTTCATTGAGCCACCCATTTGCCCCTTCAAAGTTAAAGTTGAATCTTTGGGCTGAATCTTCTCCCTGATAGGGAGGTGAAGTCAATGAAATTACCAGAAGAGTCAAAAGGTATCCTTTTAAACAGCCCATTGCTTTTTAAGTTTCTGTTTGAAAAGTCTGTTTCTTCTCTCTCCCTTGTTCTGATACCTCCTCCTGCCCCAGTCCCTGTGGAGCCCAGGCCGCCCATGTGGAGCCAATACCCCCATTTTGTTACCAGCTGATAGAAATGAGTCCCGAGCTATCTGCTCCAAGGAACTGGGTTTGTTGGGCAGGCAGGTCACTAGGTGAATGCAATCTTGGTTGAATCAGGTGGGCCAGGTGAGTGAAAGACCACGGGGTGAGCAGGGCCAGGAGCCGAAGCGCAGACAAACAGGGCCGGGAGCTCGGGCACCAGGTGAGAGGCCAGGAGCAGAAGCCGGAGCCGGAGTGGGCCTCAGGCAGGAGCTGATCAAGATGGTTTTCTAAAAAGCATCTTGGAGAAACGTGGCTTAAAAAAATAATTATCTAGGCTAAAATATTTGAGAAGTTCTCATCCAATCTAGTGGTCACCAACTGTAAAGATTAAAATTTAGGGGAGACTGAGGCAGGTAGAAATTAGTTTCTCTCTGCAAAGAGTATTATATTTTTTAGAGGTTTATTGAAGATTAAGGATTAAAGAAAAGACAGGATAAGAAACATGTGCCTAGGCCAGAGTGGCCTAGACAAGATAATCTCACATCATGGAAGAGAGGCCTCTGCTCCAAAATGGAAGTCCAAAAAGAGACAGAGAGAGAGCCCTGCCTAAGGGGAAGACCCTTTAAATAAAATTTTGTTCTCGTCCCAGGTGAGAATTCAGTGAGATTATAGGGCATTCTGGGAGCAAGGACTCCTGGGGAATGGAGTCCAGAGTTCAAATCTCAATTTTACATTAGTACTGGGAGTATTAGATATTGATTTAAATCTTACAATAGGACTTTCCAATGGAGGTTGACTAACTTTTTTCTCCATTGATCTGGATTTGGGAAACTCTTTCTTGCAAGTAAGCATGATTTAGTGAAATGTATAGACCACCTTAGCCTTTCTTATAGACCAATCAAAGTCTTAATTTAGTTTGGATCACTGAACCTTATGTAACTAACTTTAGAAAAAGTTGCTTGGACTGTCAGCTAGGTCTTTGGCTACAGAGGGGGCTATAAACTTCTTTTATTGACAGTTGTTAGCCCTTCTAATAAATTGATTATGCTTGGAAACTTGTGTCTCTCAGTTTTTATTTATCATAGAATTTTTATCACAACAAGGGATTTCTCAGTCTCTTCTCTCCATCAGCTGCTAGATATTACTTCTCATTCATATGTATGTATGTTTTATATACCAATTTTTATATATATGTACATATACATATACATACATATATATATTATATATATGTATGTATATGTATGTATATATATATATATATATATATATATATATATATATATATATATATAGAGAGAGAGAGAGAGAGAGAGAGAGAGAGAGAGAGAAAGGAGAGAGAGAGAGTTCCTTTTTAGAAGAGAAACTTCATGAGGGCAAAAGTTTTTTTCCTTTTCTTTTTTAATGCTTAGAAGAATGCCTGGAACATAGGAAACTTTCAACAAATACTTATTGACTGATTGATTATCTAAATAGCTATTCTCTAGCCTACTGGGTCTGATGAAGTAATAGATCTGGACTCTTTGGCACTGTATAGAAACCTCTGCCCTGAGGCCCCCTTCTCCTGGTAATTTTCTCCATCAACTACTACTTTAGAATGTTCCTCAGTCATATTTTACTTCATTCCTGTCTCAGCTCTGGCCTTTTCTTCCTCATCATCAGCTTTGTTCCCTTTCCTTTGTTAGAATGTAAGTTCCCTTAAAGAGATTCCCTCAATTGGGGAATGGATGAACAAATTGTGATATATGTTGTTAATAGAATATTATTGTGCAATAGGGAATGATGAACAGGATGATTTCCGAAAGAGCTGGAAAGACCTATGTGAACTGATGCAGAGTGAAATAAGCAGAACTAGGAGAACACTGTACATAGTAACATATTGTGGAATGAATATCTGTGCTAGACTTAGCTACTCTGGACAATACAATGATGCAGGACAATTCTTAGAGACTCATGAAAAATAATGCTATCTACATCCAGAGAAAGAACTGTTGGAGCAAGAATGCAGATGGAAGTATATAATTTATTATTTGTTTATTTGGATACATGTTTGGGGGTTTTTGTTTTATAAGATTATTCACTTCTAAAAATGAATAATGTGGAAAATAAATCAATTAACCAATTTAGAAAAGAATGTAAGTTTCCTGAGGGTAAGGAATATTTTTTCTCTCTTATATTTGTATCCCCAGAGCTTAACACAGTGCTTGAATTCAGTTCATAAATGCTCTATCTGTCTAATCTATCAGTATTTACTAAATAAAGACAATTCACATAACATCTAAGTCGGTCAACTTTCTAAAAATGTAACTTGCAGATAATGTACTGATTTGAGCTAATAGAAGGCTTTTATTCATTGGAAATTAACTCAGTGCCTGTCTAGCATAGAGAAGGTACTTCATAAAAGTGTGTTGACTGATTGACTTGACTGTGAGTTCCCTAGAGGAGTGACATGACAAATTCTGTCCTGAAAGGCAGCTAGAAGGCCTTTGGACCTAGACTAAGGAACCTGAATCCTGCCTTAGGCACTGATTAACTGTCTAAACTAGTCTCTTCACCTCCCTTGCCCTTATTTTCCACATCTGTAATATGGGGATAATGAGAGCTCTTATGTTTTAAAACAAATAAGGTAATATAGGTAAAGTGTTTGCAAACCTTAGAACATTATATGAATATGAATTGTTTATACATACACTCCCACAAATGCTTGTATAAACACATAAACTGAGTTTGTTTCAAGATTTAAGCTACCATTAATCTGTGTGGTGGTAGTTTATGTGTGTATGTGTTTGTGTGTGTGTAAACCACTACTGAGCTGTCTTCTGTAGCCTGCAAACGGGAGCTGCCTATTTGAGGGCTGGAGAAGATCTCTGGAAGAGCCAGCCTTTATGTGGGTTGTGGTTGCAGCCCCATAGGGAGACAGAGGACTGGCTGACCCAACCTAGTTCCTTCCATCTTCCAGCCCTACCTTTTGCCACTGGTTTTTAGAAAGGGGCCACTTGGTGCTTTAAATCTAAACTGAAGAAAGGGGAGAGGAGGCAGCTGAGAGATAACCATTGGGATTATCTTGGGCCATCAACACTCTCTTCCTAGCATATTAGAACTATCTTCAAAATTGTATTTATTATTATGAAAAGAGATAAAAAGACACTGGTGTGGGGCTCATTTCTGCCACAGAAATATTTTAATGATTTTTTTTAGCGGCATGTGCCCTTTATTTGGAGGTTCATTTAATTTTTGAACTTCATCCCTAATTGCTTCTCTGTCATGATATGTGCCAATTCTTTCTCTACCTTGATTAATTACTTGATTTTGTAAGCACTTACATTTACTCAGGTAGGCAAATTAATGTCTCCAATTCATGATAACAACTTAGCATCGGATATGTTTTTGGCACATTTACATCAAAAATAAAATTAAGGAAAATTTCCTAGAAAAGTAGAATCTTAGAGATGAAAGGCCTCTCACAACTTTTTTTTATTTAAAAATTTTTATGTTTGTTATATTAAAATGCACAGGAAACTCCCTCCTTCCCTTGCCTCTTCCCCCTATTAGAAAAGGCAGCATTTGACAAAAAAATATATATATATATATTTATTTATATATTAGTATATAAATATATTATCATATACATATATAAATCTCACTATGTCTTGCTCATTTCTATTTATCAGTTCTTTCTTTGGAGGTAGACAATATACAAGTCATCCTTCAAACAATATTTCTGTTGCTTATACCTCTATTCCTACAGAGCCTGCTTTATCTTCTTCATCTTGAAATCACTAAAACAAAGCATGAGCTCTGAATTAATAAAGATAATAGGCTTGAAATTCTGTATAATTCTCCACTTCAGTGTGATGTTTGATCTTAACAGTTTTGTTCTAATCCAAAGGTTGAGCCTGATGAAAAATGGAAACTCAGATGAGGGAAAGTCATCAAAGACCATCTCTTCCAGCTCATTAGCTAAAAATGGAATCAGAAGGGCCAGGCCATTCCCACATCTGCTGCCTTCTCCAGCATCTCCTCTCTGAGGTAAAACCAAGCATGTCCCATGTGCCAGTTCAGGAACTGGGCCTGATGGTTTGGCCTGTCTCTTCCTTTCCCTTTCCAATTCTTTAGGCAAGAGGATAAATCATGAGGAAACACATAGACTCTCAGCGCATTGATATGTCTGGGGAAAAGGACGCTAGGATGATCCAGGCCATGGGGCCTTACTACCTCAGTCTAGACAGGCTTTGAGCTTATTTTTGTCGAGTTTAATTTACAAAACAAATTTATTTACTCCTTGCAGCTGAATAATAAGGGGGAAGTCAGCTGGTACAGTGGATATATTCCTAGTCCTGCCAGAAGATCTGAGTTCAAATCCAACATCAGATACTTATTAGTTGTGTAGTAACCCACAGCAAGTCACTTAACCCTGTTTGCCTCAGTTTCCCCATCTGTAAAATGAGTTAAAGAAAGAATGGTAAAAAACTCTAGGACTTTTGCCAAAAAAAACAACCAACCAAACAAACAAAAAAACAAAATGGGGTCACAAAGAATAGGATGTACCTGAAAAGACTGAGCAACAACTGAAAATGGTTGTAGAGAAATCCCAGCATTGGTTCTGCTTAAACATGCCAAAGGTCTTTGATGACGTTCTGAGAGACTGCCTGGCAGCTTCTACATTGAACTTTTTAACAGATGGTAAATAAATATCACTATATTTTGTACCCAAGTGTCCTCCTGTCTGTTTAGAGACATATCCAAGACCACATCGACCAATCACCACCAACAAGCATTGACGATTAATTAGCCTCTGTGGTGTAGACCATTTCTCTTCTTAGAATGGAACTATCCTATGGAATATTTCTGAGAATGCGGGTGAGGGTTCTGACCTTACTTCAGAGAAACTAGAAGACTATCTACCTTTCAGTATTATTATTCTTGGTTCTCTTTCTCATGAGTAAAATTGCCTTGTAGCACAGAGAGACATGAATTTGCATCTGGTTTGTTAGTTGAGAATTGAACTACAGAGAAGCATGGGCACAGGGAGTTCATCCAAGCAATCGACCCAGAAGACATGGAGGGAAAGAACAGGAAGATAATATCAGAAGGCAAAGAAACTTTGAGGCCCTACAGTACTAGAGGCACTGGTCGGCTTGACCACATGTGTTCCCACAAGTGCTTCATTAACATTGTATTCTAAATACTTATTTTATGTTAGGGCTGGAAGGTACCATGCAAGCAGATCATGTGGTCCAATCCTTTCATTGTGAAAGATGTGAAGAAAAAAAAAAAACTCCTTCTTTAATCTTTTAAAAACTTTATTCAAAGAAAAACAAAAAAACAAACCAGAGTTCCCTAGCTGAAATTAACAACAACAACAACAACAAACCCTACTACTCTGCATCTTCTCAGGTTCACAGTTTTCGAAGTTCTCTCCTAGGTGCCATATTGGTCCTTATATAGACCAATCACTCGCCTGGAAGAGTGAGTGAGTGAGTGAGTGAGTGTGTGTGTGTGTGTGTGTGTGCACGTGCGTGTGTGTGCGCGCGCGCAAGCCCAAGCCCTCCCTAGCACGGGATTGGTCCAATTCAAGACCAATCACATGCCAGGAAGTAGGGGGGTCCCTCCCCCAGCACAGGATTGGTCCATTCAAAACTAATCCCACGCCAGGAAATAGTAGGGAGGGACCCCTGAGGCATGCTGGGGGATGCAGTTTCTCTGGCCACAACATTTAAAAACCCTCAATTGTATGAGTAAGGAAACAGAGACCAGGAAGAGGACCTATGCTATTCAAGGTACCAAACTAGTTAATGACAGAGCTTGAAATAGAACCTGGAATCCTGACTCCAGTGTTCTATTTTTTTTTTCTTTGCCTGAGGCTGGAATACAAGGGCTACTTATGGCTCTATTTTAGGTGGATTAACATTGGAATTTTGACTTCCATTTCCTACTTGAGCTGGTTCACCCTAATTTAGATAACTTAATAAATGGCCTCTTGCTTCCCAGAGGTCCACCATATTGACCCAAACGTTGTGTGAATGCTGATCGATCTAGCTCCCTGTAACCCAGATCAAGAGAGATCCAGCCTTAGCCTCCCCAGTCTTTGGGGTTACTGATGTGTACCATCATGCTTGGGTCACTGTTCTTTGCATTACATTGGAATGTAAAGTCAAATGTGATGCATTTTCCATCACAGTAGGTGCTGATATGCCAACTTCAATCCATTTGTTGTTCAGTCACTAAACTGATTATCTGAAATTGTATATCTGACCATGTTATCCCTCTTCTACTCAGTAAACTCCAGTTGCTTCCTATTGCCTCCAGAGCACATACAAAATGCTCTGTGTGGCATTCAAAGCCTTTCATAACCTAGACTCCTTCCATCTTTCCAATCATGTTTCATCTTACTTTCTAATGAGTACTCTTCAATCCAATAACACTGATCATCTGGCTAACCTACAAATCAGACACTTCTCTTGCCTTTGAACATTTTCTTTGGCTTATTCCCCATTCCTGGAATAATCTCTCATCTCTATTTTAATGACTTCCCAGAGTTCTTTTGAGTCCCACCATCTACCGGAAGACTCCCCCAATCCTTCTTTATTTTAATGCTTTTCTTTAAAAAAAAAGTTTTCTATTTATCCTGTATATAGCTTGCTTTGTATATTTTTGTTTGTATGTTATCTCCCATATTAGATTGTAAGATCCTCAAAAGCATGGATTATCTTTTACCTCCAATACTAATGCTTAGTAGAGTGCCTGAAGCATAGTAGGCACATTTTATTGAATAAATGAACCCTATACTGACTCTCTCCTATAAAATTAAGGTGTTGGTCTGGGTCAATCAACAAATATTAATAGATCACTTACTATGTTCTAGGCACTGTGCTAGGTTCTGGCAATTAGAAGGCAAAGTGGAAACCATTCACACTTTCAACAAACTTACATACTTCTAGCTCTAATTATTCTATTCTATATATATTTTACATAATAAACTATTGTAATCTTATTTTATAAGTCTGTAGTAGCATAGAGGAGGTGATTGGGAAAGAATAGTAGGAGAATGCAATATGTTGTTGTTTTTTTGTTTTTTTAAAGGGCATACAAGTAAAGACATCTGTCATTTCACCTTTGGCTTAGTTGAGACACAATGCTGATGACACTTAATGTCTACTCCTTTTTTCCCTAACTATCAAATAAACTTTACCAGGAAAAGAAATGTTGAGAAATGACAAAATGTTCCTAATTCAGATGAAAAATTCTTTTTTTGCTTTGATCTCTAGTTTGGCACTTATAGCTTGCAGGTTGGGTTCCTGGGGTGGGGTAACAAACTTTAAAAATACTCTGTGGGACTGTGTTCATAGAATTGCAGTTACAATTCTCCTTTAGTGTGCTTACTTTTTTCTTGTTTTATTTTTTATATTTTTTCCAGATGATATGAAGATACAATTTTAATAATCATTTTCTAACATTTTTTGATCCATGTTTTCCCCTTCCTCTTCCCCTTTTCCCTGAGACAGCAAATAAAATGATATAGGTTGTACATGTGCTATCATGCAATACATACTTCCATATTGTCATGTTGTAAAAGACACATATTGGTTATTCTAGGGAAAAAAATTCCTGGAGGAAATAAAGTGAAAAATTCAATCTGCATTAAGAACACATCAGTTCCTTCTATGGTGGTAGAGATCTCTTTTCTTCATGAGTCATTTGGAGTTATCTTGGATCATTGCTGATAATAGTTAAGTCATTCATAGGTGATCATTGTGCATTGTTGCTGTTAACTGTGAATGGCATTCTCTTATTCTACTCACTTCACTTTGCATCCCTTCATGTGTCTTTCCAGATTTTTTGTGATTGTCCTGTTTGTCATTTCTTTTGGCATAATAGCATTTCATTAAGAACATATACCACAACTTGTTCAGCCATTCCCCAATTGATAGGTATCCCTTCAGTTTCCACTTCTTGTTGCCACAAAAATAAATGCTATAAATATTTTAGTGCAGAGGTCCTTTCCCCCATCTTTGATCCCTGTGGGTATTCCTGGATCAAAGTGTATGCAAAATTGTATGGCCCTTTCTTCACGTATGATTCCAAATTGCTCTCCAGAATAGTTTCATCAGTTCACAGCTACATCAACAGTGTATTAGGGTCCCTGTTTTCTCACATGCCCTCCAACATTTATCATTTTCCTTTTTTTTGTAAAATCACATTAGCCAATTTGATAGGTGTGAGGTGGTACTTCAGAGTGGTTTTAATTTTCATTTTTCTAATTAATAGTGATTTGTATCTTTTTTATATGACTAAAGAAAGTTTTAATTTTTTTACCTGAGAATTGCCTTTTCATATCCTTTGACCATTTGTGACCTGGGAAATGTTTTGTATTCTAGGGTGCTTAGTTTTAATAATCAGCCAGTAGACACAATTAACTCAAAGTTACTAGTATGGCATAGAAGAACAGCTCATAAGGTTCTTGCCATAAACCTAGAGTTTATTGTCTCCTTACTTAACATTTGTAGGAAGAGTGGGTTTACAGATTTAGAGTACAATGGCAATGAGACCGATGTGGGCAACATATATGATTGGATCAACTCTTGCCTTTGGTACTCCAGGTTCCTGAAGTTCTTTGCATTCTGGTGGTGTCCTCATGCACCCCCAACCACAATCTCTTCTGGGCAGGTTGTTCAGCTGAAATTCCTGGGTCTGTGTTACTCTACAGCTTAATTCTCAACTGCCAGGATTAATTCTTTTCTGAATTCACACTCAGCTCCCTATTCTGCTAACTAGAGGTTCAAATCTCTTACTCCCTCTAGCAAGAGATCATATTTTTAGAACTAGAAGGAATCTTAGAGGACATTAAGTCCAACCTAATTAAAATTTTTATTTAGAATATTTTTCCATGGTTCCCTGATTCGTGATTTTTCCTACCCTTCTTCTCTCCCCTCTCCTGGAGCTGACAAGCAATTCTACTGCAATCCCATTTTTTTTTTCAGATCAAACTGAACTCCAGGGTTAGGTGGCTTGCCCTATCATACCCTGGCAATATAGTATAAGTGGCAGACCTGTGATTTGAACCCAGGCCTTCTTGCTTTCAATTCAACAGTTTCTTCATTTATCTCTTTCTCAAGATTAATAATATATTATAGCATAATCATTGGAGAAGTTTCTGATTTCAACTAAAGGGCTGACATTTTTTCCCATCAAGTATAATAACACTGCTCAATACTTAGAAGTGTGAATGACATTTCCTGGAGCATATTCTATAGAGGTGATGTTATAAGAGTATATACATTATGGAGAGTTGTTATTTTTCATTTGTGCGTAGGTCGCAGTATTAACATCCCATAGAAAGTATTATTTTTGGCATCAGTGGTAGTTCTAAAGGGCTTAACTTTAATCTGAAGTGTTGATCGTATTCAAAGAATGAATGAGGCCAAAAGGACAGTGAGTTAATTGTATGAGCCCTGCTTACTGATCCTGAAATCACTGAGCTTTTAACATCATCAATTCCTTGTCTAACCTTCTGCATAACTCTAGAAAATGTAGTTGTGTGTTTTTTTAAACTGCTCAAGCCTATGTTCAGGAAAGGAATGATAATACTGTTTGCTCCCAGAAAGCTTTTGTCTCATGCTCTGCTACTCATAAGCAGCCACATCAGCATCCTCAATTCTATCCAGTGCTAGCACTTTTTATTTCTGAAGGAAAGGTAGATTTGTCCTCTCTCCCCTTTCTTCTCTTGTAATCATTCTGTAGCCCAAATTGTCCTCTACAGGGTCCTGGAGAAGTAGTGAAGTGGAACTGAACATGGCCCCCTTGGCCACACGGATAAAAACAAAGAGAGGTGGCTGCTTCAATTAGTTTGTTCAAAACAAGTTACTTGTAGATAACGTTTTAAGATTTAGACAGGGGGTTCTTAATATCATTTGTGTCATAGACCCCTTTGGCAATTTTATGAAACCAAGGGGTTCCTTTTCTGGATGCTTTTAATTGCATTAAAAATTACTGAGGTTACAAGTGAAGCCAATTACATTGAAATATTAAAAAAAATTAAAACAAGTTATGAAAACCAGAAAAGAACTAGACCAAAACAAGCCACTCAACTAAAACATTTATTCTGGCTTTTGATGGGTTACAGCTTTGCCTGTCAATTCATTAGGTGATTTTCTGAAGGGAAGAGAAGCCATGTAAAATTGGCACCATTTTCATGCCCCCCAAGAATTAGCTTAAGACCAGATGCTCAGTGGAAGTTTGGCAGATGCTCAGTGGAGGGAGCCTCTGGGGCAATGGGAATCGCTCTGTTGATTATGCAGCTCAGTTGAGCAGTCTGGCCTTGAAAGATGTAGCCACCAACATGCTTTAGGCTACACCCCTCTAAGTATTAAGTGCTTTAGAAATAGGTCATTGCTGCAGCCCAACAGCTGTCCCAGGAAAGATGCTGACATATGGAAGAGCCTGATTTGGCAAAGAAGGAGGCTTCGTAGTCCCTCTGGCAAGTAGAAATCCCATCCATCTGAATGTATTTTCAGGGGGCAAAAGAAACCCGATTTTGAGTGTGAATGGGAGCATAGCATAATCATTATCTACCATGGCTCCCCTATGGCTTCTTCAGAGATATAAGTGGTACATCATTTTTCTGGACACTATTTGGTTTTTAAAGCTCTCATAACCGGACACCTTGCTACTTTTCTTGCATTCTTATACCTTGTTTTCTTCCATATTATCTATAACCCAAGGACATTGACTTCCTTGCTGTTTGTCCCACCTCAATTCCTTATTCCTTCAAGTCTGGAATTTTCTCTCTCTTCATCTTTACCACCTAGCTTCCTTTAAGTCTCAGCTAAAATTTCACCTTTTGCATGGTCTTTACCAATGTTCCCTTAATTCTAGTGACTTCACTTTGACATCGCCTCCAAGTTATCCAATATATCTTTTTTTTTTTTGTGAGTGGTTGTTTGCATGTTGTATCTCCCTATTAGACTGTGTGCTCCTTCAGGGTAAGGACTGTTTTTCCTTTTCTTTGTATCTCCAAAGCTTTAGTTCAGTACCTGGCACATAGTAGATGATTAATAAAAGTTTATCCACTAATTTATACCAATATATTACAGATCTTTGGGGTACTAAGAGAGGGCTAGAACCTCTGGTATGAAATAAAATAAAGAATTTTGATGTACTGCTTAAAAGAAAGCATATTCTCATGCCATTAAATTTTCTTCAGAGATTTATTAGTTCCAACTTTTCGAAGATTAAATTTATTTACTTTACTTCTTTCTTGTTTATTTTTTGGTTTGACTTATCTAAATCTGAAAGGGGGGAGTTGATGCCTTCCCTAATATAGTACTATTTCTTCCTGAAATTCATTTAATTTCTCCTTTAAAAGTTTGGAGACTATGCCATTTGGTACATATGTTTCATATTGATATTACTTTATTGTTTATATTACCTTTTAGGAGGATGTAAATTCCTTCTTTATCTCCTTTATTCATATCTATTCTTGCTTTAGCTTTGTCTGATATCATGATTGCTAATTCTGCTTTACTCTGTGTGTGTCACTCTGCTTCAAATATGTTCCTTGTAAACAACATACAGTAGGATTCTGTTTTTTAATCCACTATGCTACTCAATTCTATTTGATGAGTGAGTCCATGCCATTCACATTGACAGTTATGATTACCAACTGTGTAAATCCCTCCATTTTATTTTCCTTTTTTTGATCCTGCTCTTTTTCCTTTCACTCTTTTACACCTCACCAATGTTTTGCTTTTTATTAACCCCTTCCCACTTTCCCCTCCCTCCTGTTTCCACCTCCTTCCTTGTCTTATACCCCTTCTGTTTACCTGTAAGGTAAGAGAAACTCCTATACTTCATTGAGTATAGTTGTTATCCTCTCTCTGAACCAGTTATAATGAAAGTAAAGTTTAAGCATTTCCCATCACCACCCTAATACTCCCCTCCACTGTAATGATTTTCATGCCTTTTTATATTATATAATTTACCCCATTCCATCTCTCCCTTCCTTTTTCTCTCAATGCAATTCTCTTTTTTACTCCTTTATTTTTTTTCATATCATATTATAATTAGCTTACTTCCCCACCCTCTAAGTATACTTCTTCTAACTGCTCTACTACTAATAAGAACATTAAAGAATTACAAATATCTTTTTTCCATGTAGGAATACATACAGTTTGACCTTATTGAGTCCCTTAAATTTTATTTTTCTCATTTACCTTTTCAGGCTTCCTTTGGGTCTTGTGTTTGGGCTTCAAATTTTCTGTCTAGGTTTGGGCTTTTCCTCAGGAATGCTTGATATCTTCTATCTTATTGAATGGTAATTTTTCCCCCTCAAAGAATATACTCAGTTTTTCTCCTTGATGTGGGGACTCTTGAAGTTAGCTATCATATTCCTTGAATTTATCATTTGAGGATTTCTTTCTGGAGGTGATTTGTGGATTCTTTCAATTTCTATTTTATTCTCTTATTTAAGAATATTTGGACAGTTTTCTTTGATGATTTATTGCATTTTTTTTGGTCATGGCTTTTTGTAGTTTTTGATCATGGCTTTTGGGTAGTCCAATAATTTGGTAGTCCAATAATTTTTAAATTGTCTCTCCTAGACCTATTTTTCCAGGTCAGTTGTTTTTTCAATGAAATGTTTTGGGTTTTTTTTCAATCTTTTAGTTTAGTTTTATTGTTTCTTGATATCTCATGAAGTCATTAACTTCTAGTTGCTCAATTTAATTTTTAAGAAATGATTTTTTTCATCAGCTTTTGAGTCACCTTTTTCATTTGGACCATTTCTTCTTGCATTGCTTTCATTTCTCTTCCCTATTTTTCCTCTGTCTCTCTTAATTGATTTTTGAAATCCTTTTTGTCCAATTCATAGTTTTCTTTTGGTCTTTGAGTGTGTTTATTTTGCTTTCACTGTCCCCTTCTGTGTCTGTACCTTGCTTTTTGTCTGCATTAAAATTCTCAGTAGTTAGGGTTTTTTTTAATGTTTGCTCAATTATCCAGGTTTTTAAAAGGTAGGCTCTGTTCTACAGGAGGTTAGGGAGTCCTCTTAAATTTCAGTCCTTTCTTGAGGCTACTCAGCCTTATTTCTGGATTTCTGAAAGTTTCAGTTCTTCCAAGATGATATGATGGCTTGTGGGCTGGGAGCTCTGAGAGCCACCTCCTACTGCTGATTCAATTAACCCCTGAGATTTTTGATAGCTCAAATTTGGGCTTTTCCTCAGGAATTCTAGCTGAGTCTTGGATTTAAGGTTCTGGTCTTATTTTGGACTTAATCAGGTCAGGCACACAGCAGATTGTCCTGCCCTGGGGTTCTGTCTTGAGATTTTAGCAAAAGGATTGTAAAAAATGGAGACTTGAATCCAGGACTTCAATCCCCAGAAGTTGCCATCTTGATCATTGCCCAGAATGCTTTATAATCTCACTGAATTCTCACCTGGGTTGAGAGCAAATTATGATTTAAAGGGTCTTCACCATAGGCAGGCTCTCTCTCTCTCTTTTCTTCTCTTCTTGTCTCCACTGGCAAACAGAAGTGTCTCATGATGTGAGTGAAATCTTGGTGGGCCTCATGGCCCACCTAGCATATGCTTCTCTTGCTTGTATTTTCTTTAACCCTTGACCTTTAATAAAACCTCTAAAAATATAACACTCCTTGCAGAGAGAAACTAATTTCTACTTGCCTCTGTTTCCTTGAATTTTAATTTTTACAGTTTGGCTTACCACATCGGGAAAATGAAATACTCTCAATCTTCTGAGTCTTTTCTTTACTCATCTTTAGTTCACCCTTTAATAGCTACTGCCTAGAAATTTTTGTTAAGCCACATTTCTCCAAGATGCTTTTTTTAGAAAACCATCTTGATCAGCTCCTGCCAGCAGCCATCCGCTTCAGACTTCTTGAGCCCTTCCCTCCCACCAGCTCGGCTGCTTCTCCCTGCCTGCCTGCAGCCATCCATTCCAGACTGGTTTGCTGTTTGACCCGATTGCAGCTCATCTGCCCACCCTGGTGTTCTCTCTTGCTCACCTGGCCCACCTGATTCAACCTAGATTGCAATCACCTGGTGACCTGACTGCCCAACAAATTCTAGCGTTGGAGCAGATCACTCATTGCTCAGGACTCATTTCTACAAGCTGGTAACAAATGGGGGTATTGGCTCCACGTGAGTGGATTGGAGGAGGGGAGAGACAAGAGGGAAAGAAGAAAGGTTTTTTTTTTTAAGCAGGAACTTAAAAGCATGGCTATTTTACAAGGATATCTTTTAATTGCATTGATCCTTTTATTGACTTCACCTGCATGTCAGGGTGGATATTTAGCTCTGTACAATCTTTTAGCTAACTTTGGGGAGGCACCTGTGTGTCTCAGTGAACTGAGAGCCAGGCCTAGAGACGGGAGGTCTCTGGTTGAAATCTGGCCTGAGATGCTTCATGGTCATGTGGCCCTGAGCAGATCACTTGGACCTCATTGCTTACCGCTTATCAATCTGCCTTCCAACAATAGGCATCTAAATGGATAATTAAAAACAAACAAACAAACAAAAACAACAACCAAAAAACCCCCAAAGAACTTAAAGAGACTAGAGGTTATGATTTTTAAGGCATTTCAGACTCCAATGGTTATAAAAGTCTCTGTATTTCTATTGCATTTTCCTGATTGTTTTGTTTAAGATATAACTTTGTGATTTTAAGTTCATATATTACTGCATTCAATATTATTCTGTTACACTGAATCATTTTAATGTACTGAGTTTTGACTACTGTTATATTCTGTTGCTTTTCCCCTATAACTATTGAACAAATATCATTGTAATTAAGCCCATATATGAAAAAAAAACAGCCTTTCTATTTTTGCCTTTGTAAATTGTCACATAGAGGATAGATGGACTTCATCAGAATGGGTTACAATTGCTATAACAACCTTTGGAAAATTTAATGTGCTAAATATCTCAACTGATTTTAAGGGTTTTTTAAATATGATTTTTGGAATTTTTTTTAACAATCTCTGGTTATTTTGCCTGCCTCTACCATGAGGTGTAAGGCTCACTCTACTAGCTGAAGTGAAATACATTTTATAACCCCCAACCTTCCCGCATTTCTAAATATGTGAATGGAAGTTGGGGCAGTTAATCTCAGGGCATTTGTACCCTTAAAAAGCCTCCAAAAAAAGGAGCACCTCTCATTTATACTCTTCAGCTCATTACTTTACTTCCACCAGAATGATATTTCTTCATGATGTTCTTAACCCAAGATGAGTTTTACTTTATTTAAAAATATGTTTATTACCAAGGTTGAAAGATTGCTATGTTTGTAAAAAATTGTGACAAATATCCATCAATTCATAGATTTTAAAATGCCATAAGCTATTGTAATTAATTGGGCTATTGAGAATTTTGGGGATATTGATACCACATATTTGTACTACTGTTCTTTAACAATGAAAAATGTTACCTTGTTCAATTTATTTGCTTGTACTCACAGTGGATTATGGCCAGATATGAAGAGGAAATGGATCTCATTTTTGGTGAGAAAGCCTTGTAATCTTTATTTTCTTAGCTGACCCAGTGTGTCAATGATTATAAGCTATATTTTTGAATTTTTAAAGCTCTTTTATTATATTTTCTTGCATGTGCAATATACTATTTCACTATTTTTTAAATTTTTTCTCTCCTTTTTTTATATTTGAAGCACATGTCACCAGCATTAAGATTTTCTTTAACCTTTTGATTTTTCAGTAATATAAGTTTAAAACACATTTGTCAATGCATGCCCCAAAAGCTAGAGACTATAAAAATGATGCCACTAATTATTTTAAAAATTATGGGACTTTACTTAATGATTCTGTCTGATTCCAGGACAAGATATACACAAAAGAGCCATTGCACAGAGCCAAAGAAAAGCCAATCCAGGATGGATTAATGCACTTCTAGGCCAATACAAAGGTCTTGAACCTAGTGTGAAGACTCGAGGTTACTGTGTTTAACATTTTGTTTCGACATAGGCTTTCCTTGTGTCCACACTCATTCTGAAAATACTCACAGATGAGTATCCCTGAAACCTTGGCTCCTATAATCTGGTCCCCTTTCTGTCTTTCATAGTGTGGTAACTTTCTATAGTCCTGGCTACTGACTGGGTAAATGCAACATTGCTTTGATCATTTTGATTGGGCCCTGATTGAAGGACCTGTTATAGATTTATTTTTCCTTTACTTGGAATTTTTACACATAAGACTTTGATAGTCTATATTTTCATCCAGAAATTTTTCTTTTTTTATTTGGATTTTTCTGATGTCTTTTTAATTTCTCTTACCAATTGGTTCATATACCTCATACCTCAGCCATGCATCCCTAATTGATCCTGTATTTTTCAATCACCCACAACATGGGGAAATGTAAAAAATATTATTATTTAAATTACAAAGTTTAAATTCCTTTTGAGAAGAATTTTAGGTAAAGAAAGATGCTACTTCTCTGAATCCAGAAACTGAACTTTTGGAGAAGACACCATGAAGAAGCCTCCAGACCACAAGCTGCACAAGAATAAACTTTGGGTGTGGTTGATTGAACATTTGTTTGTATGTATACTTTCATGCCAAAGGGGACTTCCCCCTAATTGGCTTTTTGTCAATATGTCCAGCAATTATTGGTTTTGTTCTTTTTTTTTCTCTTATCCTCACATTATTGTAATCTTTAAATTGGTTATGTTTTCATGATCCTTTTAGGGAAAAAATTAATTTTTCCAAAAATGATCATATGGAGAAATGTAAAAAATGGAGACTTGAATCCAGGACTTCAATCCCCAGAAGTCCTTGCTCCACTTCCCCAGAATTCTTTGTAATCTCACTGAATTCTCACCTGAGGTGAGAGCAAGTTATGATTTAAAGGGTCTTCACCATAGGCAGGCTCTCTCTCTTTTCTTCTCTTCCTGTCTCCACTGGCAAACAGACATGTCTCATGATGTGAGTGAAATCTTGGTGGGCCTCATGGCCCACCTAGCACGTGCTTCTCTTTCTTGTATTTTCTTTAACCCTTGACCTTTAATAAACCTCTAAAAATATAATACTCCTTGCAGAAAGAAACTAATTTCTAATTGCCTCAGTTTCCCTAAATTTTAACCTTTACAGGATCAAGGAGACCCAGCTTCAGATCTACTAGACTACCATGTCCTTACCACAAGTACAGGCTGGGACTCCTGGTCTCACTCTGGGCCCACACAGATCAGGTTATATATGACAGAGTGCCCTGGGCTGGAATTCTGGACCTCACTGTAGGTTTGCTTGGAACTGTAAGGGCTGTGCATTGGTTTGGTCTGCTATTGGCCTAGGCAGTGTCTCAGGGTCTGGATACCGGCTTGGACTCAGTTTCAGAACCTGGCACAGTACATGTTTATATGTGTGTGTATGTAGGGGGGTGGGGTTTGTTCTTGGCTTGCTCTTTTCACTTTGTTGTAACCTCCTGCTGGCTGTGCTCCCTTCTCACCCCAGTGCCCCACTGCCCCACTGCCCCATCTATTCTCTGCCTACCTTAGATATTGTTCACTTCTTTTTTAAACCCTTTCCTTCCATCTTAGAATCAATATTGTGTATTGGTTCTAAGTCAGAAACGTGGTAATGGCTTGGCATTGGGGGTCAAGTGACTTGCCTAGTGTCACACAGCTAGGAAATGTCTGAGGCTATATTTGAACCCAAGACTTCCCATCTCTGGGCCTGGCTTTCCATCCACTGAGCCACCCAGCTGCCCTCAAGATTTTTCTCTTCTTGAGACTTGCTTCATTCTGTCTCCTTGTTGATTCTTTCACTCTTGCATTCATTTTGTGGCATTATTTTAAGATTGGTTGGAGAGAATTCTCTTAGTGGTTTTGAGCTGCCCTGCTTTTACCCAATGTAATTTTAAGATCATACAAAATTATAACAGATTCAGAGCCCCCTCCAGCCTTAACCCACATTAATATTCTCAGCTTAAACATGTACTGAATGTTTCACTTCCTCAATCTCTTGTACAGTTATCCCTTTTACTATCATATTATGGACTTCTTTCTTCCTACAAGAGATCTCTGATTCACTCTCTAAAACCCTCCATGACTCCAGGATCCCAACATTCCCTTGCACATTTCACTCAGTAGATTCTAAGCATCCTTCCACATACCCAGGCAGGGCTAGTAACTATCTTCTAGCTCTTGCAAACTGTGATTCTAAGGAACTCCCTTGAACTACCAACCTAGCAGACTTATTACAAACTTGCTGACTGATTGATTTCTAAGTACTATGCAAATACAAGATATTATTGTGGTGACATCACCTCCTGGTTCTTCTAGGACTTTGCTCTAATAATTATCCTCTCTCTTACATAATTTCAGTCTCTCCTCTATAGTATGTATATATGTATATAGATATATGAATATATGTGTATATATGTATATACATATGAGAGAGTAGAAAGAGTTTTACAAGACAGTAACAAAATTGCTCTGTATTCCCTACTGTAGTTTTGTTTTCTTCTGTGAATTACAAATGCTTTATTGATGCTCTTTTCTTCAAAACCCATTAACTTACTTCTCCCTATTCCCACTTCCCAAACAGAAGCACTTCATATCAAATATGCATCCTCAGAGAAAATAAATCAATATGTTGACCATGTCTGAGAATACATGCATGTCTTCTTCTATATCTCTGGTCCATTATTCCTCTGCTTAGAGGTCAAAGTATCAATCTTGTGATATTATGATTGGTTTATGTTTTGGGCAGAACTCTGGGAGTCTACGTTGTTTCCTTTCTTATTATTATAGAAATTATTCTCTTTTGGTTCTTTTTGTTTTCTGTCAGTTCTTATAAGTCTTTCCATATTACTGAGAACATGCCATACTTACAATTTCTTTTGATACAATAGTATTGTATTACATTCATGTACTATATTAGTCTACCCATTTCCCAAATAATAGACATATATTTTGTTTCCAGTTCTTTCTTACAACAAAAAACACTGCTATGCGTTATTCTTGTCCTTGCCTCTGTTTTTGATCTTCTTGAACACATATCCAGAATGTTAGTAATGTTGGGTCAAAGGAATATACTTTTTACTTAAATTTTGAGCATAGTTCTAAATTGGTTTTATAGAATGGTTAAACCTCTCAAAGTCTTTAAACAAAGACTATGTGTCAAGCATATTGTAGCAAAGATATTAATGTAGATGTGAGTTGGTGTAATTGGCCTCTTAAGTTCTCTTTAATACCAAGATTCTGTTGTTCTGTGAATATCTTCTTTTCATAGGCAGTAAACTCATAAGGTCAGGAGTGGTCTGTCCTGTAACATAGTGCACTGGGACTAATCAGCAATTAACATATGGAAACTAAATTTAGTTTCACCTTGATAGTTCCTTGAAAATCTAGTACAATATTATCAAGTCACTTAGTAAGTGTCTGTTGAATTAAAAGACAATTCACATTTAAATAGAACATAAAGTTCTATTTAAAGCATTTTTCTTCTCGATACCTATTTGATGTAGGTAATATAAACATTATTTCCTTACAAATGAAGAAACTGAGTCAGGCTGAAAGTATATTTATATACACATATGGTACATATGTACAATTTGTTTCTTTTAAGAAAGAAAGAAGTGCAGGTTTTCTTACCAATCCTCTTTGTCTTTTTGCATATTGATATGTTTGCATTTATTGATGATTGCAAAATTCACCACAGAAAAGGAAAAAATTTTCATTTTTTTATTGCTGTGCAAAACACAATTCCACATAGGTCACGATAAGAGCAAATTCATACATAACCAAAACCCCAAAATAAAGTCCTAAATACACTGTTGTGAAAGACAATTCCAACAGTCCTTTCTCTGGAGGTGGATAGCATTATCCATAATAAATATTTCAAGATTGACCTAGATCATTGCATTGTTAAGAGCAAAGAAAACATTTTAAAAAGAAGTCACACAGCTAATAAATTGCTAGTTTGTCCAAGATCACACAGCAAGGAGTAAGAATATCAATCCAGGTTCTTTGATTTCTTTTTTCTTTTGTCATGAAAGAGGGTGGAAGAAGAGGAAAGGAGGAAGGAAAATACAGTAGAAGGAGAGTGGAGTGGAAGAAAAGATAGAAGAAAAGGGAGGTGGGAGGAAGCAGTGAAGGAAAATGAGAAGGAAAGGAAAAAACAAAGAAGGAAAGAAGGAAGAGGAAGGAAAGAGGGAGAATGGAGGAAGGGAAAATAAGAGGGAAGAGAGAGGATGGAAGAAGGGACGGAAATAGGAAGGGAAAGGAAGAGAGAGGGAAAAGGGAGAAGGAAAAGAGGGAAGAGGGATAAAAGAAGGTGGAGAATTTGAGAGAAAGAGATAGCAGAGTTCATACTTAACATACCTGTCTAGGTAGTTTCCCTCTCCCAAGATGGTGGTGACCACTACCATGAGCCCTGGAGGCTTAGGCTTAGGGGGCATGACCTACTTCCTATTAATCCCACCTCCTCCCCTTGTCCCCTTGGATTTCAAATCAATGTTTCTTTCCACTCCTTCAGCTTCATATCATGGGTTGTTGGGAGTCCTTTTGTTTCTTCCCTGATTCCTCTATTATGGACTCATGTCTTTGGCCCTTTGCACTATATATAACCAAAGCAACACTGAGTCCTGTTCATTTCTCCACAAAACATTTGCTTCATTGAGTTATTCCTTAAATATATATATGCATATATATATATATATATATATTCCTTTACGATATATTTCCTTAGTTCACAAGTGAAGACATTGAGGTAATTTAATAATAATACTTGCTGGTATTTGTATAATATTTTTTAAGCTTTGCAAAGCACTTTGCAAGTACTATCTTATTTTATATTAATAATAACCATAGGAAGTATGTAATATTGTCTCTATTTTGCTTGTGGGGTCACTTGGTAGTGCAATGGATGGATTACCAGGTCTGGAGTCAAGAAGACTCGTCTTCCTGAATTTATATCTAACCTCAGAGACTTAGGACAAAGAATGCCCTCCATCTCCAGAGAAAAAACCGTTGGAGTCAGAATGCAGATTTTCATCATACATATGATTTTTCATGTTTATTTAGGTTTATGTTTTGGGGTTTTGGTTTTATAAGATTACTTATAAAAATGAAAAATATGGAAATGTGTTTTGCATGATAATATATGTCTAACCCACATCAAATCACTGTCTATCACTGGGAGGAGTAAGGGAAATGAGGGAAGGAGATAAATTTGATCATATAATTTGTGGAAATTTGTTATTACATATATTTGGTAAAAAATAAAAATAAATGAGAAAAAAATATATCTGACCTCAGCTACATAACCCAGGGCAAGCAATTCAACTCTGGTTCAATTTCCACATCTGGAAAATGAACTGAAGAAGAACATGGAAAATCCAGTATCTTTGACAAGAAAATCCTAAATGGGGTCATGAAGAGTCAGACTTGACTGAAAAACAATTGAACAAAAACAAATTTTATAGGTGAGAAAATTGAAGCAGAAGAAAAATGACTTTCCTGGGCCACACAGACAGTAAGTGTTGAAGGCTAGATCTGAACTTCCTGTCTTGAGATCCAGTGTTCTGTCCACTACATCACCTAGGTAGAAAAAGGTCAAGCAAATTCTCCATGCAAGCGAATGGAAAAACATCAGTTCTACTGGCTCTGTTCTGTTTTCTCTAACAAATCATGCTGTCTCTATCTTCATTTAAATTGGTACTGCTGATTAGTACAGGCCTACTGCCTGAAAGTTGGGGTAAGCTTAAGTGCAGTTTAATCACTGGCAAAGTTTTAAGTAAATATGAACAATTATACTTAGCAGTCTAAATGTTGTACTTGGTACATTATAAAGGATTATTATCATAAATGAACATATCATCCAAATGGGATAAAGAGTGAAGAAGAGGTTAGTGATAATTGCACTGGCAGATAAACAGGAATTCTTAAGATTTCTGTGAAAAATCCTGAATTTTGATGAATTAACCAAGAAATATTTATCAAATGGTTGCTGTTTTCTAAGTGCTTTGTGATATTAAAGAATACATTTTACTCAGACTGTGCTTATACCATATGCAGAGTGATTAGGGATTTTTGAATCTAGGGCAAGAAGAAGGGATAGTATTAGACTCATCTGGAGTGTAGTCAGAGGATACAGCAAAGTGTATTGTATGCTGCTGAAGGACCAGCCACATCAGTATGATGCTGTCCCCATTGTCTACATTTCAACACTGGAACAAAATTCTAATTGTTCTACCCTAAGCATGTCTCTGACCATATGTCAACCTCTAAAATGGGGAAAATCTTTAGAGTTCTTTAAGGCCTATTCTTTCCATTTAAATTTTTTTCCAAAGAATTCTTTAATTCTTGCAGTAATTTATGAATGGATTAGGCATTTTGTACGCAAAATGTAGGGAACAAGGAATGTCTTCTTTTTCTGTTTGGCACCCTAGATACTAAGATTCTCACAGCAGGGTCTAGTTTGAAGGGAGTTTGTCCTAGAAAGAGAAATTTGGGTTACTTTAAGGGTGTTTCTTCTTGTAGGACTGGATATGATTTGTTTTGATTGGTGTTCATATGAGTTTCAGTGTTCCAAAGGCAAATATAAATCATTCTCTCTATTACCAAAGGTAATTTAGAGGTTGATTGAATTGCGTTGTTTTTTTAATTCCTTGCCTTTCATGTTTTTAGTCTGTAGATTTTAATAATGTCTTCTCAATAGCATAATATCTTTGATACATGAATGTAATTTGGAAGTATATAATTCAGATATAATATACAATTTGGGAAAATCTGTTGCATTTGATATTTTTAATAGCTGAGCCAAATTATAAGCAGGCCAGCTGAGGAGGAAGTGTTTTTGAATGAAGTAACTCTATTAAAAGATTGAAATTATATGTATTTGTGTATGAATTTATATAGATAACTTTTATAACTATATATATTTAGTTGGTGATGATCTAGCTGGTTTGGGTAAAACATCACACTAATTATTTTTGGTCACTGTGTGGATTAATTCTCTATTCTGTTGAATGTCTATAGATCAAACTTCTATTTCTAAATCTCAAATGGCTGACAGATTGTGACCTTGATCATTAACATGGAAATGGTAAACATGGATGGATTGTCTGCTCTTTCTCTATACCCCTTCAGACTTCTCTGAACACTGCAATCTCACCTCCTGATGCCACCTAAGAACTTTGGACCTTGCCATCAAATCTGTCTCTGAGCCCTTGGTTTTCTGGACCTTTCTACCTACCCCACAGCTGAATAGAGATAGTGATAGTACCTATCTCACAGGTTTATTATTGTAAGGATCAAATAGGATAATTATGCTTTTAAGTTCTTTGTAAGTGTGAGCTATTATTCTTCTGAAATCACTGTATTCCAAGATTAGCAATCCTACAGCATTACTAGGAGCATTCTGGTGCAATAGATATGGGCTTTGTGGCAGTGAGCAGCTTGTGATCATGGAAAACGATGGGCAGACTTCTCAATGTAGTCTGCTCCAATAACTTCTTCCCCATCCCATGGCTCTCACTCCTTCCCATGCCATTCCACAAACATTTATTGAACAACTATTATATGTCAGGCAGTATGCTACATATTGGAAATACAAGACAAAGCTCCAAATGACATCTATTCTCCTACTACTAAATTTTGAGACTCAATTTTCCATCTATGGTGCCTAAGATGTATAATAAGTTGGCCAATTGATCATTATTAAGCACTTCTCTATTTCTCTGTCTCTTTGCTCACACATGCTCATTCTTATAGGTGTGTCATAGATTTGGATCTGGAAAGGAACTGAGAGACCATCTAGTTCAACCATCTCTTTTTTTAACCAGTGAGGAAACTCAGGCTTAGTGATTTCTCCAAGAAAAACATGGGTGGTAAGAGTAAGTGCTGGGATTCAAACTTTTTAATCCTTCACTTTAAAATCTGTACTCTTTTCCTTATAACATACATGTCCATGTATATATGCATATCTCTATCCATATGTTAGATTTTCTGATAGTACTAGCAGGTTGACTTAAGGCATGAAGCCAGTGAAATTTGTCTTCAGTGGTATAACATCCATTTTTGGTCCCTTCTCTCTTGTGGGTTCATTCTTTCCAACTTTCTACTCATATGTGGCTATTAAACATCCTTTAAGCTTTCTCCTAACTAACCAGAGAGCCCCATTACTTTATCTATAGTACAGTGAAGAAGAAACAAACAAAAAATCTTTGAGTAAGTGGATTCATGTTCAAATCCCAGCTCTACTATATTACTGTGAGAGGGATACTGGGCAAGTCATTATCTTTTCTGGGCACCAGTTTCTTTTATAAAACTGAACATTTGGGTTAAATTAATTCAGTAATTTAATACACAATTATTATGTACCTACTATATGCCAGGCATTGTGTTATGTGCTAAGACTATAAAAAGAGGCTAAGATAGTTCCTTCCCCCAAGGATCTTACAATCTGATTTAGATACATTCCAGCTCTCTAAACCAATGATCTTCTTTTCTCTTCTTGGTATTGCTCCACATAAGCATAGAATGTTAGAAATGGGAAGGGTCTTTCAGGATTATCTTGTTTAATCCCCTTTATTTTCTTGTGATATAGGGAAGTACAGTGAATAAACTAAGGCTTCACAAGTAGGAAGTTAGCAGAGCCAGTACATAAGTACATTTAGCAGATTTTTCCATATTATATCATTTAAGAGTTATGACAACAGATATTATCACTCTCATTTTATAGATAAGGAAAATAGTCTCAGAGGCTCTGTAAATCTTGAAATTTCTTAGACTTGTGAATGTTAAAAATTTCCACATTGAGGAATCCTCCATTGGAACAAATTCCCTACTGAAAACATTCCCCATTTTGATGTGAGAACTCGCCAGGATCAGAAATGGGAGTTTCTACTCCACCCATACTTAAGACTGCTTTAGGGGAGAAAACTCCTTGCTAAACAATGAAAGTACTTGGATCCATGCTTATGATGAGGCAGGGAGTTCTTTGATCCATGCCTGTTTTTTAGAATTGATACAATGGGATGCTAGGTACCTAAAAGGGTAGGGCAAGTTTTCTCTTAATGAGATTAGTCGACTCAGCTGTGTTTTCTCTGGTTCAGACTTACTGAGGGGATTAGTCGACACAGCAGCATTTTCTCTGGTTCAGACTTACTGAGGAGATTAGTCGACTTAGCAGGAATTCAGATGGGCCGTCCTTTTAGAAAACATCTACGGTGATTGGTAGATGGAAGAACTTAGGGGAGGTGACATAGGGAAAAACCCCCTATATAAGAAAAGGAATCTCTTGAGCAAGGGATCATTAGAGGCTTAGAGGCTTGGAGATCCTTGGATCCTTGGAGATAGATGCTTGGAGAAATCCTTTTGGAGGATCTCTGATGAGGATTGCTTGGGAAGAATCTCTTGAGAGAGGCTCTGGAGAAGGGAAGCTCTTGGAGGACAATCTCTAAGGAGGTCTCGCTGGAGGTCCTCCGAGGGGACTCTGTTGTCCCTCTGGAGCCTCTGGAGAGAGGTCCTTTGGAACAGTCTCTGGCTGGAAGGCTCTTTGAGGAGGACTCTGACTAGAACTCTCTCTGGTGAAGTCAGCTGAGATGGAGCTGGCCTGCTGTCACTAGAATCCTTGCTTAGACAGACCTTGTGGTGAGTGATAAAAGACTGACTGACTGATCTCTCTCTCTTAAGACTCAGGTCTAGGCCATGTTGGCTTAAGGCCCTTCATACTTATTTCCTTTTTCTCTCTTTCTCTCTTTTCTTTAATTCCTCATTGTATTGTTAATTAAAATTCTCTATAAAACCCAGTTGACTTGGGTATATTCATAATTGGGAATATTTCCCTGGCGACCACCTTAAATATTTGATTTAAAACAAGACACTGTGGTGAAAACATATTTTCTGCAGTCACAAATTTACTCACCCACTCTTATATCTATCACAATTTATATCTTCAACCATTTTAACTATTACAGCTCTATGATGATCCCTGATCATACATCTAGTAAATATCTAAGGTAGGATTTAAACCCAGATTTTCCTGATTCATCCTTTTTTACTTAGTCTTTTCCCTCTGCTCCAGTCCCACTGAACACTTCAAATTGGATGTCCCATAGGCATCCCAAAGTCAACATATCCAAAACAGATATCATTACCTTCATTATCTTTTGTCCCAAACCTATATTCTGAACTGCTCTATTACTAACATGGGCACCATGATCTTCTGATCACCAGGTTCACTACTGGTATGTCATTCTCAAATCTTGATTCTCATTCATTCCATATGTCCTTTCAATTGCCAAATCTTATCATTTCTACCTTCCCAAAATCTTTTGTGCATTTCTCTATTTCCACTTCCTAGCTCTTATCTGGCCTGTTACAGTGGCCTTTTAATTGGTCTCTTTACCTCAAGACTCTCCCTATTCCAAGTTATCCCTCACACAGCTGCCAAAATGATTTTACTTGGAGTTAATAATTAAACTTACAGATACTGAGTAGGTCCCAAAGAAAGAGGATATAGAGAGAGAAGATGTCCTGGGTTATAATGATGGGGTACAATGTGGCTAGTGATCAATAAAAGAAAAATTAGGTGAAGTAATCAGACCTATGGGGAGAACCAAAAGAGATAACTGTCATAGATAACTAACAAACTCCAGTGGTTCCCTATTACCCTTAGAAGCAAATATAAATTGTTTTGGGGGGGTACTTCCTCCCACTTTCCAAACTTTTATGACCCTTCCTCTATTTCAGTTATATTGGCCAATTTGTTCTTCATATAGAATCTCTTATCTCCTATCTGTAAGGAATTAAAATTAATGGTTTGACTAAATATATGTGAGAATTCTAAAATAATATGGTGGTTGCTGATTTAAAATATTATATCTCAGGTCAAAATGACTTTCAATAGTTTTTATTTACAAAATAGGTGGAGAGAATGAAAGTTGAGAAATACAAAAATAGGGTAGAGAAGATACTTAGTATATCACACTAAATATTGCTCCAGTGCTCAACTCAGCCTGGCACAACTTGTTAACCCTCAACTATAATTAATCTTTCTCCAGAAGTCAGGAAAGGAAATCCAGCTATTCACTCATGGAAGTTCCCTCCAAGAGGCAATTCGAGCTGAAGACAATGATCTGTCAAGGACGACTCCTGAAACCAACCTCTAGCCCAAGAAATTCAGGGCTTTTATAGTGACTTCTTGTCCCTTCCCCTCTTCAAAGGGGCCAGTCACAGCTTTCAAATTGTCTAGTACTACCCAAGGTGGGCATTGTCTTGAGGGATCCACTTCTCATCTTCTGGAGCTATAAACTCTTATCAAAAGGATTCACAATTTCCTGACTAATTGAATTGTTACCCACTTTAGGAAATAACTTGCGAACACTCTTATTTAGTGTCTGGTGAGGTTCTAAGTAGGGGTACTAAAAGAAAGTCTGATTTACACTTCACAGTCTTAGTGAGATACTAAGTAGGGGAACTTAAGTTAGTGTTAACCAAGTGTTAACTCAAAATAAACAAAGAGAACAAAGAATTCCCTTTCACATATCCCTATGCTTTTGTACTGTATAGAATGCTATCCCTCATCACTTCTATCTGTTAATTTCCCTTTATTCCTTTAAGTCTCAGCTCAAGTAGTACCTTCCATAGGAGATTTTTCATTTTACTCCCAGCTTTTGATGTCTTCCCCTTCTAAGGTCACTGTCTTTCTCTTCTGTATTTATTTTGTGTGTGCGTGTATGCACACACATATGTGTTTATACCTACCTATTTATATAGACACACACATATATACATATATATAAATATATATACAAACACACACTGTCTCATCATTAGAATGTAACCTCCTTAAGAGAAGGAATTTGCTTTTTCTTTATATTCCACAGCTTTACATAACTCTTGGCAGACAGGAGAAATTGAGTCCCAAGTTTAGCACTGCATCCATTACACCCCTCTTCTTGATTTGAATTTAAAGTTCATGTTGATAAAGCAAGCTTTTCCATTTCTTTCCTTCATAAAAATTCTCCACTACTAATCTTTTGTCTACACCTACTGATTTCTTCCTTGCTATTCCACTTGATCCAAACATCCCAAGAAGCTATTGTTCTATATTTCTCCTCCATTTCACATCAAATTTTCTAGAGAAAGCTGTATAAATTGCTTCCACTTTGTCATTTCTCTTATCTCAAACCTTTGCAGTTTGGTTTGTGAACTTGTCATTCAAGTGAAAATGCTCTCTCTAAAATTATTAATTATTTTTGATGACCAAATCTGATGTCTTTTTCCTCGTCCTCATTTTTCCTGACCTTGGGGTACCATATGACATTATGGAATCTCTTTTCCTTCTGAATACTCTCCCCTCTTTGGGTATTCTGGAGTTCTCTCTCTTGGTTTTCCCATCCAGGCCTGATTATTTCATCTCTATCTCCTTTTATTCATCTTTATTCATATTGCACCCCTTAACCATGGTTACATCATGGGACATCTCACTCTATTTTCTCTTTCTTTATGACTTAATCAATTCTTGTGATTTTAATTATCTCTATGCAGATGACTCCTATCCTAGTTAGTCTCTTATGCCTACTAACAAGTACTTATTGATCTGAATTGGCAATTGTATAGGCATCCCAAAAACAATATATTCAAACCGAACTCATTATCTCTCCTTCAAACCCATTCCTCTTCTGAATTTCTCTATTACTTTTTATTCACACTGTGGTTGTCCACACCCCACAGAGTCAATCAGTTTTCAAATCCTATAGAGTTTTGCCTCCATCACATACCTCATTTCTGTTCCCTTCTCTTTCCTTCTGTGACTATTGCCCTAATTTAAGTACTTGTCACCTCTCACCCTAACTATTTCAAAATCCTAATTGGTCTCTCTCTCAAGTTTCTTCTCTCCAATTCCTTTTCCACATAACTGCCCAAATGATTTTCCTTAAATGCAGGTCTATCCATGTTCAATAACTGCAGTGTTCAAGTTAGAGTTTAACAAATGCTTCTTGGATGTTGATTCCTTTTACCTTTTACCTCTAGGGTCAAATATAATCTCTGGCATTTAAAATCTTTACAGCCTGGCTCCAATTTGCCTTTCTAGGCTTTTGCTATATATTTTTCCCCTTCTTGCATTCTATGGTTCAACCAAAATGGTTTTCTTTCTGCTTCTTGCATGTAATACTCCATTTCCTCCAGTTTTGTCTTTATATAGACTCTTTCCGGATAGAGTGCCAGGCATGGAGTTAGGAAGACTCATCTTCCTGAATTCAAATCTAACTCCAGACAATTATTAGATAGGTTAGTCACTTAACTCTGTTTGCCTCAGTTTCTTCCTCCATAAAATGAGCTGGAGAAGGAAATGGCAAACCATTCCAGTATCTTTGCCAAAAAGGGGTCATGAACAATCAGACACGACTGAAACAACTGAACAACACATTCTTGGAATAGTCTCTTTCCTTACCACTATTTCTTTCTTTTTTTTTTTTAAACCCTTACCTTCTGGCTTGGAGTCAATACTGTGTTCCAAGGCAGAAGAGTGGTAAGGGCTAGGCAATGGGGGTCAAGTGACTTGCCCAGGGTCACACAGCTAGGAAGTGGCTGAGGCCGGATTTGAACCTAGGACCTCCCGTCTCTAGGCCTGGCTCCCAATCCACTGAGCTACCCAGCTTCCCCCCCCTTACCACTATTTCTTAGAATTCCTAGCTTCCTTCAAACCTCAGTTCAAATACAACTTTATTGTGAGTCATTTCCTCATCACCCAAGCTGCTAGTCCCCCTTACTGCAAAATAAGTGCCTAATATATATGATGTGTATAGCATATGAACTTGTATATGTCCATATTGTCTTTCTTGTTCTAATGTAAGCCCCACTGAAGACAAAATATTTTATGCTTATTTTCCTATGCCCTGCTCTTAGCACTATTTTTGGCACATAGAAGGCATTTAATGTTTATTGACTAATTATTGATTAATCAAGGTACCAGGGATACTCTTCAAAATAAAAAGAGAAGGACCAAACAGAGGTAGCCTCCAATCCAACATTTATCAAGCACCTGAGATGTGCTTGGTACTACACAAAATGCTGAAGGATACACAGACAAAATAAAAAACAGTTTTTGCCCTCAAGGAGCTTACAATTTACTGAGGAGATATAATGCATAGATAAACAATAGAAAAATAATTTGAGGAGACAATATTAACACTTGGGAGGATTACATATATTTACTGGTACCTCTCTTCTGAATGGACACCATATATGTGTTTTTAAACATATTTTGAGAAGGCTGCTATTTACTTAAACTAGTCATGATTTTTATCCCCACTACTTGTTTAATAAAATGGGTTAGAGTTTAAAAAAAATAAAATATGAAAACCGAGTACTTGTTAAAGGGTTTTCCCCCTAGTATTAAGTTTAAAATTCAAACCACACATTATTTTAATGTTGACATACCACAGAGTGTTCTATGTGGGGTTATTACAACACTTCTTGGGTGGTTTAGGGCATAAGGCCAAGGACTTGTTAAATACACCTAAGACTTATCCTAAAGTGTTTTAATTTTATATTAGAAAAAAGCCATACCTTGCCACTTGAATTCCATGTATCACAATGCTTTAAGAATCTCTCATTCCATCTTTCAACCAATGCAGATCACTGCTCCTCCAGGCGCTGATTGGCTTCCTTGACCCTAGAGAGGTTGGTACTTAGAAGACAGATACGCTCTGACACCAGACCAGTATTTGAAATCCTCTCAGTTTGGCTGGACTTGCTGGAACCTGTGCTCTGCTGGCAGAGCTTTGGAGAAGCCACAGTCACCTTTACAGCACAATGAGGCATCCAGCAGCACATTAGAGTCATGGAGCATTATAATCACATTGCTAAATAATTGGACCACAAATATCTTATGGAAGAATGTGACCTGATGGAAGGATCACTAGCTGAGTTTGAATCTGATTTCTGGTGTTTAATTGCTGCATGGCCATGGGCAAATTTCTGAATCACCATCCTCCCCCCCCCCTTTTTTTTTTAATAAAATGGGATCATTAGATTTTGAAGTCCCTGAAGAGAGGAAATATTTTTGCTTTTATTTGCCTAGAATTAATACTGTAGCTAGAACATAGGAGGTGCCTTATTGACTACTTATCATGTGGGGCTGTTGTCCAGAAAATATTTTATAAAACTTAAAATATTATCAAAATATGTTGTTTTGCTATGCTTCTTCCTCTTTTTAAAATCTCAGTATCATCTGCATGTATGTATATTTATCTCATTAAAGCAACAACCATTACATGGCAGGACTTTGTCGCTGTTTCTATCACTGTTTTTCTTTTCTTTCTGTATGTGTATACACAGACACACACATATACCCTCCCATATATATATATATATATATATATATATGTATGTATGTATATAGTCACACAATGCAATACAACATCTCTTTTTTTGTTTTGTGACTTTTTTGTTTGTTTGTTTTTGGTGATATCATTGGCAAAAGGAGCTCGATGTGAGGGAAATCTCTCTATCAACTCCAATGAAATGATTTGAAATAGGTGGAGCACCAGACTTGAAATCAGAAAGATCTGAGTTCAGATTCTGACAGAGACACTAGATATGTAATCTTAGGCAAATCACTTCACTGCTCTTGGCCTCGTTTTCTCTATAAAATGGGATAATAATACCACCTACTTCTCAGCATTGTTCAAAGCACAATATATTAGATATTATTATCATTGTTACTGATAATAGCTTTATAACTTTCGGGCTTAGAGAATTTACTGGGAAATCTGAGTAAGTTAAATGACTTACCTAAGTTCACACAGCCAGTATGTGTCCAACAGGACTTAAACACAGGTTCTGACCATGAGGTCAGCTCTAGACATATTATCTAAATAAGGAACTGAAAAAAAAGAATAGTTTTAAAATTTGCCTAGGAAAAGTAAAATGATTGCTGATTTCCTTCATTTTATTGACATTTTTGTCCTTCAGAGATTTTTTTTAATGTTTTCAAAGTATTTTATTTTTATTTTGAAAATTTTTTAAAATGTTATTCTAATAAAAAATGTATACATAAGTTTTCCAAGGTTATATGATTCATATTGTCTCCCTTCCTTTTTCCTTACCCCCTCATAGATTTTCAAAGTATTTTAAACATTATTTTTACTCTCTATTTAATGGATGTAAAAAGAATATTTCCATTTACCACGTAGTACAGAAGAAGAGGAATATATGATAAAATGTGAATTTCTATTATGTTACACTCAAAGCAGTCTTGCCTATTTCCTCTGAATTTCCTTATATCCATCAATGACTCTTCTTTCTTTTTTTTTTGCATCCCTATCTGTAACTCTCTTCTCCCTCTCAAATAAAAAAGGAAAATATATTCTCCATAACAAATAACCATAGTTAAGGTAAACTTATCCACATATTTTTCATGTGCCAAAATATCTTATCCTGGATCTTAAATCCATCATGGCTTTCAGTAAATAGGTACGATGTTTTCTCTTCAGTTTTCAGGAGTCTTGACTGATCATTTTATTGATCAGAATTCTTAAGTCTTTCAAAGTTGTTTTCATTTATTATTGTTGTTATTTTGCCCCCTTGGTTCTATTGCTTCACTTTGTACCAGCTCATATGAATCTCCCCAAGTTTTTCTGAAATCATCGTTTTGTAATTTCTAAGATACAATATTTTTATTTCCCATTTCATTAACATATTTTTTCAGCCATTGGACATTCCCTTAGTTCTAGTTCTTTGTCATAAAAAAGAGCTGCTGCAAGTATTTTTGCACATATGGGACTTTCTTTGATATATAGGCCTGATAGTATTATCATTAGGTAAAAGAATATAAAGTTTAAGTGACATTTTACATATAGTTTCAAATTACTTTCCAGAACAGCTGGGCCAATTCACAATTTCATTCACAGAACACTGGTCAAAGTGAAATAATTTTAAGAACCATAGGACTCCTTAAAAAACATGCTAAAAGAAAAAACCTGGACATTATTTTAAGGAATTCTAAAAACCAAAATGAAACCTTCCTATATCTATTAGAACCAATATGCAGAATTAAGACAGAAAATAAGAATCTGCTAGTTCTGTCTTTAAAAAAAAAACCTCACAAATTAAAACACCTAGGAATGTCATAGTCAAAATCCATAGTTTACAAATCAAAGGGGAAAAAACCCCCACTACAATTAACCAGAAAGAAAGCATTTAAGTATCAAGAAAACACAATCAGGAACACTTAAGACCCAGAAGCAATCAAACATTGTAGTAGTATTTTTAAAACCATTTTAACAAGTTTCAAATAGATAAATGACATAGATATAAAAAGTCATGCTATAAAAAATCAAAGTAGCAATGATAGATAAAATGTTTACAACTTTGAATAGAAGAGTCATTGACTAAAAAGATGCAATGAACAATTTTGATTACACTAAGGTAAAAAGTTTCATTGCAAACAGAATCTTTGCAGTTTAATTAGAAGAGAAAGAGTTAATTGAAAGGAAAAAATCTTTGTAGTAAATTTCTTTAATAATGGCTTGATATATGACAGAAGGAATTGATTCAAATATATAAGGATGCTAGCCATTTTATATCTGGTTAAAGGATGTGATCAAGGGAGAAATCTAAACAGTTGAAAACACATGGTTCAAATCATTATTGATCAAAGAAATGAAATTTTTTAAATCTATCAATAAACTTTACTTAAGTAGTTACTACATGCCAGGTATTGATCTAAACAATTCTTTAAAAAAAAAAAACCTTACCTTCTGTCATAGAATGGTTACTAAGAATGAGTTCCAAGGTAGAAGAGCAGTAAAGGCTATACAAATGGGGTTAAGTGATTTGTCCAGGGTCACATCTCTAGGAAATATCTGCGGTCAAATTTGAACTCAGGATCTCTTGGCTCCAGGCTTGGCTATCTATTCTGAGCTCATGGTGCCCCTGGTAAATAATTCTTACATTTTATTTCATACTATCAGATTAACAAAGTTGGCAAAAACGGAAAAGGACAATTGTTTGAGGAACTATGAGAGGATGAGCATATATTAATTCACACTATCGGTAGAGCTATGAATTTGATCAACCATTCTGGAAAACAATTTGAAAATATGCTCCAAAAGTCACTAAAAGTGTGCTTATTCTTTGACTCAGTGATACTGCTAATAGCCCTGTACCCCAAATATGTTTCTCTGGTGTATTCACTTTTTCTGGAATCATCTCCTATGCCTCTTTTAATCCATAATATTTCTTCATCTCAGTTTAGAGGCATGTAGGTAGCAGTGAACAGAACACTGAATCTGAAGGCAGGAAAACCTTAGTTCAAAAACAATCCTAGACAATAACTAGCTATATAGCCTTGGACAAAGCACTTAACCATTGTCAACCTCAATTTTCTTAACTGTAAAATGGGGATTATAATAGCACTTAAATTCTATGGATGTTGGGAGGATTAAATTAGATATTTGTAAAATGTTTAGCACAGTGCCTAGCATATAGTAGGTACTTAATAGATAGATGCTTGCTTTCATTTTCTTCCCTCCCTCCTTTCCTTCCTTGCTTCCTTCCTTGCTTCCTTCCTTGCTTCCTTCCTTCCTAAAAATGTTCTATAAAACATTGCTGACAATCTTATTGATTCAGTAGATCAGATCCTTTAGCACAGTAAACTACTTCTTGATACTTTAAACCACAAGGAAAGGGATAAAGTATGGCAAAATATATGCTCTAATGGAATTTTACAAGACCTAAAATGGGCTATCTTTGGGATGACTAGAAAAGGGCATTAGGTAATATGCACTTGGCTTGTCATGGGAAGTGAATCTGAATTTTATTTCTTTTAAAATCTATTGTTCAGTCAATTAACAAGTATTTGTTGACCACCATACAAATTATTTGGAGTCTGTCCAGTAGCACATGATAGGTGCTATAAGGTCAGGTTCCATTAAATGTTTTCATTCACTTTTCATTCCACCATACTGACTACTTCCTGTTCCCTGAATTCAATTTTCCAAATTCCGCCTCCATACTTGGCACACATTCCCTTCTCACCTTTGTCTCTTAAAATCCTTAGCTCCCATGCTGCCTACCTATTACAGAGAAGTAATAGATTCAGAATGCAGAAGAAGATACACTTTTCCAGACATGGCCAAAGTGAGAATTAATTTTTCCTGAATTATTCAGTCTATTTATCAATTAATCATTTATCTATCTATCCATCTACCTACAACACACAAAACATATATGTATACCTACATATGTATAGACACTCATTTGTATATATACATACATGTATATCTATATGTATATATTTTTACAAGAGTTTTGTCCTATTTTTTCATTTTCTCCCCTTTAAGTTGAGAAAGATGGTGGAAGGGAGAAAGGAATAGAAATACAGTTACCTCCCTGCCAAAAAAAAAAATTAAGTTGATCTTTGAATCATTTTGAATATTCAGAAGGAGAGATCCAAAATAAGGCCAGAAGAAATCACAGACAAGCAGGATAACTTTGAAAGTTACAAATTGAATTTAAAAAGAAAATCAAGCTGTATATAATAGAAGTTTGGTACCTCATGTCCAAACCTCTTCCCCTGTCCTGTTTATATGGAAAGGAAAAAAGGTTTGGACATGGTTTAAGTTAAAAAATTTTTTAAAGGAGAAAAAATTCTTTATTTTCTACAACACTCCCTTTATGTGCCACCTTCTGCAAGAAACTATTCCTTGTCCCTCTAGTTATGAGTGCCTTTTACCTCTTCAAAATGTTTTATATTTACTCAGTGAACCAACTTCCCAACAACTGCCAGTAATTTGAATGTAAGCTCCTTGAGGGTAGGGACTATATTTGTTTTTTTTGTCTTGTATCCCTAGCACCTAGCACAGAGCCTAGTACATAGTAGGTATTTAATAAATGGTTGTGGGATTGAAACAAATTTAGGATAATTAGCAAATTATTCATTAATGCTTTTAAATGTAGTTTAAATATTAGTTGGAAAACTGTCTTGGTTATCTTTCAAGTACTTTCCTTTTTCAAATTGAGAATAGAAATATTTTAACTTGTTAGGACATGTGGACAAAACACATCATTGAGATCCATGTTGTTGCATCATTTCAGTTGAGTCTGACTCTTTGTGACCCTAGTTGAGGTTTTCTTGGCAAAGATAATAGAATGGTTTGCCATTTCTTTCTCCAGTTCATTTTACAGATGAGGAAACAGAGGTAAACAGGGTGAAATTACTTGACCAGGGTCCCATAGCTAGTAAATGTCTGAGGTTGAATTTGAGAGGGATTCCTGATTTCAGACCTTGCACTTTATCCACTGCACATCCTAGCGGTCTGTTAGAGATTTTTAGAAGGCTCCAAATCCAAATACTCATTCATGGCTTCATTCATTACTGTCTGAGCTTGCTATGTTTTTTAGTGGATGAGAATTTTGCCTGGTAAAGGATAGTGATATCAGGATCATGCTAGCTTTGTGGTGTGAAGTTATTGCTTTATAAATTATGGAACCTTCAGAGAATTAACAGTTGATATCTTGTACTTTTCCTGTGAAGTAATATTAAGAGCCCTGTCTCTGGTTAGCATCTCTTTTAAGGGAGGTTTTGTTGCTGAGGAAATGAAACCACTGTGGGAATTAAGCCTCCTCTTCTCATTTCTCCTTGAAAAGCTAGGAAATACTAATTATATATGCATCTAACCTCTGAGAATTCTTGCTTATCTAGAATCTAGACTGCTATATCTTTTAATATATTTTTTAAAGTCCCCAAAGTGTATGATTTTCCTTGACAGCCTCAGTAGTAGGACACCAATAAAAAATAGAATCAATTTTGCTAATAATATCAGTAACCAAAAATAGAACCATCACAATTAAAGTCTTCTTTTGATGTTTTATCTTTTGTGACCATGGGTCCTTGAAAGCTGTGCCTGCTGACTGCGAGTTCAGGGATATTCTCCACAGCAAGACTGACTTTAACTATTGTTGAAATGATGGGGTGTGTGTGTGTGTGGTCTGAGGACTAGATCTACTTAAATATATAGAAGTTCATCATCAGAATTGGCCACAAAGCAAGCGATTTATTTTCCTTCACAGAAATAACCAAGGTGTGAAGAAGTGACATCTATGCTGGAGGGGAAACCCATGTTAAGGAAATCACAGATTCTAGAAATTGTGAAGATAGTGAGAACCAGAAGTAATATAGCACATTTGAGTTATATATTCTTCTGGCGATTATCTGCATTATGACACTTCAGATGAAAGTTTTTAAGTTAAGATCCATATATGCCATGTAATGGTAATATGGCACTCAGAGAAATATTTCCCATCTGATCTCTAAAAACTCATCATTCTGTAAGATGAAATCAGTCCTGCAACTCTCACCTACTCAGATCATTGGCCACCCCAGCTGCCCCAAAGGGAAATAATCTCTCCCCATTTTCCTGATCTTTTCAAGTTTTTTTAATGTGTTGTCTTTCCCCATTAGATTGTGAACTCTTTGAGGGTGGGGATTGCCTTATGCCTTTATTTATATGTCTGTTACTCAGCACACTGTCTGATCCATAACAGACTTTCAACAAATATTTATTGACTCTGCCTTTAAATGTTTATTGACTCAAATGTAAGATGACTTAGACAAACTGATGTATAATGAAATGAATAGAAGCATGAGCTTGATTATAACAATAATGTAAAGGAAAATAAATTTGAAAGACTTTGAAATTTTGATCAAATAATGAACAATAGAAGAATTTGGTCAAATAATGAACAATGAACTTTAGGAGACAGATGGTGAAACCTGCTCCCTACCTCTTTGCAGAGACATAATGTATAAGAGATAGAGTGAGATAGGCATCATCAAATCTGACCAGGATGTTGATTTTTTTTACAAGGGAAGCTTTTGTGTAGTAGATTAGTGGGTGTTGATAAATAATGCAGAAAAAAAGAATTAATAAAACATTTTAAAGGAACAAAAATAAACAAAAAAGTGTATAAGATAAACAAATGGTACAATTTTGCTCTACCTTGTTATACGTGTATATGTATACGGGTGTATATGTGTGTGTGTGTATCTGTGTATACAGTGTCCAAAAGTCATAGTGAAGTTTAAAAGTATTAAAACTTAAAACTTCACCAAGACTTTTAAGAAACCCTGTTTCTACATATATATTTTGTAAAAACAAATTGTATAGAACAGGAGTTTGTGTTGGTGTTGGCTTCTCTGTCAAGTCCCCTTACTACCTGTTCTAGTTTCTGGCTAAATTCTTGTGTAATTTTGGACTAGACAGAGGAGCTTCCTTCTGGATCTTTTCATTTTTCTTTATTATTTTTAAATGATATTTTATTATTTTCATTTACATGTAAATTTTAACATCTTTTTTCATTTACATGTAAAACATTTTAGCATTTAAAAAAAATTTTGAGTTCCAAATTCTCTCCCTTCCTTTCTTTCCCCCTCATTGAGACAGCAATTTGAGAAAGGTTTTCCGTGTGCAATCATGCAAAAACATTTGCATATTAGTTATGTTGTAAAAGAATGATTATCTTTATTATTTCTTTTCTATAATACTTTCTTTTTTTTTACTGAATATTAAGTTCCTAATAGAAAAAAAAATGGTAAAGGAGGCCTACTGAGAGAATTTGGTCTACCTAATGTCAAAAGCTTGATTCCTTTGCCCTTGGAGAGAAATGCCAGCTAGCAGACAAAAGTAGCTTAGAGTTTAATCTCATTTATTAAACACTGTGGAGAAGGATGGGAGAAGATTACTACAAGTGTTGCTTTATAAAATAATGAAAAATAATGGAATCTGAAACAAGCCTAAGGGAAAGTTTGGCATGAGACCCAAGTGAGTTGCCTCATCCCAAGGGCATTTGTAGACAAAACTGGCAAGAGAACAACAAACAAAAAATGAAACAGATGTGTCAGCACTTCTACAATGATTTATTGTCACCATTAATGACAGAGGAATCCTGACATTTGAACCCCAACAGTTTCATATTTGAACAGCTATATAAAAAACCATAAATGATGTGATAGGGCAACTGAATCAGGAAAAGTGGCTAGATCATCTGGAGTTATACAAGAAAAAATTAGCTAAACCACAATGATCCCACTAGTGGGCATGTGGCCCAAGGTGGTTAACCAGAAGGGAAAGAAGGCCCATATGTAACAAAATATTCTGTTATACCTCTTTGTGGTAATAAAGATAAACAAGCAAACAAGATGAAAAACCAAAATGAGCCCTCCATATACCCACATACATGCACCCCCCCCCCAAACCTCAGATTGGAAACAAAATTTGTACTTGCTGGTTGTTGAGTAGCTACCCAAATTGGGGGTGGGGTACATGAATAGTATTTTTGTCAACTGGGGAATGCTTTGTATTTTTTTATAAATTTGATTCAGTTCCTTATATATTTGAGAAATAAGAACTTATCAGACACCTGACAAAAATTTTGTTTCCCTTTGATGTTTTCCTTCTAATTTTATTTATGGTAGTTCTATTGTACAAACCCTTCTTAATTTAACGAAGTCAAAGTTATCTATTTTATATCTTCTAATGTTCTTTCTTTTATGTCTTGTTTGGTCATAAATTCCTCCCTCATCCATAGGTATGAGAGATAAACTATTTTGTGCTCTCCTAATTTGTTTATTTTATCAACCTTTATTTCTAAATCATATCTTCATTTTGATTTTATTTTGTTATATGGTATGAGATGTTGGTGTATGACTAGTTTCTGCCATTTTGTCCTTCAGTTTTCCCAGTAATGTTTTTAGAATAGTGAGTTCTTTTAAAAGTTTTGATTTTTGAATTTGTCAAATACTAGGTTACTATGATCATTTACTACTATGTCGAGTGCCTAATCTATTCCATTAATACACTACTCTAGTTCTTAGCCAGTGCCATATTTTTTGATGGTTGCTACTTTTTAATATAGTTTGAGATCTAGTACAGCTAGACCACCTTCCTTCATATTTTTTTCATCAGTTCTCTTGATATTGTTGGGCTTCTTGGTCTTACAGTTAGATTTTATTATTATTTTTTCAGGTTCTATGAAATACTTTTTGGTTAATTTGATTGGTATGGTAATGAATAGGTAAATTGATTTGGGTAGAATTTTCATTTTTATTATATTAGCTCAGCCTGTCCATGAGCAATTAATGTTTTTACCAGTTGTTGAGATCTGACTTATTTGTGTGAAAAGTGTTTTGAAGTTATGCTCATATAGTTCCTGGTTTGGTCTTGGCAGGTAGACTCCCTGTATTTTATACTGTGTAAAGTTATTTTAAATGATATATCTCTTTCTATCTCTTGCTGTTGGGCTTTATTGGTAGTATAAAGAAATGCTGATGATTTATGTGGGTTTATTTTATATCCTGCAACTTTGCTAAAGTTGATAATTGTTTCAATAGTTTTTTTGGTTGATTCCTTAACATTCTCTAAATATACCATCATAGCATCTGGAAAGAGTGTTAGCTCTATTTCCTCATTGTCTATTCTAATTCCTTCATTTCTTATTCTTCTCTTATTACTATAGCTATCATTCAAGTATAATATTCAATAGTAGGAGTGATAATGGGCATCCTAGTTTCAGTTCTCTTCTTAATGGAAAGGGTTCTGCTCATCCTCATTATATACAATGCTTGCTGCTGGTTTTAAATAGATGTTATTTATTTTTAATAGATGTACTATTTATTCCAATGTTCTGTAGTGTTTTTAATAGGAATGGGTATTACATCTTGTCAAAAGGTTTTTCTGCAACTATTGACATAAGTTGGATAGCATCATATTGCATGCTGTCTTGGGGAGGGAAGAAGGGAAGGAGAGAGGGAAAGAAACTGGACTTAAAAATGTCAGAAAATGATTATTAAAATTGTATCTATAAGTAATCTGGAAGAAATATCATGAAAAATGAAAATAGCTTGTTCAGATTTAGGAAATTTGTTTTGGATATATCCAATCAAGTAATCAATGGAGAACTTAACTGTTCACTATGTGTCATGTAGTATGCAAACTGCTGGAGAAAGGACAAAAAGGAAAAATTCCTTATCATGACACCTGACTCTACTTCAATGTTCTCTTTACCATCCTTTCTGTACCAAGGCTAATTTAATTAACTCACTACAATTAGCGGCAATGTACTAATATTTCCATGAAGTTTCAATCCATCACACCCTTCCTCAGCTGATTCCATAGTGGAAAGAGTTGTATGTTGAGTTTTCCCTTCAGACCTTTGAACTGGTTCTCTTCTGCGTTTCCTTACCTTTAGTCTCAAGACCTGGAGTGTCTGAGAGATGATGAAAACAAAATGAAGTGGGGCAGCTAGGTGACTCAGTACATTGAGAGCCAGGTCTAGAGATTTAGGTTCTGAGTTCATTTTTGGCCTTGGACACTTCCTAGCTATGTGACCCATCACATAGCCCTTACCTCTCACTCTTCTGCCTTAAAACCAAGACACAATATTGATTCTAAGATGGAAGGTAAGGTTTACAAAAAAAGGAAATGAAGACATTTGAGGGCTGGGGAACAAAGCTAGAATCTAGTCATGGAACAAGTAGGTAATTAGACTAATATAATAGGAGTCTAGCCACTGGACCACATGGTGAAAATACTTCATTCTGTGAGATGGAATGAATTATTCAAGGAACAGTAAAGGGGCTCAGTGTCATTGGATCTGAGAGTGGAAATTGGAGAGGCAGGGTATGAAGGACTTTGAACATGAAATAGAGGATTTTATATTTGACCCTGGGGATGATAGTCATTGGAATTTATTGAATGAGAAGAGCTAATAACATGATCAGGTCTGAATGTTAGGACGATTACTTTCATAGTTTTGCAGAGGATGGGCTAGAGTGGAGAGAGACTTATGCCAGGGATGATCTGTCTATCCAATCAATATATGAAGTCAAAAATTGAGATAGTTTTGGGATTAGGTAATTACACCAATTCCTTAGTGTCAAAGAAATAATTTGCACCTAACAAAGAAAGAGAATTCATTTCTTATTCTTTGAGGTTCAGTTGTATCTGATTTATCATGACTCCATTTGGGATTTTCTTGGCAAAGATGCTGGAGAGGTTTCTCATTTCCATTTCCAGTTCATTTTATAGATGAGGAGACTGAGGCAAACAGGGTTAAGTGACTTGTCCAGGGTCACACAGTTCGTAAGTGTATTAGACCAGGTTTGAAATGAGAAATATGAATCTTTTCTACTTCAGGTCCAGCACTCTATCCACTGTGCCACCTAGCTCTCCATGTTACCCTCACCCCAGAGACTTTTGGGTCAGTTTTTTGCTTTGAATTTTAATTTTGTCACTTACCCCTTTTCATAGGATCTCAGGATTTTAGAGCTAGAAAGCAGCCCTCTTCTCACCCTGAGATGATCAAATATACTCCCAGTCACTTTTCAGATGAAGAAACAGGCCTATGGAGGTTTTTTTTTGACCTGCTCAAGGCCAACCAGTAAGTTAGTGATAGAGTTTTGGAGTCTTGTGACTTCCCAGTCTACTTTTATGAATAATGGGTAGAAGTTGCAGAGAAACAAACAGACTAGATATAATAAAAATCTTAATAATTAGAGCTATCCAATGGTGAAATGGATCATCTCAGAAAATAATGGGTTCTTTTTCTCCTGCACTATCCAGGTATCAGTCAGATGGCCACACATTACCAGGGCTCATGTAGCAATACAGGTTGAACAGGTAGGCTCTAAGGTTTCTCCTTTCTATGAGATTCTCTGATTTCTTCCACTGAACTCTGCCCTCTCTTGGCCTTTGAAGCCTTTGATATAGAATATACGGAGAGAAGTCAGGATAACAGTTCCGGTTTCCAGTAATAAATTGTCTGATTCCGGGCATGTCAGATGTGCTCTCTCTCTCTCTCTCTCTTTCTCCAAGTAAAGTCACCCTTTCTCCTTCCTTCACTCTTTTCTCCTCAGGCCTCATTAGGTAAAATGAAAATGATTCCTGCTTCATGCCCCCTGGGGATATGGCTCTGAGTGCATCTGTTTCTTGCAACCTTCTTGCACCTTGGTACTATCTATACTTTTTATCAGTTACAGAAGTACTGCATGAGCTCCTTTGACCCATCTACAGCTTGGGCTATTGGTTAACACAGCTATTTACGATCTTGCCTGGAAGGGAATAACATAATCATAATAATATGTTGGATTTATGCATAGCTTTTCTTTTAAGAGCTCAAAATAAGCCCAGCTGTAGAGATATAACTGATTTAGGTCAGCTTGATTTCTTCCATTTCTACTTATGGATTGAGACTATTAAATATTCAGGAGATAGGCTGTTGTGTGCTACTCACCACCCTTTTCCCCACACAGCAAAGGAGATTTGTTTGTGCTTGGGGGTGTGGTGGGAGGAAGCAATTGGTTTAGGTTTTATTTTTTCTTAATAACTGTTTATGATAATGAAAAGTAAAAGGTATTGGTTTAGACATGATTTTTTTCAAACAACTATAGTTTTTCTTAGCGCAATTCTATTTGGGATAGCTAATTTTAAAATTATTTTTATTTTATTTAAATTATTATTTATTAATATAATTTTATATTATTATGAGAGAGACAGAGACAGAGAGAGAATGGATGCTATAAGATAGGTTATTTCTAATAGCCTTGGTCCACTTCTTCCAAAATCAAGTTTGGGCTTAGAAGAGGGTCTCTTGCTTTCAGACTCTGCCTTTTGGTTACACAAGATGGACTTCATCACAAAGCCAACATAAGGTTCCCTGCTCCCCTTTACCCCAAACAAACTAGTGGATGGTCCCTAGAGGTTTCTAAACCTTCATTTATGTACCCATCAGTCAGATGAAAGGCAAGGCTACTCTGCATGCAGAAGGTACAGTAGGTTGGCCTACAAGAGGAAATGATAAGAGAAGTTTTTTTTATTGGCTAGGGACTTGCCCACAATTTAAGAATAAGGACCTATTTGCTTTAGAATTGGAATTATTTGTTCAGCAGCTTAAATTCCACTTTAAAAGATTACTCTGCTTTCCCACCTTCTCTCCTCACCAATTTCTATTTTGAAGTGTCTTAGGCAGGGTAGGAAAAACTCTTCTTAAGAGCTGAAAGTGCTATATTATTGTAATTTCTGGAACATCAGAGGACAGGCACAGTGAAAATCCTTAACTAAAAAATATTTTTGACATTTGAGTTTTTCTTGTTTTCTTAGCCCTAATTTCATTTCTCAGATTTATTTTTTCTTTTAATAAATGTGACAACAAAGTATGAAACAATTTGGGCCTTTCATTTTTCCAAAGCACAGAGGTGCTCTTACAGAAATCTCTTTAAACCCATAGATTTTTGTTCAGGGAAGAATTGTTTTCCTTTGGTTTCAATCTTGCATATGGTCTGTTTCTTACAGAGCTTCCGTATTGTCTCAAGCTCCACTGGAAATGCAGTAAGGATTCCTAGCACATCCCAGTTGCCATGGCAACAGCAGTCTTTCCCATAATGAGCTGCATCATCTGAACTGATGTCACAGCATCATGCAGCAGGTCAAACAAGGCATCTCCTAGTATTGCATCCTACAGATGTGCCGTAAACATCAAAAGAGAATGGTTAGAGCAGGAGATGGTAAGTATTAAATGTCTGTGTCTTAATTGCACGGCTGTTTTGTTGGTTAGTTCCTGTCTTTCCCAAGGCAGAGATATGGGAAAGCTGCGTGCTTAAAATGGACTGGGAAGGAAGCGACTGCTTTACCTAAATCTGTTTTTCCGGCAGCTAGGCTGAGACAAAGGCCTAAAAGAGTCACATATGAACCAAAATATTTATAATTGTTCTGGTTTCATCTCTGCTGGTTATTTTTGGTATCCTCCTTAGATGGACTCAGATGTATAGGATAATTTACTACGACAATAAAACATTCTTAGAAATAAGTGTTTCCTTGTATTTGACTGGAATCAGAGATACGTATCTCTTTTTAAAATGTGGACTCTCTAAGGAGTTTTTTTTGCTCATAGGACTTATGAAACATTCCAAGGTTTGCGGCATGAAATTTATTTTTTACCTCTATTAGATTTCACTTCCCTTATATCACTCAGGTTGTAATGAACTAGTGCTGAATAAGCATTTCACACAACACTGATGTGAAATATGACCTCCTATAGTGTTCTAGACAGCTTTTTTATTTTTATAACAAAGACCAAATTTGAATTAAATGACACAAGCATCAGGGTTTATGAAGTAGTTTCTCAGAGAGTAGTCTTTATAGACATTCAAAGTAGTTGAAAGAGTATTGTTCATTCCTGCCCTTTTCTGCTTAGGTTACTCAGAAAAACATTATGGAAATTATTTGCAGCCTGACTTTGAGCTGAGAAAGGAACAAGTTTCTTCTCTGCGGCAATTTCAAGGAAAGGTGTAACCCTAGAGATGGCAGGTCTTAAGGGATGGTGTGGCTAGTGTCCCTTGTTTTACCTTAACCAAAGTCCAGGATGCTGAATTTGTACCAGTTTCCTCAATTTTTATGGCCAATCTTTCTCTCTCCGGAATGTCACTGGCTCAGATAGAACTTCCACGAAATTCTGCAACTCTGAGTAAACAGTTCTGCATTTTTATTTCTCTGGGCTCTGGCTCCAGAAGTCTTGATTCGAATATTGTTGTGGTGGTGGTTGTTACTCTAATGTGATGACAGGAACAGAGAAAATAAGGACGGTGTTGTTCTTTGTTTTGGGGAATGGACATGGAAATGGATTTCCCCAGTGGAGTTGATTGCTGCTGAAAGGGAAGAAAGGAGGAGGCATACATGTCAGTTCAATTGATCAATACAGTGCACTCAGAATTAGGGAGTGGTCCGGCTTTTGGCTCAGGGCGGCTCAGTTGTTAGTTCGCATTGGAGGAAAGTCTTGCAGGAAGAGAATTTCCATTATGGCCAAGCTTATGTTGGTGACTTGAAAGCTGTATGATATGGTCGAGGTCAGCGCAGGTTTGCTTCATTTCAGGTCCTTAGGAGTGAGAGTTGTTCATCTGCTTTTTCATATTGTATGACGGGAGCAGAAAGCTCTTCTGGGACTGCTGGGTGTGAGCAGAGCAGGATCTGAAGTGATAAGGTGACTCGGGTAGGAGGGAGGTGATACGATGGGGTAGAGTGAGGGGAACGGTAGATGGGAATCGGGGAAAGGGCTAGTGTGTGCCAGATTAGCCGAATTACCATTCTTGGGGAAATAAACCATTGACTCCTTAAACAACAACGGCCACAACAACTTGGTACTTAGGGGATCATGACAGATTTTGCTTCCTAACATTCAAACCTAGGAAGGAATACAGTGTAACCAAAGGCAGAAAGTGTATCAGCGAGTTTTGGAATTACAATGTTTTCAGCTACTCCTTCCGGTTACTGGAAGTTGCAGAAAACAGATTCTTCTAGGACCGCGTTACAGAAAGTAAGGTCTAGTGTTAACTGTGGGGGAAGGGCACTGATGGGCGTGGACTGATGCAGTTACTTAGCAAAAATAGGTACTTCCGGGCTGTATGAGCATTTGTTTCCCCCCTTCCCGCTAACGTTGGAAATGGAGCCTACATTTCCCCATACTCTTATTTAGGGTAGTGTGCCTTCTTTTTGCTCCCAGAGGATAGAAGTCTCCTCATGGGAGTGGCCGTCACGATCTTAGTTTTCTTTGCAGAGGATGATAGCAGGAGCGACTCCGCCACTGCTTGTTTTAATTATTAGGGCTGGGGCTATTTCAGTTGCTTAAGCTTTAATATATTCCCCAGGGGTGGATAGGGTGTATCTGAGAGTGGGAGGAGGGGAAGGGAAAAGAGAAGGATATGGAGAGGGAAAAGGAGGGGAGAACTCAAAGGAAAAGCAAACAAGCATTTGTCTCCTTTACAGTATTGGTGCATCCTGGAAACTTTTCTAGAACTCGTGTAGTTCTGTGGCTGCTTTTAAAAATACCAAAGAGCCTGCAGAGTAGGAATTTTTAACCTGAGGTTTACCGACGATCCTTAGGTTTTTTAGGGGAAGAAAGAGAGGGGAAAGAGGGTGGGTGGGGGGAATTACTAATTTATTTTCACTAACTTGAAATAGAACACTGTCGTTTCCTTCAGTTATGAACGTAATAAATATTATTTTGAGAAGGGATTCATAGATCTACCACACTGAGGAAGGAGTCCACGACACAAAGATTAAGAAATCCTTCTGTAGAGTATATGTGGGTAGGTTTATTCTTTGGTCCCAGATGATCCAGATCTCTTGGGAGAAGGGGTGCTCAGCCTTACTTATTCAATATGGAAATATGCTGAATTCCTAGTTAAATATGGAGTTTTGGCTCTATGTGTGGGGTGTTTGTGTGTGTGTGTGTGTGTGTGTGTGTGTGTGTGTGTGTGAGAGAGAGAGAGAGAGAGAGAGAGAGAGAGAGAGAGAGAGAGAGAGAGAGAGAGAGAGAAATTTTAATTGCTTTCTCCAATGTAGAGAAGTGTTGGGCATGTGAAATCATACCTATTCCACCCCATTCCACATCCCTATATATAAAGTCTAATATAAAAAAATGACCCATAGGTGGGAATGAAATTTCATCTCTTGCACCAAGATTGAGCCAAAGGCCCTGACAGGCTGTTAATCCTGGTGAGAAATGAATTTATATGTTGTTGCAGAAGGTATATATTTTCCAAAACCGAGTTTAATCTAACATGCCAGCTTTTACTGACATCTTTTATTAGGACATGGGATACTTGGAAAGCTAACTGAAATGGGCATGGAAGGTGAGTTCATACCAGAATCATCCCTGATTAAAATTTGTGGTATTTAGCTCCTGGTTCTTCAGATGCAATTCTTAGATATTTTCGAATGTTAGAGCTGGAACAAGTTTTTTTTTTGTTTGTTTGTTTTGTTTTTATCCAATACCTTCATTTTACTGATAAGGAAACTGAGGCCCAGATAAACTAAGTGGTGAAATGACTTGCCCAGAAATGAATAAAAAAGGTCTGTGATCTGATCTCAGGTTTTAAGCCTCCCAAGTTCAGTACTACTCTTCTCTCTAAACCTTTGTTACACTGTTTACATTTCATCTACCAGTCCCTTGGAAGGAAAAGAAATGGGTGCCTCTTTTCTGTATCCCAGAGGAACTGGTTGCTCAGCTCTGAGAGTCCATCTCAAAGACTGGTTGAAAGAGAACCAATCTCTTAGTTAAATAAAAGATAGACTGCTGTCTTTCTTTAGTAGCAGAATCCAAATTTTGTTTACCTGTAATAGAGTTATCAGAAAGATTATCTCATGCCCCCTCTGGGAAACCATGTATATAATAAGAATTGATAATAATCATCTTTTCTTCTTCTTGCTTATTTAACTCCTCTGCCTCTGATGTCATTCCACACCTGATATATGGGAATCTTGGTATCTTTCTATTGTAGGGGTAATGGACACAAAGATAAATTGATATTGCCTTTGGCATTACTTGAATTTTAAAATCTAGTTCTAAAACTCCTGTGGGGGGAGAAATTGTGAGGTGGCAGTTCAGTTTTGCCCTAAGGAAACCCTCAGGCTTTTTGCCAATGACTCCAGGAGGAGAGGTCTGATGGGAAAAGTGATGAGATCCTCAGAAAGCAGACTAATAAGTCAGCTCCCAAGGAAGGGATGGGGTGGGGTGGGGGTGGAGGGGTGAGGAATGGTTTGCAAGAATAGGTTAAAATTGGTAGTTCGGCTGAAAAGTATTTTTGGGCTCAGTACTGGGAGGAAAGTCACTGTTTGTTTGTTTTTTTTTTTAATTATGGACCAAGTGCATGGTAGTTTGCTTTGAATCCCAGTGGTTCATAGTAAGTTGATTTCTCTCATTCTTTAGTGGTTTTGTATTATATTTGCATTGGTAGACAAATACAATACCAATGTTCTATCATGCCTGCATTTGAGAGAGCATACTTATCCTCCTTATCTCTCCAGAACCTTGAACTCTGGTCTTGGGACATCTGGCTCTAATAGGTGCGCTTTGACCTTATCTTGCCTTCCCAGGGGAATGGCCATCTCTAAATCATGCCTCAGCTCGTGGATCTCCTCCCTCCCTTATGTATTGCCTTCATCCATTAGGCTATATCCTCCTGAAGGGCAAGAGTTGTCTTGCTTACTCATATATGCATCTAAACTCTTAGCCTTGTGCCTAGTGTTTAATTGCTTAATGCTCTGCATGCCTTTTTGCTTAATGATAACATGTATGTCAACACACTGTCTTGAATGATATTTCTTTTTTCTCTAGACTTGTCTGTCTAATTGAGATTGGGATCCTGAGGAGTCGGGACTTTGTGCTCATATTCAGTAAACAATTAGCATATTGTTGGTATGAAGTATAAAAGATCATTCTCTATAATTTTTTTCCTTGTATGTACAATTATAATCAAAAGCAACAGTGATACAGATACTCTATTTACTTCAATTTAAGGGGCACATAAGACTGTCTGGACTTATAGAAATCAAATAATGGTTATTTGCAACAGAGAATTTGCCACTTTAAAGGGGACTCACAATTAGATATTCTCAAGTAGTTTACCTCTTGGGACATGAGTTTCTTCCTGAGTAAAATGAAGGAGCTGGATGATAGAATGGCTTAGGTTAGGCATTTATAATGGGGGTTGTAATTAGATGACTCAGTGGATTGAGAGCCAGGCTTAGAGATGGGAGGTCTTTGGTTCAAATATGGCCTTAGACACTTCCCAGCTGTATGACCCTGGGCAAGGCATTTAGTTCCTGTTGCCCAGCCCTTACCCCTCTTCTGCCTTGGAATCAATACAAAGTATTTATTCTAAGATGAAAAGTAAGTTTTTTTTAAGTTTATAATGATATGACTATATGTTCCTAATGACATTAAAAATATTTCCTACTGACTTATAAGATTTAGAGTTAAAAGAGACTAGATAACATCCAATTCAACTCTCCTTTTGCACATGAAGAAATTAAGGGTCGTTGACTTGTTCAGGGGTCCGAGACAGAAAATAACAGAGCTAAAATTCATACACAGGCTCTCTGAGAGCAAACATTCAATTCTTTCTAGTATACCATGTGGTGGGTGACCTGAAATCACAACAATCAGAATTTTAGAAAATTGAATAAAAATTAATTATTTACTGGGTACCAAGCACTGTACTCATTCCCGAGTGTACAAAGACAAGAATGTTCCTGCAGTCAAGGGACATATATTTTATGGGGAGAAAGATGTCCCTTGGCTGCATATATATATATATACATATATATATATATATGTATACATATATATATATATATAAAGTTACATATATAAGTATACACATAGATAATTATATATGTATACATGCAACTAGCTTTTGCTGTGGATAGATGCTAGACCTGGAATCAGGAAGACTCTACTTCCTGATTTCCAATCTGGACTGACACATATTAGCTGTGTGACCCCAGGAAAGTCACTTAACCTCATTTGTTTCAGTTTCCTCATCTGTAAAATGATCTAGAGAAGGAAATTGGAGAAACATTCCAGGATCCTTGCTAAGAAAATCCCAAGATGGGTCATGAAGAATTGGACATGGCTGAAAAAACAACTAAACAGCAAACATATGTTTACATTTATGTGTACTTCTCTCTCTCTACATATATTCATGTATATACATACATGTATTTATGTGTAACTATATGTGTATATACGTATACATAACACATATATATGCAAAATAGAAAATAAATACAAAGTAATTTGGGGAGTTACTAGCAACTAAAGGGAATATGGGAAAATAAAGGGGAAAAGGGGAAAAAATTTACTTGAAGTGAGCTTTGAAGGAAGCTAGAGATACTAAGAATTAGAGGAAATTCCATCATGCAAATGGTTCCCCTTTAAAAAAAGTTACCGGGGTCTAGATAAATTATTGGTTACTGTATACTGCTAATGGGAACAAGGCAAATGGGTTCAATTTTCATGCATACTCAAGCTTTCCAACGTCCTGCCTATTTGGGTAGCTAGATAAAACAGAAGTTAAGAATGCTGGACCTGCTCAAGGCCATCTTGACCTGAACTCAAATGTGGTCTCACACTCTTATTAGCTATGAGATCCTGGGAAAATCACATTTCTGAGTATCCATTTCCTCATGTGTAAAATGGGAGAAAATAATAATATCTACCTCATAGTACTATTATGAGGTAAAATATTTGTAAAGTGCTTTGCAGATCTTAAAGTGCTATATAAATGCTAGCTATTATTAGTCTTGAACCCTGGTGATCCTATCTGGGGTTTCCTTGGCAAAGAGATTAGAACTGTTTTTCATTTTTTTCTCCAGCTCATTTTCCAGATAAGATAACTGTGGCAAACAGGGTTAAGTACTTTATCCAGGGTCACATAACTAGTACATTTCCATGGCCAGATTTGAATTCAGGAAGATGTATCTTCCTGACTGCAGGTCCAGCACTCTAACCACTGTGCAATCTAACTGCTGCAAGTTGGATTATAGAGAATCATATCATTTTTATAAATAGCTTAGAATTTAGAGATCAAGGTTAGAAAATCATCTTAAAGGATTTTAACCACTAATAACAGAGACCAATGGGTTCATCTCTGTAGTCAAAGATGACATGTTACTTTTTTAAGCTCAAGGAATATGGTAAGTCCCTTAAATTTATTGCCAACATTTCTTGCTGGGGAAGGGATGACATTTTTAAATGTGAACGCATCAATTCTCTTTTTTAAAAAATTAAAAAATTTCCCCCAGTTTACATGTCAATACAGTTTTGAACAATCATTTTCTGATATTTTTCAATCTTTGTTCTCCCCTTCTACCTCTCCCACCTCTTCAAGTTTCATAACAGGTATGATACAGGTGGTATGTGTGTTATCATGCAATACATAATTCCATGTTTGTCATGTTGTGAATGAAGACATACATATCATTTATACTAGAGAAAAATTAATGGAGGAAATAAAGTGTCAATCTGCATTTAGAGGGTCAGTTCCTTCTAGAGTACTGAATAACCCTTTTTTGTCAGGAGCCCCTTGGAACAGTCCTGGATTCTTGTAGTATTGATAGCAGTTAAGTCATTCATAGTCGATCATTATACCCTAGTGTTGTTATTCTGTACAATGTTCTCCTGGTTCTGCTTACTTCATTTTGCATCACTTCATATAAGTCTTTCCAGGCTTTTTTGTTATCATCTTATTTGCCATTTCTTATGGCACAATAGCATTCCATTTCAAGCATATACCACAACTTGTTCAGCAATTCCCCAATTGAAGGACATCCCTTTCAGTTTTCAGTTCTTTGCCTTTTGAACAAGTAGGTCCTTTCCCCCTCTCTTTAATCTCTTTGGGATACAGACCCAGCAGTGGTTTTGCTAGGCCAAAGGGGATACACAGTTTGATGGCCCTGTGGGCATGGTTTGACATTGCTCTCCGGAATGATTGTATTAGTTTGCAGGTCTACCAACATTGTATTCATATCCCAATTTTTCCACCTCCTCTCCAGCATTTATCATTTCCCTTTTTCATCATATTATCCCATTTTATAGGTGTGAGGTAGTACCTCAGAGTTGTTAGCATTTCTCTAATTTAGTTATTTGGTGCATTTTTAGATGACTAAACACAATTACATTTTTTCATCAGAGAACTGCTTGTTCATATCCTTTGAACACTTGTCAGGTGGGGAATGTGTTATATTCTCATAAATTTGACTTAGTTCTCTATGTATTTAAGAAATGAGGCCTGTAACAGAGACACTTGCTACAACATTTTTTCCCAGTTTGTTGTTTGCTTTTTAATCTTGGTTGCATTGGTTTTGTATGCGCAATCCCTTTTTAATTTAATGTAGTCCACATTATCTATTTACATCCTGTAATGTTCTCTGTTTCCTAGAGCTCATTGACTCTTCATCTTCAAGAAGATAAGGTATCAGTTACTTGAAATTATAAGCGGTAAAGTTCATATTTCTTTCGATGAAATATGTAATTTCAACCTATTTGCTGCAATTTAAATCCGTACCAGCTTGTGCTACATGAGAGTCTGCATCTTGGCAGTCATCTAGTTTCAATTTTTCAAATGGGCTCTCCCTGGCATTGTTGACTAGCTGAGGCAGCATTTACCTCTGAGCTACAATCTCTTGCCCAAAGGCAACAAAGACCCAAAGCAGGGTTCTAACATTAGAAGTCAGGCATAAAGTATTTGAGGGAACTGTAGAAAATTATATTGATTGTTTTCAGGCATAAAGAAAAGAAAAAAAAAACAAAGACAACATACAAAATCTCCTGCCTTTGATGAAACCCAACTCCACCTCTGATCTTATCTATCTTCTCCTTAATGTGATTCTTTAGTTCAGAGGAAGAATTTTTTCCCCTTCTTAACTGAGAAGAAACAGAAGCAAACTTTCCATAGTTGATGAGTGGGACTCACCCCAGATCAGAAAGTACTTTTTTTTTTTTGCTTTTTGGTTTATGTAAACAGTATCCCTCAAATCAAACTCCCTCTCAATGGTTTCTCTGTAGTGTTTCACTCTTGACACTTGGATAGAGAGCTGGCCTCAGAGCCAGGAAGTCCTGGATTCAAAAACCCACTCTCTTTCCATCCTTTTTCCACCCACCTTTCCCTTCCTCCCCTCCCTACTTCCTCCCTCCCTCCCTCTGTCTCTCTGTCTCTGTCTCTTTCCCCTTTCTCTTTTTTCTTTCCCTCTGTCTTTTGGTCTCTCAGTCTCTTTCCAAACTCTCTTACATGATGAAATAAAAAATAAATGAGACTGTAATGTGAAATTAAGATAGGAAAGGTCGATTAGGTTCAGATGAAGGATGTCTTAAATACTTGGGTAAAAAGTTTCTATCTTCTAAGTGTTTAGAATTATGTCTTAGGAAAATTAATTTAGGGGTACTTCCCCCCATCCACCCATTCCTACTTGGAATACACTTCCTTCTTTTCTCTGCCTCTTAAAATCTTACTTTTAAGGCTTTTCATCTTCATGAAATTTCCTCTTTGCCTCCTAAGTGAAAGAGACCTTTACTTCCCTCAAATTTTCTTTTAATACTGTGCCTTGAATATGAAAGGTGGATTGATAGTCAGAGACTAGAGGAAGGGAGGCCAGATAAGAGGCTATAGACCAGGAAAGAAACAATCTGGGATTGAATATGTATGGTGAGGCAGAGTGGGAGCCTGGGAGGTGGAGGTAGTGGCTATGTGAGTAGAAAGGAGGGCAGCTATTGGATATAGATATTGAGGGAGAGGGTAGGCAGGTGATGATCCTGTCCACATAACATGTCTATTTCTGTAGGGGTCATGTTAATGCAATTCAAAAGAGGCATAGTAGACAGATTTTCAGTCTTGCCCATTTGACTCTAAGGGAGACTTTGAGCCTTGCCTTGAAGGTAATGAGAGGAAGGGTCACAAAGCTACTACTCTGTTCTCTGAGAGAAGGGGTACAGGACTAGAACTGTATCTATCTGCCCCCCTTTCCTGATCTTTGGCAGCACAATCGGTTCACCCTATAAAGCTGCTCACTTCCTTGGTCACTGTGTCTTAAGGGGAGTTAGGAAGGTCTCCCTTACAGTTACTGGTTCAATTCCTCCCTACCAAATGCAAGTTACACAATCCTGAACCATGAGGTAACCATTTATCTAAGCAAATAGCAAACAAAAATCAGAGAAGTTATATAGGTAAAAATGTACCAGGAAATCTATGGAATGAATGAGCTCTTTCTAGGAGTGAGCTATCTCAGCGCAACCCAGAGAGAAGTCTCAATCTCATCCAAAGGGAAATATCCTTGTCTCTTTGGAGGCAAACTGGAAATCAGGCAGTGCTATGTGGAAGAGCTGATTTTTCCATATCTTCATAAGAGTCTCTTTTTCTCCCTCTGGAATCAATCCCAAAGAAAGCTTAGAAACTGAAGAATGTTTCTCCTCTCCAAAGCTAAGCCTCTCACATAGGCATGAAGCATAACATCAGCAGTCTCTTCTTCAGTTAGTAGAGTCTTATATGAAATGATGCTCCAGGCTTAGCTAGAAACTGGTATCACATTCACTTCATTTATACATGCATAATGTTACTTAATTCCTGTTAGTTTAATACTGGCTTAAAGCATCAGTCTGGTTGCTGTTCTCCATTGCTTCCCTGCAACATTCAACATTGTTGAAAACCTACTTGTTCTGCATTTTTTTTTCTTTTGGGGGTTTTCTGACACTAGAATGTCCTATCTTGGTGAAGAAACTCCTTCTATAGAAGATGATTGGTAACCATTTTGTAACATATAGTCTTAGAGGATTGCTTGGGGACACTGAGGTTCAGTGACTTGTCCCAAGTCACCCTTTTTTCCAGTAATTTTTTAGTCATTTTGGCAGAGATACAGTAGTGGGTTTCCATTTCCTTCTTTAGCTCATTTTACAGATGAAGAAGCTGAGGCAAACTGGGTTAAGAGAATTATCCAGCTTAGCTAATAAGCATTTGAAGACAGATTTGAACTGGGATTTGAATTATCTCTTTTTCCTTCATTGGCTTCACTTCCTCTTCCCAACCCCAGGATTCTATAACTGGCCTTCCTCTCTCTTTCTCCATTGGAAATTATCCATGTCCATAGCTGCAATCATCATCACCCCTAAACTTATATTTACAGCTCTAATTTCTCTGCTTGGATACAGATTTCCACCTCATATTCCTAATTGTCTATTAAATACCTCCAAGTGGGTGACATACTAGCACTTCAAACTCCACATGGCCAAAATGTAGAATACTGTTTTTCCACCAAACCTAATCCTCTTTGTAACTTTCAATGTAATAGCAAAGAACACTACTTATTTAGGACTATTCAATTTCTACACATCCTTTGAGGCTCAGAATTCTTTACTGATTTTCCTAGGATCCTTGGATCTCAAATAATACATCATTTGCACTTTTTTTTCCTTTTTAATTTCTGGACCTTTTACATGGGTATCTCCCAGCAAGGAAACTCCTTCTACCAATGCCAACTTAGCATCTTGGAGATTTAAACAGCACAATTAGGAGTTCGGTAACTTGCCTTTAGTTACCAGCTAGTATGTATCAAAGGTAGAACTTGAACTCAGATCTTTCTAACTCCAAATTCAGCTCTCCATCCATCTTCTGTACTATAATTTCTCCCTTTTATATGTTTTGCTTGCTTAATTTTGTATTTTATTTTTTTTTGTGGGTATTGTAAGATCATTAAGGATTGCGATTGTATCTCATACATCTTTGTATTTGTACCCATGATAATCTCTGTACTATTCGATACAAGAAAAGTTTATTAAATCTCTCTCTCCCTCTCTAACCCCCCCCCTTCTTTTTGTCAGTAGGCTCACTTCTAACTCTGTTTCAGACTTTTAACTGTTTCAGCCCTAGTATAAAATTTTTTTAAATTTCTCTTTTTCTGTAAGAAACAATCGACTTTTTATGTCCAAGCGCTAGGTATATATTTTTGGCTTCAGGTCAAAATGTTTCTCCTTATAGCCATCTAAAACCCAATTCAGTAGATGCCCCCTTGGATTCTGCTTACATAAATTTCATGACTAGCATGACTAGCCCTTCATTTGGGGGGGGGCGAGAGAGAGAGAGAGAGAGAGAGAGAGAGAGAGAGAGAGAGAGAGAGAGAGAGAGAGAGAGAGAGAGAGAGAGAGAGAGGGAGGGAGGGAGGGAGAGGGAGAGGGAGAGGGAGAGGGAGAGGGAGAGGGAGAGGGAGAGAAGGGGAGAACATAATAATATACTCAGCCTTAAATGTGGATTAGTATATTTTGGATTTCTACCAGTTTTCTTTACCGTGTCCTTAATTGAAATGCCTTTCTAATGGATTGACTATCTACTCACACTATTATTGGCTCATCCTGGGATCTTCCCTCTTAAAGACTTCATTTACAACCTAGATTTTTTTCTCCACAGTCTAGCCTTCTAAATCTTCCATCAGATTTTACTACAATCCTCCTCCATGTGGAGCACATTTCTAGGCTCTCAACTCTCCACTATTGTTTCTTCTGCTAGAACTTTAGTAAAAAAAAAATTAAGACTCATTTACATCTTAATTATCTTTCATTTTCTCTGTTTTCAGCCAAAGTAGACATGCTTCTATGAAGAAGACTGTAGCTAACTAACAATAGTTGTGTTAAATTATTAACTCTTCAAAATAGCCTGCCTGGGCCCTTAAAAAGCCAGGTTATTGAGTCATTCACTGAGAGATAGTCAGTTGGTGGTTAATGTCAGATGTGGTTAATCAGAAACAGCTGACACTGTGATACTCTGTGCCTTTACTTGGAAGATAGTGAGGAGCCAGAGAGAAAAGGAAGGTAGTTTGAGATGGTTGTATAGATTGTTATTTCATGAGATTCACATGAGAGAGGCTTAGAGGTTTGTCCAAAAGGTAGACTATTCTAGAAAGTATAGAACTTAGAAAAGGTGAACTAGAACACATGATGCTATCAGAAAAAAAAAATATGCCAAAGATAACCTAGTTTTTAGGATAGCTTTGTAATATAGTAGATAGAGTGCTCGGCATGGAGTCAGGAGGACCTGAGTTTAAATTTGGCTTCATACACTTACTAGTTGTGTGACCTTGGACAAGTCACCTAACCCAGTTTGCCTCAGTTTCCTCTTCTATAAAATGAGCTGGAGAAGGAAATGGAAAAAACACACTAATATCTCTGTCAAGAAACCCCTAATGGGGCCATGAGGAGTCGAACCTGACTGAACAACAAAAGTTTTTATTAATTTGGCGAGTAACAAAGTAGCATCAATGGGATTCCTTTAAAACAGTGGGTTTTCAGAATCAATGAAAATTGGTTGAGTTAGAAGAGATTCCAATAGTATTTTCATGTTCAAGTTAAAAAAATATGTTATACATGTTTTTACTTTTTTCTGTTACTGGATCTTTGCTCTGCTTAATATTGTTTGGATAATGTTTCATAAGTGAGCAATTTATATGTTCACAGCTGAACAATCGCATGTTCGTATCACTGGTGCATTATTTCCCTGGGGTTCCTTAAAGGGCAACATAAGAGTGAGCTGTTATTATTATTATTGTTATTGCTATCTATTTCTAAAGCTCTTTATGCCTAACACTATATGCTATGTTCCCCAATTATGAGGCATTAAAGTACCTGATGGCGGCAAAGGGAGAGGACACATCAGAAAATAGAAAATAGAAGCTGCCTTTAGCACAGTCATTCATTCCATTTCCATTTATTAAGGGCCTACAAAATGTAAAGCACTATAAATGTGCCCCTCACACTTCAAACAAAGGAAAAAAATATTGAATCTCCAAGTCCACAGCAATGTGGGGGACATTATATTCTTCCCCTGCTTCTATAGTTTGGCCCAAATTTGAATGGGCATTAGAATACCTAAAAGTCTAGTGAATAGAGCCCTGCTTGGTTTAAACTTGTGGGTAGATGAATTCATCTCTCCTGTGAGACGTGAGGTAGGAGAAAAAGGAAAATTGTGTTTTTACCACCACCACCCAGTCCACTTTCCTTGTCTGTCTCCTTGGTTCCTTTTCTTTATTCCATAAACAAAGCAGAAAAGACATTCTAGAATGGGATGAAAGTCGAGATCTCCAGAGATGAGTCAGAGTGCCATTCTACTTTATGTCCCATAAGCAAGGAAACCTCCTGTTGTGCAAATAAAGATTTAAAAATAATCTATAATTTGGGGGCATAATCAATGTTTGAAAAATGGATTTTAGGTCATGTTTTTCCTTTATTTTGCACTGATTTTGTTCAAAGTACTAATGAACTTTCACAATTCTTAATATCTTCATTATTTCTTATATAAGAAACCCTTGTAACCAGCAGTTGCAATACTAGATGAATTTAGAAGACTCTACATTACTTTATTAAAATATGCAATATTGCCTAGACAGCTCTGAATATCCCTCTCCTAAATAGATTTGTTTAGGATTTCAAGGGTTTTCACAGGTCAACTGAAATATGTATTGATCTAAATATTGCCCATTCTTTTTACAATTCTTAAGTGAATTTACGTCTCCTTAAGGAACTATGTCTCCTATCCTTTTAAACTGTAAATCCTTAGCACTATATCTCAGTTTGATGGATGGAAAAGGTTTCTGAAAGAATCTTCGATAAAAGCATCAGAGGGGAAGAATAAAAAGCAAAAGCAATGACTGTCAGCTCTTTGTCCCTGCCATTAAAATGTTCTGATGAGAAATAAAACAAAGCCCTGCCTCGCCAAGATGATTTTGTTTGACCAAATGACTCAAAGTGCCTTTTCAATAGGGCATCTGACCATGACTATACTGAGTTAGGGATAAAAGGTCCTCTAACTGGAGATATCGGTAGCTGTTCTTCTTCCCATGAGACAATCTAAATGTACATTGGGAGTGAGGAGGGAGCTTTGAGTAGGGTACTGAGCTCAGGGAGCAGGTGGGAATGCTCTTTCCTGAAATTCAAACCATATTGACAACACTCTATTTTTAGATTTCTCTCCTCTTTAAAAAGCAAAATAAAAACCTAAGGCAATTAGAAAATCAAACCTGTGCATCCTGGGATATGTTAGTTGTTAGAATGTATCAAAATAATGCCAGATTGGGCATGAATAAAGATATTTAAGAATTCGTTTATAATCTTCTTGAGTATGTTTTTGCTTATTTAATATGTACTTATTTGACAAGGTTCCAGACCTTTTCTTTTAAGTGCTTCGGGATGCTAAGAGGCAGAAATCACTTTTTAAAAAATCCTTATGGTGATAATAATCATTTGGTGTTATTATGGCCTCTGTGGATTTGCTCACATCTGGAGCATGTCATAACTGTTTGTGGAAAGAAAGGACAATCAGTAAATGAGTAACTTAGGTCCAGCTAATATTGGTATTGGTAAAGCTAATAATTTGTCTTAAAGGAGTACTGCTAAGATTAAATCCATTAGTACACATAATTAAATGAAACTGTATTTAAATTCCTGTAATATGTTTGCATTCCTTTTGTATTTCACATTAGAGATCTAGAAGGAATCAGCATTTTCATATGCTGATACGTAGTTTTTTTTAGGAGTGTAATGGAACCAGCTCAAACCAAAGAAAGTCTTATTAAATTTTCATCCTGAATATTTATACCTCAGAAATCAGCCAATACTACAAATCTGAACTTGATTGGTTGTTTTGTCGGTTGACTGGGCTTTTATGCAAGTAATGGAGAAAATATTAAAAATGCAGATTAAACTTAAATGGGTATCCTATGTGCAATTTTTTTTCAGAGAGCCAGTTAAAGATTTCCTAGCACACTATTGCCCAAAGTCATCACAACTTAAACCAGAAAGTGATTTCCCTTCACAGAGGTGTAAAGAGATGTGTAATAGCTATAATTCTAATCCTTTAAAGAGTAACTCAGCAGGATTTATTCAAGCCAGAACATTTCCCCTCTTTCTTTTCTTCAGTTCAGAAATGATGATTTTGCATATGAAGGACTCCTATTGCCCTAACCAAACTCTAAGGACATACATTGTGTTTCATTCAGTTCAGAGAATAAACCTAACTTTTAAACTCTGTGTCTTGATTTCAGATCTGTTATTTAATGAATAGGGCAGCTAAGTGGGAGATGGAATGCCAGGCCTGGAGTCAGGAAGACTCATCTTCCTGAGTTCAAATCTAGTCTCAGACACCTAGTAGTTGTATGACCATGGACAAGTCATGTAACCCTTTTTGCCTGAGTTCCTCATCTGTGAAATGAGCTGGAGAAGAAAATGGCCAACCATTCCAGTATCTTTGCCAAGAAATCCCCAAATTGGGTCATGAAAAGAGGGACATAATGGAAAACTACTAAATGCCATCCTGAGAAACAACAAAAAGGTTAGGAAAATATTCTGTGACATTATGAGTAAACCTGAAACTCCTGTGGGGCTGAATTTTTTACAATACAAAAAATAAATGAAAAGGAAAAAAAGATAAATAATTGGGGATTCCAGTTATACGCAGGAAGGAAATTGTGTAGTGGCAGCAGGTTGATACAAGGGATTGAGTGCTGGACTAGGAGTCAGGAAAATCTGAGTGTGAAATCTGCCTCAGCTACTTATTTAACTTTGTGACTCTGAGCAAATTACTTAACATCTTAGTTTCAATTTCCTTGTCTGTTAAATAGGGATAATGATAGACCTGTTTTTCAGGGCTGGTGTGAGGATCAAATGATATATACAAGTACTTTGCAATTAAACTGCTATAGCTACTATTGTTATTTTAATTAGAATCAATCAATTAACAAGTATTAAGCTTGTACACTATGACTGGCACAGTCCTAGGCAATGATGGATACAAAGGAAAAAAAACGAAAGCCTCTAACCTTAAGGAGCATATGGTCTAAAGGGAGAGACAGTAATTAAAAGGGAGCCTTGCAGAAGATCTCATGCCTAAGTGGCATTTCAGCTGGGTATTGAAGAAGATTAGGGTTTCTAAGAGGAAAAGGGAAGAAAAGGCTTTCTAGCCATAAAGGATAGCCATTGGCAAAGGCAGAAAAATGGAAGGCGTGGTGTCACGTATGAAGAACAGCAAGAAAGAAGTTACAGCTGGACTAGAGAGTGGATGTAGGAAAGTAATATGTAATAAGGCTGGAAAGTAAGAATATGGCCAGATTGTAAAGAGCTTTTATTGCTATATAGAGGATTTTATGTTTAGTCCTTGTATTTTTTAGCATTTTTTTCAAGCATCTCTACTGCCATTCTACCTATATTTAAGATTACTTGTGTTGCAGATGAAAGGTCATATCAACTACTGTTACTGAAGGAGGACTCTAAGCTTCTGGAGCCTTCAAGTAATTCTCTTAGTCTACATCAGAACCCTTGTCTCCTGTGTGGTTGAAATACCAATGAGGAACAGAAGGAATTGCCCATTGCTCTTTTATCCTTGTGTTTATTCTTAAAGCTCTTAGAATAACTGGCAACATAAGAGTTTTTTCTCTCTCTGTTGCTATCCTTTATTTACTCTAGGCAGCAATTAGGGATTTCGAAGTATAAATTAGATGATTTTTAAAAATACATGAAAAGCAGTTGTTAGTTCTCTTTTTCCCACTGATTGCACTTTCTTGGGATGGAGCCAGGATTCCATGGTCCTTTGAGATGCCTATAGTCAACCTTCAGTTGATGTAACCATGACAATAAACCTCATATTATTCTTCTCTCTTGACTTGATTTCCAGTATAAAGTAAAGAGATATGCTTGGGGGTAGTCTGAGAAAACACATGGATATCTCTCTATATCTATATATGTATACATATCTTTTTTGCATTTTTGTATTTATCTTTACATATATACATGTAAAACCTGAAGTTATTCCATTGGTGTTTGGGGAGCATATTATATATGTGCATGTGTGTATGGATGTGCATATGTTTATGTGTGTCCTGATTTTTGTCCTGCTGGTGACACAGGAGGAAATATTGAGACTTTGTACAGCTTCGTCTCACTAAATCTAATTCACACACAAGTCATTACCCTGTGATGTCTTTGGTCCTTTTTGAAAGGAAGGATGAACAACAGCATATTCGTTTGTGTATATTTTTCCATACATGTAATTTTTCTGGTACAGGAAACTCCCTCACCCATGAGAGAAATTCTTCTACTTCAATTTGGCATCTTCTTTGCAAACTTGAACGACTTAAAGTTTTAGGAATTTATCTGAGTGTCTGAGAAATTAAGTAACTTGCTTAAGGGTTATAGTATGTGTCAGAGGCAGGACCTTTAACTCAGGTTTTTCCCCAACTCCAAAGTTTTGTCTACTATATGATGCTGCATCTTTGTGAGCCTATTAGGGATGGGGATAGGAACTGGATCTAAGATTTCATTGGTAGAGGGGAAATTATTCAGTGAAGAACCTCCTTCTAATTCAGATTGGCATCTTCTCTGCAATGTGTAATCCTTATTCCCCGCCCCGCCCAAAACACAATTTATCTATGTCTTAGTATCATTTCTAAGACAGAAGAGTGGCAAGGGCTAGGCAATCAGCATTCTAGACCAGAGGTGGTGGACATGCTGCCCACAACCCTACAAATCCAGTGGAAGCAGCATAAAATATAACTGGAAAATGTTTAACAAAATAAAAATTTCAATAAAGCAAGCAATGTTATTTTTTAAAAGTCAATATGCAGCCCGTAGGAATCCTATGTACAGTTTAGTGGCCCACTTGTCTATTTGAGTTTGAAACCACTACTCGAGACAAGTCTTGTAGTCTCAATTTCTTCTGTAAAATGAATAGGTTGGAGATGATGATCTTTAATGTTGCTACTTGCTCTAAATGCTGTGATCTAATGAACAGGAGTAGGAAGGAAAGCAGTTAGTAAATATGGTTATTTGCTTTTATGGATATTACTAATGTAGGTATTTCTTCCATGACTAGAAGTGGTAGTTATTCATCCAGACTTTGTCTAGTTTGATTTGACCTTTCCTAAATTCTCTGAAGGGCCAGTAGATTATATGCTTCCTTCTGTGTTTTTAATATTATTTGGATGCTGATGTAACTGCCCATCTTCTGTTTCTTGTTTCTGCTATGTTATTTGTCTACCTGTTTTTTTGGAAATGGTGTTGTATTTGGAGTCAGAGGACCTGATTTTGAACCTCATTCCTTCTACTTATTACCAGTATTACTTTGGGCATCCAAACTTCCTTGGAGCTTAGTTTCTCAATTAGAAATATATTAATATATATACACATATATAAAACTATCTAAAAAGATGAAACTACATATATTATAGATGTACTAGATGGTTTAAAGCCTCATTCTAGTTCTCTATAATCCCATGATGCTGTCTTTTATGTCTCTTTTTGCATGCATTTTTTCATTAATAATGTGCTAAATAGTCCACTTACACCCACCCTGTGTCTTTCCATTGGATCATCTACCATTTCATTTTTAATGAGATCCTACTCTTCTATAATTTGAAACAAAATACCATCATTTTTAGGAGATTATTGGTGTTAAAAAGATGGACTTTATAAGAGGGAGCCAAATGGGATAATTGAAGGTGCTACTCAGTTTCCTGAATGGGATCTATCTTGTTCTCTTCTTCCTCTTTAATTCAGGGCCCAACTTATTGTCTATTTGAACTGTGTATACAATGTAGATAGATAGATAGATAGATAGATAGATAGATAGATAGATAGATAGATAGATAGAAAGAAAGAAACACACATGTATGTGTATATATGTGTGTACATATATGCATATATATTATATATATTCTGATGGTCAAACTCAGTGGATAAGCATGCTCAATATTTGTCACACTTATTAATCTAAGCTTTATGTTCCCTGTTTTTAGTGTACAAAGCATTTGAATTGTATTCCCCTATTGACTCTGTGTTTTGCTCTTTGTCTCCACAGAAATTTTCTAGGGTCAGGTGTTTCTTTTGCTATTTGCTAATTTTCTCAGCCTTTTATTCATTCATTCATTTATTTATTTATTTTGCCTGTGGATTGGGAATTCTGAAAACTTCTGATTCTGTCTTCTCTGCTGATGGCTGTCAGGGCCCAACATTGTGAGCTATTTTGCTCTAGGACTAGGTCTTCACCATAGTACAGGCTTGAAAGGGTCCAGGGGATATGGACTTCTGGGCCTCACCATGGGGTGGTGCCAAGGCATGGGACTTCAAGGGGTGGGTCTGGGGTGCGGGGTAGTCTGTGTTGGTGTAGGCATGATCCTGGGTTCCTGAAGTTGGCCCATGCCCAGGTTTGGGATCTGGCATAGAAGGTTGGGAGTAGTTGGCCAACACTCCTCTATGTGCACTTTTCCCCTTATCATGTGAAAATTGACTCTCTCCACCTACCTTTCAACTTGTGTTCGGTGGGAGAGCCCCCTCACTCTGTCTTTCTATTAGTTTTTGATTCCTGTCATTTTGATGTACTTTTCAAAGATTTGTTTGGAAGGATTTTCAGAGTGGTTTCAATTTTTGTTGCTTCTAAGCTGCCACCTTGGCTCAGTCCTCTGTATAGAAATTTTAAAACTTCAATAAAACTATAAAACATGTCATTGTATGAAGAAAATAAAGGAATTACAAGTAAATTGAAAGCAACAAACAAATATGAAGTCAGTTAAATTTTGTTATTAAAATCTTTGTGGGATTTTTTCCCCTTCAATGTCTTGCAAGACTGAGTTTATATTTAAGCTTCCTTTTAAATAATGAAATTATCTTTAGAATAAAAATAAGATCTTCTCAAGATGCATTATTGCTCCCAGAAAGTTGATGGCCAATTTCTATTTCACAATATTATGAAAAAAATTAATATGTGATAAGTGATGAATATGGATCCAAATTGCTATCAAATATTTATAAGAATTATAGTGGCTAGAGAGTTGGCCTAAGAATCAGGAAGACTTGGGCTCAAGTGTGACCTCTGACTACAGTATTGCCTATGTGATCCTGGACAAGGCTCCTAAATTCTCCATGTCCCAATGGACTTTCTAAGGCTTTAAATTGTAGAGCAAATGCTTATCTCCACCTGTAGACTGAATTTCCTTATCACAAGTTCCCTCTTCCAGTGTCTGGTACAAATAAAGAAATTACAGATCCTGTACAAATTCATGAAGTAAAAAAGGGTTGGATTATCCAAGAGTACCCATTGGGTAGAAAATGACTGTTAGTTTCTGGAGAAAAGTGTATCTAATAGTGATGACAACAGAAAGCCCAGAAAATGTAACTATTGTGTTGCACCTGAACAGATAAACATCTGGCACAATTAAACATATACAATGCTGATGTTTATGTCAAGCAATTTTAATAACAGATGTAATGTTTTCAGAACAATTAAAATAACTATGAATTAGTTTAAATGTGACTTATCAATGGCCCTTAGATGTACAGAGGAACAACTAGTTAATGGAATCTTCCAAAATGTTCCCACATAGAAACTATTAGAAAACAGGAAAGAGGGAGTTGCCATATAAGTAAAATATTAAGGAAAGAAAACTTATTTTTTCTGTAGAGGGCAAACAGTCCCCAGTTGTTGAGGAGGACAGAAAATTAAGGTCAATATAAAAATCAACTTATGAAAAATTCAGTGTTTGCTTTTATAAACAAGAAAAGGAAGCATAAAATATTAACAACAAAAACTTATCATAAATAGGCTTTCTGTTCCTCCCTCCCTTTCTCTCTTCTTACTTCCCTTTTTCTTTCCCCATTCCTTTATTCCTTTATTTTTTATTTAAAACTCTTACCTTCCATCTTAGAATCACATTGACACATTGACTCTTTAAAAAAACAAACAAAAAAACCCTTAATATCTATCTTGGAGATAATTCTGTGTATTGGTTCCAAGGCAGAAGAGTGGTAAGATCTAGCTAATTGGTTTAAATGACTTGCCCAGGGTCACAAAGCTAGGAAGTAGATGAGGTCAGATTTGAACCCAGGACCTCCTGTCTCTGGGCCTGGCTCTCAATACACTGAGCTACCTAGATTCCCCCTATTCCTTTAAAAAAAAATTAGTTTGGATCTGTACTTTCATTCATGTGGAAACCCTAATAGAGAATATATTTAATCTTAGAGTTCTCTTGTCCACTGAGAAGTTGAGACAGTCAGTTAACAAGCATTTTTTAAGTCATGTGTGCAGCATCTAATATACAAAAGCATGCCACTCCCTGCCCTCAGGCAGCTTATGTCATAATGAAGCAGTAGTCACTAATATAGTTTTGTGTAAAACACAAAAAGACATAAAATTACCTGAAAGGTGTGATAGTAGTACCCAAAGTGACCATGAAAGATGTCATGTAGAAGATAGTATTTGAGCTGAGTTTTGAAGGCTTTCAGGGATTTCAAGAGCCAGTGTGTGGAAAAAAAGGGGAAGCAGCTGAGTGGCTCAGTGGATTGAGAGCCAGGCCTAGAGATGGGCAGGTCCTGGATTCAAATCTGGATTCAGACACTTTCTAAATATGTGACTCTGGGCAAGTCACTTAACCCCAATTGCCTAGCTCTTGTCACTCTTCTGCCTTGGAACCAATACACAGAATTATCTCCAAGATAGATATTAAGGGGTTTTTGTTTGTTTTTTTAAAAAGTCAATGTGTGGCATAGTGGATAGAGAGTCATTTTTGGAGTCAGGAAGCCTTACGTTCAAATCACATCTCTGACATACTGGCTCTAGGCAAATAACTTGGGAAATTCTCTGAGAGCAAGTATTGTTCTGCATTGGAGGAGAAAGCTTCCACACCAGGAGTTCCTTACTGATCAAGAAAAGAATTAAACAAAACACCTGGTAGAACAGGGGAAAGATGTAGACATAGTCTGCCTAGATTTTAGCAGAGTATTTTAACAAAATCTCTCATGTTGTTGCTGTGGAAAAGGGGGGGGATATATATATGAGTTAAGTAATAATACAAGTTGATAGAATCAAAATTGGTATAGCACCCAACAATGGCTCATTGTCATGTTGGAAGGAGGACAAGTGCCCAAGGGATTTTTTTTATTGTTCCTGTGATATTTAACATTTTTATTAGTGATTCAGATAATGACACAGGTAATATCCTTATCAAATGTCCAGGTGACACAGGGCTGAGAGACGTGGCCAAGACACTGGATGACAAGTTTCAAAATCATCTGGATAGACAAATACAGGACTAAATCTAATTAAATGGAATTCATTAAAGATAAATGTAAAGTTTTACACCTGAGGCCTCCAAATCAACTGTGTAGCTAAATAGTTCATCTGGAAAATGACTGTTTTATTTGTTTTTGTGAATAGCAAACTCACTGTGAGTCAGCAGTGGGCCACTGCAGTCAAGAAAGCTAATTTGATTTGAGGTGACATTATGAGAGATGTAGTTAGTGTCAGGGACTCGACTGACCCTGACTGCCTCAGCCAGAACACAACTGCAAAACTGTTCTCTTCTGGGTGTCACATTTTGAGAAGAATCATAATAATTTGGAGAACATCTAGAGAAGGAAAACCAGAATATAATAAAGGGCCTTGAGCTTAAGCCCATGGACCAGCTGAAGAAACTTAGAATAGTTAGAATGGAGAGGGGAATAGTTCTATGGGATGTGATAGCAGTTTTGAAGTATTTGACAGATTATTACATGGAAAATGGATTAGATTTCTAGTTGGCCACAGAGGGCAGAAACAGGAACAATGGGGAGAAGCTGTAATGAGACAAATTTAGATTTCATTGATATAAGGAAAAACTTCCTAAAAAGCAGAACAGTCCAAAAGTGGGATGGACTACTTTCTGGGGATGTGGTAGGTACTCCTTAAATTCAATCAAACAGTAAACGTTTATTAAGTGCCAGATATGTGCCAGGCACTATACTAAATGCTGGGGATACAAAACGTAACCAAAGAGAAACCCTACCCTCAAGGAACTTAAAATCTAATGCTGGATCCTAGAAGTTTTCAAGCAAAGGCTGGATGAATACTTACTTATTGGGTATGTCAGAAAGGGCATTCTTGTCCAGGTAGGGGTTGGAGTGGTTGAAAAATAAACGAACAAAAAAGTATTGCTATGTTCAAAGCAGTATGCTAAGTGCTAGAGATACAAATAAAAAAATAAGACAGTCATTGCCCTTACAGAATTCACCTAATGGAAGAGACCACATGTATGAAAGACTTCAGCTGTAAATCAGAAGGAATAATCCCATAGTTCGTAGGGTACAGTGGCAAAGCAGATGGCAATACCCTCTCTTGAATGCCATTTTAATGACATGACATGTTAAAATAATATCAGTGAGTGAGACTGAAGCTTATGACAGTATCAATTGAGCACTTGGTGGCAAGAACTTTCTTATCTGGGTCTTCAATAGCTGGAGGAGCATTTACCGGTGGAATATATAGCTCCACCAGAGTTGTTCCTTTTCCAAATGATAACCATGGGTACTGTGCTAGAAGCATTGCTATTCCCAAGGCTCTTGGGTTCAGGCCCCTTAAGTTTTCTTCCAAATTGACTATTAGATTTTATGGAAAGGAAGAAACAACAGGAAGGAGAGTATTTCAATACATTTAAAGACTAGTGTTAAATTTAAGACCAGCTGTTTGAAATGTAGTATATGAGTGCTTTATCTACATCTTTTTTTAGTTGTTATTTTTGTTTTTAAAGAGTTTGGGTTTCCAGAAATTAACTTTATTGTGCTTGGGTTCAAAGGAGAGAAATGAATTCAATGGTTGGAACTGATTGAGAGACAGAATTCATCTCAATACAGAATATTTCCAAATATCTAGAACCAGCAGAAAATAGAATGTGTATTCTTTCTTTCTCTCTAAAAATATTTATTTGTTTGTTTGTTACATTAAAGTTCCCAGTTATCCCCTTTCCTTCCCCACAATAGAGAAAGCATCATTTCACAAAAAGATTTATGTACATAAAAACTATGTCTTTTTCATTTCTATTTATCAGTTCTTTCTCTGGGGGTGGACAAACACAAGTTATTCTTCAAACAACATTCCTGTTGTATATAATGTCCTCTTGGTTCTGTTCATTTCACTCTTCATAATTTGGTGTGGGTCTTTTCATGTTTTTAAAAAAATTAACCTGCTTATACTTTCTTATGGCACAATTATAATCCATCATAATCATATACCATAACTTGTTTAGCCATTCTCCAATTGATGGGCATCCCTTTAATTTCCATTTCTTTGCCACCACAAAAAGAATTGCTATGAGGATATTATAAAATATATCTTTTCCTTTTCTTCTCATCGGTGCTGAGTCAAAGGGTATTCGTGTTTTTATAACTCTTTGGGCATAATTCCAGATTGTTCTACAAAATGGTTGGATCAGTTCACAGTTCTATCAACAGGGTGTTAGTGTTCCCATTAGTTTACATCCCTTCCAGTATTTGTTATTTTGCTCTTTTATAATTTTAGTCAATCAAATGATATATCTGAGTTGTTTTGATTGCATTTCTCATATCAATAATGATTTAGAGCCTTTTCTCTATATCTTTGAAATTTTGATTAACTGTTTGGTCACTATTCATAACTCTTCAATTGTTTATCCTTTGACCATTATAGATTCTACTCTACATGATATAGTCAGAGAAGTCTATTATTCTTTGGGTTCCAACTTAGTAACCAGGGAAATATTATTAGGTGATATTAAGCTTACTAAATTTACCTGAATTTCTGGTGGTTCTAAAATTAGAAAGACTCCATTTGATCCTGTGTAAATACATACACAGTGAAATTTATTGTTTCCACAAAGTGTCTCAGTAAGTGAATGAATCAGAAGTACTCTAAGTGGTATCCTAGCTAGACTCTTCTGTTTTGGACAATGCTGAAAAGAATGTGATATGAGCAACAAATTAAAGTTCTCTTTATTACCTCAAAATTCTTTCTATCCTTAAAAAAAACAAACAAGCCAGTTCCTTAAAATGTTTCTGGTAGCATCTAGGGAAAGAATCCAATAACTCATTTGGTTTTACCAAAGTTGCTTATTACTTGATAAGGTTTATGTTCCACAGTATGCCTAGGCTACTTAGGATAGAGCCAGAGGAATTTGATTTCTGACTAATCACTTATTATCAATGGATTGCTCTCTCACAGTTACTGAGATCCAGAAATATGTTTTCAGAGCTTGGTGGTGCAGTGGATAGAATGCCAGCCCTGGAGTCAGAAAGACTCATCCTACTGAGTTCAAATTTTGTCTTAGATAATTACAAGCTGTGGGACCCTGGGCAAGTCACTTAACATTGCTTGCTTCAGTTTTCTCATCTCTAAAACGAAGTGGAGAATGAAATGACAAACTATTTTAGTATCTTTGCCAAGAAAACCCTCAATAGGATCACAAAGAATCAACTATAACTGAAATGCCTAAACAACAACAAAGGTAGTATATTTGGTCAGGGTTCTCCAAAGCCAAGGGAAGGCTGCCTTCCTGACCCCTGTTAGTTATCACAGAGGACTAAACTATTAAGAAAGTAAACCTTCGTCCACCTCAGTTTCTGCATCTATAAAAAGGGGATAATAATAGCACCTACCTCCCAGGATGGTTGTGAAGATAAAATGAGATAGTGCTATGCAAGGTATCCCAAAAGTCATAGACTAAAACTTTTAAATTAACACTAGTATAGCTGGCAGGTGATGGCAGTCAAGAATGTCAAAGATATCAAAGGCATCAAAAAGAACAAAGACTGACCAGAGGACAATTGATTGGGTGGTTAGGAGATCACTCATAGCTTCTGGAGAAAGCACTTTCAGTTAAGCTTTAAGGTTGGAAGCAAGATTTTGGGGAGCTTAGAAGAAAAATTAAAGAAGAAGTGTAGATATCAGTTATATATGACTTGTCCAAGAAGTTTGGTTGAGAAAGAGAAGAGAGATAGATTGGTACTTAGTGGGGATAGTAAAAATGCAGATGGTGCAAAAGATAGAATGCTAGACATGACATCAGGAAGACCTGAATTCACATCTGTCTTCAGACATTTAATTAGCTTTATGACTTTGGGCAAGACACTTAACCCCACTTACCTCAGTTTCCTCCTCTGTAAAATGAGTTAGAGAAAGAAATGGGAAACAATTTTAGTATCTCTGCCAAGAAAATCCCAAATAGGGTAACAAAGAGTCCAATATGACTGAAATGACTGAACAACATTATGAAGATGATAGAATTTAATAAGAATTTTTTTAAAATGGGCAATGCTTAGATGTGTTGGCTGGTAGCAAGAAAGGAAATAGTAGATAAGGGGAAGGTAGAAGATGAGAGACAGAGGAAGTAGTGGTGATAGTGGAGTCATTTACTTGGAAAAGATAGAAAGGGAAAGATCAAGAATGCATGTAGAACTGTTGGAGTTTGAGTGTAGATCAAAGCATGCCATCTTCCACTTTATTTCCTTCATGAGCTTTTTATTGTATATGAGATATATCTTCTCTCCCAATATAAAAACATGGAAATATGCATTGCATGAAAGTACTGGAAAAATCTATGTCAGAGTATTTACTGCCTGGGGTGGGGGGGACACCAGAAATGGAAGGAAGGAGAAAATATGAATTCAAAATGTCAGAAAACAGTTATCAAAAATTGTTTCTTCATGTAACTGAAAAAAATTAACTAAAAAACAAGAATGCATTTAGAGGGGCTGACATAATCTAGAACAAGGGCTACCTTCTCAATAGAGACTGGAATAAAGGAGAAAATATAAAGGATGACATTAGGGAATTATAAGATGAGGAGATGGGAGAATGGAGACTTCTCAGCATATAGCCTCAGTTTTTAAAGTAATATATGAATCTAAGGCCATAGTTACGAGGGTGAGGGAAGGAGTGCATGTGGAGACTCAAGGAAATAAGAGAAGATTTAGCATAGCGATTTTAGAGAGTGAAATAGAGAATTAGAGAGGAGAAAAAGGATTACTTTGCTTCAGTGTGGGCCCAACAGAGATTAAGAAATTTGCAGTGTATTCATTTAGCTCTGTAACAGGATTTATGATTATTATTATCTTAATTTTACTTCTGTACAGTAGCACCTGAGTAGAAAAAAAAAGAGGCAAATGGTGGAAATAAATTAGGGTTATAGTTTGGCAAGGTACATGGTGTTAGGACAAGATTGGGGAGGCATTTGAGAATAGAGGGATATGAAGAGTTCAAATGGTTTACTAAAGGGGTTGAGGTTGAGAAGGAAGGAGATTACAGCTTGAATAGAATTGGCATCCTGGAAAAAATATTGAAGAGAAGAGATGTTACAGATCCTGGGGAGGCTAAAGAATGGGTCTTGGAGGACCAAGGCATAGAGAGAGACACAGTGATAGGAGATTATAATTGCAGAGTTCTTATATATGAAAGTAGAGCAGTTGTTAGTCATGACAAAATCAAAACCATGACTGTCTTTTGTAGAAGAGGTGAAGTGGAGAAATGTATCGTGGGAGCGGAGCTGACGGAAGAATCGGGGAGTTAGAGTATTTGAGAGAACACAAATATGCAGATCTTCTGCTTTATTGAAGCCCGCTTTTATCACATTTTGCCTAATGAGGACATAATAGTGAAATTTCCCATCATCTTTATTAGAAAAGCCTGTAATAAACATGAAAAGTATAATCTCCATATATATATTCATATCTCCAGAGGTGTGCTGATAAATGTTTAACAACCATCTCTTTGGGAAAAAAGCAGAAAAACGTACTTTCAAGTTTAATCTACATTATCAGCATTTTCTTTATTACTTTCTTAAATTTAGGTAAACAATAAATAATTACGCCCTGACCATAGTTTTCGCTACTTTGTGAGATTTAACTGCTCGCTCTGAAAATTTATCAATTGCCTGTTACAATGAGCTAGCTCCATTATATCCTTATCATGTCTCCCTCTACACATGCTCTCCCTTCACTCTAGGTATTCCTTCCCCTTCTTCAGTTGTAATCTATTTTCTCCATATAATTTTCTCGGTAGCCATAGGAACTGTTAAAATTATAATAAAATGAATAGGTCACAACTGATTTCTTAAACAGAACCTTAAAACAGAATTAAGGCTTTAGATAACTAATTATGCCAGTGAGCCTTAGTTTCCTCATTTGCAAAAGGGAGAAATTATACTCTATGTTTCAACAGCCATAATTCTGTGTCTGTGTTCTGCTGACCCAATATGTCCTGAGATCATAGATCAGATACTGAAAGGGGTCTCAGAGGCCATCATATTCAGTCTTCTGGTGGGTAGAATTCTAGACTTTGAGTCCCCTTGTCTCTCAGCTTCAGTTTTCTCATCTGTAAAATGGGTATCATAATAGCATTGAAGTCACAGGATTATTGTGAGGTTCAAATCAAATGAGAATACATTTTTTGCTTTACATGCCTTAAATCCCTATATTGTGGCTATTGTTATTATTATTACCAGGAAAAAACTGAGGCAAAGGGAGGCTAGGAGCCTTGCCTGAGAGCACCTAGAATCTATATCATAGTATAATTCCAAAGTCCTTTTCTTCTATCAGAAAAAAATACCTGTGGGGGAAAATAAGGGAGTAAATTATTCTAGTAAATTGTTCTTATTGTTCTAGTAAATAGTCAGCAGAGACAGGTTTTGAATTCAATTCCCCTGATCTCTGAGCCAGTGCTCTTGTATACCTACTCTGTTCCAGGACCTTTCAGACTCTGGACCCACAAAGAAGCTATCCAGTTCTTTTCTTCAAGAAGCTTGCTTTCTGTCCCATAGGAAAGAAGTCTGGAGAGGAAGTGCTGTTTCAGAGATCAATTCTGATTAACATAATGGCAACCAAGATATGATATTCATGGCAGTTCCCCAACCAATATCTTATTTTTAGTGTTTACTAACTAGCAGGCATAGGGAAACTGGGTGGTGCAGTGGATAGAGTGCTGGGCTTGGGACAGGAAGAGTTGAGTTCAAATCTAGCCTCAGACACTATTTGTATGACCATGAGCAAGTCACGTAACACTGTTACCCTCAATTTCCTCATCTGTAAAATGAGCTAGAGAGGGAAATGGCAAGCTGCTCCAGTATCTTTGCCAAGAAAACCCCAAATAGGGTCATGAAGAGTTGGGGATGATTGAAAAATGACTCAACAACAACAATAATAAAAACAAAACCAAAGATTTAGGCTGTCAGAGAACCTCTGATTTAAGAATTATTTGGTGTATTCCTTCTATTGGTAGGATTACTGATGATCACATAATTTTGCATTTTTTGCAGTAATACTAGAACCAGAAAAGGACCTTAGAGATCGGCTACCTAAAGGCCTTCCCCATTTTACAGATAATATCTTGGAGACATTGCCTCCTCCTAGAGGGCTGCAAGTTTAGAGAGCACATTTGGGCAATAGCCTAGCCTGGTGATCTGGTGATATGAGAGTAATAATAGCGGGTCATTAGTAATAGTGGGTCATTAAAAAAAAATCCCATTGGATTTTCTAGAGGATTGTTATTTACTGTGGATAGAGCAGAAGTCTAGATTTAGAATCTGGATGACCTGGATTTGAATCCTCTTCAGCTGTTTGCTATGAGACCCCTCTTTGAGCCTCAGTTGTAAAATGAAGATAACAATAAGATATCTCACAGCCTTGTTGTAAAGGTCCAATAAGACAATGAATGCCAAGACTTCATAAATCTTGAAATGCTATATGGATGTGAGACATTTATTATTACAATAATAATAATATTAATAATGACATAGCATGCCACTCAGTTAAGGTTTCTGCCCCACAAGACTCCCACTAACAGTGATGATGGCTTTATAGCTGTTGATATAGAAGGGCACTATTTTGCTTACTTTCAAGGTGCAGTTTGATATACTTTATCTTATCTTATTATTATTTTTATTGTGTATGCTTGTTTGGAGGTAGGTTTGGGTGAGCTCCTTTCTCTGCTATCTTGGCTGCCAGAAGTAGAAGTCCCTCTTATTTAATTCTCACAGTAGCCTTGTATACCTTGTACTACATATAGGAACTTTTAAAAACATATCCAATTTATGAATGCTGGAACTGAGTTCCTGAGACCTTTAGTGAATTGTCCATTATCATGAATATGAGCTAGTAAAGTGTCAAAGGTGTTATAAGAAACCTGGTCTTTCCTGGATCCAAATCCAGCCACCAACATGTTTATGAGATCCATGTTCATGGCACACAACATATTTACCCTGATTTTTTAACTGTTCTTTTCTCCCTTCCACTTCCCCCCTTTTCCTCCTTCTGCCTCCCTTTCTTCTTCTCTTTTCTTTTTCCTTCTCCTTCTCCTTTCTTCTCTTTTTCCTTTCTTTGCTGAATCTAATTTGAGGCAATTGAATAGGTAGAATGTATCGATAATTTTCCTGCTAATTGGAAGGAATTTGGTTTTTCTCTTCTTTAGGAAGGAGAATAAAATCCAAAACCACTCTATGTCTCTGATGCAGGGATGAACTAGTTATTAAGAGAGCAATTTTAGGTAAAATCCTCTTACATTTAAATAAGTAGCAGGAACCTTTGAAATTCTGATTAACCAGAGGACTGTTGATACTGATAAACAGGCTTCCCAGTAGGGGGAAATTATGGTTGAGTTTGGCCTGATTCACAGCTGTTGAATCTACACTATAGCATAATTCAAACTTCCCTTTCCTCTGATCAGAAAAGAAAAAATATCTGTGGGGAGAAAAAAGCACAAATTATTTGAGTAAATAGTAAATCACTTCTTATCCTTATCTTTAAGCAAAACTACATTAAATCCTTTCCTTGTGGGACATATTTTGTATCTCCTTTGATTGTCTGATATTTTCCATTTTCTGTGTCCCCAAGGACTGTGCAGAAAATTCAGGGTTCAGCAAATGAGATTTTCACATACATGAGGAACCTAGTTGCTGCAAATGAATACCCAATAAGTAGAATGCCTTAGAGAATACCAGTTTCCACAAATTGTTTCTCTCTCTAGTCAACTTTAATGATAATAGAATGGCAGTCAAAAAATGGCATTCATAGTAATTCCCCAACAACATCTTATTTTTAGTGGTTGCCAATTAGCAGTTTAAGCTGCCAGAGAATCTTTTGTTTAAGAATTATTTGGCATATATTTCTTACATGGGTAGGATTGATGTTGATCACATAATTTTTCAGTTAATTGATAGAATCCTAGAATATTGCGCCTGGAAAGTGACCTTAGAGATTTCCTAGCTCATGCCCTCTCTGACTCCCATTCACTTTAGAGATAAGAAAACTGAAGTCCAGAAAGCTGACTTATCTTGTCCAAGTTCATGCAGTGAATTATCAGCAGAGGGAAGATTAGAACTCCTGTTCTCCTACTCCAGTGCTCTTTTCACCAGGATACAGTAGTCTCCCCATTTGGGAAAAAGAACAGTCAGCTCTTTGGTAATGATTTCATGTGCAGTAATTCTGTTTTCCTCAAATGACAGGTATAATCTTTTGGAGGTCAGGAATAGTGTCAGACACTATTTCTACATCTTAGATTAGCAGCCTTATGGTAGCTATCCAGGAAATAAATTCCAAATCTTCTCACCTGCACTCTGGCCATTATCCTCATCCTTTTTGTTCTTCACTTAGAAACTGGGACCTGGTGTTCTTAGAAGTGAGATTTCATCTTGTCTTGCTTGTTACAAAGCCTTTATTTCATTTTCTTGTTATTTCCAAATTATGTCACTTGTGCACACAATCATCCTCATCATTTTGTCCCTAGAATAGTGGACTCTGGCTTTGATAAGTGGTCTTGTTTTTGTTTTTGTTTTTATCTTATCACACCTAAAATCAAGGTCTTCTCATCACTGCTTTGCCATTTCCTAAGCATGCTGCCTAATGTAAACTCCTTGAGAACAGTGGTTGTTTAGTGCTCTTGTATTTGTATCTGTAGCTCTTGGTAAAATACTTGATACATAGCAAGGCACTAAATAAATGCTTTTTCATCCATCCATCCATTTGTTGCTGGTTGACTGATTTAGTCATAGGGTTGAAAATAACTAAGAGAATGACCATACTAGTCTGTTTTGGGAGAAGGAAAGCAAGTCAAGAAATTTATGCAGGAATGGTTTTCTTTAGGCCAGAATATGTTTCCTTATTGCAAACTCTGAAATAGGGTTAACTCAGCAGGCCTTTATTTTCTTATTTTGAGCCCAAATTCTGTTAGAGTTTTCTCCCTTCAGTTTTTTATAGTTGAGTTGACTAAAAGTTGAGTTGATAGTAGGTAATGTATTGTCCCTGATAATGCCTTTGTCCACAAGCAAGCCTTTTTAGTTTCTATGTTTTAAAAAGGGAATAATAATAATGGTATCATTCCATATTTATAATCCTAATTCATGAGATTATTTTGAGGATCGAATGAGGGTTTGAAGCACTATACAGAGGCTGGCAACCTATGGCCCTCAAGTTAAGAATAATTTTTACATTTTTAAATAAAACTTTATGATATTTAAAAATGTCAGGCAGTATAACAACAGACCAGCCAGATTTGGCCTTTGAGCTGTAGTTTATTGAGTCCTGCACTAAATTAAAAAAAAACAAACCACTAGTTACTACTATTATTGCTACCATTACTGTTATTAATACTTTTTATATATTTTATTTTTATATTATAGCACAAAGACTGGAACATAATACACACTTAAGAAATACCTGCTTGCCTGTAGCATTTACCTTGCCTAAATTTCTCCTACTAGACTTTACCCATTCTTCTACCAGAGAACCAAATAATCTTTATAGGAAAAATGAAAAGGGAAAAATATATTAGCATAACTAGTCAATACTTCAGAAAAAATAAAATCTATGTTGTTCCATCTCTGTAAATCTCTCCTACCTCTGCAAAGGTTTGGGGGTGGGGCTCATATTCTCATATTTCTTCTTTGTAACTGCAACATTCATTTTCAGTTGTTTTGTGGTAGTTGCACTAACCATTTACACTGGTATCATAGACATTCAGTATATTATTTTTCTGGCTCAACTTGCTTTACTTGTCAATTCTTTGGATCTCTCGTTTGTCCCATACAGAGACTTATAGATAGTGGACCCTCATTATGTGTCTCTGTCATTGATGGAGGCACTTTAGGAAGAAGTCTTATAACTGCGTGGGAATGAAAATACTGTGTCTGTGGGGGGATGCATTCTAAGACTTATTGCAGATGACTGAATGTACTGATATAACTGAACATTTGCTGACTCCTGTATATTTATGCTCTCTCCCTCTACTGTTGCTCTATGGCTGGGGCACTCTGCAGCCTATCTCTGTCCTCTAAAAAAAGTGACAGTGTAAGCTGAAGAAACTACCTCTAAAGACAGACTGCTGGCATTTTGCTAAAGGATCTCCAACACTTTGGATTGATCTCTGATAATTGAAAACTTGAATAAGCGGGCCATATTGTATAATACCTGCTGTTGGACCACTTAGAAGAGTCTTTGATTTGCAGAAGGCTAGAATGAATTGGAATTACAGAAATCTTAACTTGACCTAAAAAAGAAATGCTAAGATGTCTCTCATCTTAGTATGTTCATCATACTCCTGACATGATTATAGAGAGAAACTTGATGTTTAAGGATTCTCTTGAGCTCATTTAAAAAACTTTTGTTATTTTAATTAAAAAAAATCCCTTATCTTACACTGTGGTACAATCGAATGTAATGGACTTCTCCATTAGTGGCAATGCAGTGATCCTGAACAACTCGGAGGGATCTAAGAAAAAGAACACTATCCACATTCAAAGGAAGAACCGTGGGAATAGAAACACAGAAGAAAAACAACTGCTTGATCACATGGGTGGAGGAAGATATGACTGGGGATGTAGACTCTAAATGAACATCCCAGTGCAAAAGTCAACAATATGGAAATAGGTTCTGATCAAGGACACATGTAAAACCCAGTGGAATTGCTCATCCGCTGCGGGAAGGGGTGGGGGGAGGGGAGGGAGGGAAAGAAATATGATTCTTGTAACCAAGGAATAATGTTCTAAATTGACTAAATAAAATTTTCCCAAAAAAAAATCCCTTATCTTCTATCTTAAAATCAATACTATGTCTTGGTTCCAAGGCAGAAGAGTGGTAAGGGCTGGGCAAGGGGGGGTTAAGTGACTTGCCAGGGTCACACAGCTAGGAAGTATCTGAGGCCAGATTCTTGAGTACATTTTTAGGGGCAGTAGCTGCTTTGGAGTCCCAGTAGTAGTAGCCATCCATCGCATCTTGTTATGTCATCAATCAACCAACCAACAAACATTTCTTGAGTAATTACTATACGCCAGGAACAGTGTAAGGAGCTAAATACTCAAAAGCATGAGTGAAACATTCTTATTATGGAGGAGGAGATGATGTTATACACATGGTGAAGACTCTGATGAAATTGGCTGAGAATGGAATGAAACTTTGCCCATTTCCTATATTTTCCCATTGTCAAATATAGTGTAAAAAGGAATTCTTTATTCTTTTTTTTTTTTTAATTTAATGGGGGACCTGGAGGTCTTGTTACCATAGAGATGTGTAGGGATTAATCAGCCCATAGTGACAGGAAGGAGAAACCATAGAGACAGGAAGTAGAAACCATAGAGACAGGAAGGAAGAACCATAGAGATAGAAAAAGAGGTAGAAAAAGGGGATAAAAGGGGTGAATTGCTGATAGGTTGGTCTGTCAGTTGCTGACAGGGCTGGCAGTCATGGGGAAGTTGGCTGCTGGGCGTGAGTTGGTCATTAGGGGTTGGTTGCTGTTGGTGGTGTGAATTGGTGATTAGTTGATGGTTAGGACATACACACACACACACACACACACACACACACACACACACACACACACACATATAATATTTTTTCCCCCCTGCCTGGTGAACCGAGCTGAAGGGTGATCAGCTGGACTTTTTCTAACAGCAGTTTTAGGTAGCAATTATAGGTAGTTATAGGATAACTAGTATAGACATTAGGAAATTTTCTTTCTCTACTTCTTTCCTATACTTTTCTCCTCTACTATATTGATTTTACTATATTCTTTTACTATCTCTGCTTTGATTAAACAAATTTATTAATTGTTAAAAGCTGCTAGAAGTTTTCTTTTCTCTGGCTTAAAGGGATAATATTAATTTACAACTTTACTATATTCTCATTAAAACTTAAATCATTAAAAACTGCTCTCTTATTTTGTCAAAACTCCTAATTTAACCTTTCTAATAGGATAGAAAGAGGTGGTAATCCTTTGCAGTTAGTATTCTCACTTGGATTGTAAATATCTAGAAAACATTATTAGGGGAAGACAATCTACCCCTGCAAATCAAATTTTCCAATTTCAGTTTGGATTCATTTGCTGCTTAGTTTTGCTTAAAATATTATCTATGCCTTGCTTTCTTGCATTACTAAGGAGCAAATTATTATTTTAAAATTTCAATCTGAGTCCAATCTCACACTTGAATTGGGGGCTTTTTTGACACAAGAACTATGAACAGCATTTGTACTTATTTTTAATCTGTTTGCTTTGAGGGCATAAGTCTTAAGACCTGTCTCCCTGGAGGGAGGAAATCTCTTATACAGGGTCATACTGAAGGGAGTTAGGTCCCAGAGCACGTGTCCTACTTGACTTGCTAGACAGCCCTCCCTAGGCTCTGACTCAATGGAGGGTATTTAAAGGGTGTGTTCTGTTGGAGGCTGCTTTTTTAGAGCCACATAAAGAGTACCCTGATATTCATGGCAGGCTCTATTGCATCATGATTCTCCAGCTTAGTGCATGAATTATTCATCACATACATTGGAACCCTTTCTGAAAAGAGCAGCCACATTCCCCCCCCCTCCCCCCCCCCCCCCCCCAGCTAGCTGAAGGCAGGGTGGCCTACTGGATACCCCAGGCAATGTTAAAAAGCTGTTTCCCTGTACCATGGAGTCACTGGGACAAGAGCACATTATAGTGCTCTTTTGTTTGTCTCACTGGTTTGAGACATCTGAGCCTTTTTCAAAGGGCCAGATTTTTTTAAAGTCCTTTGACATAAGTGATTTGAGACTTGGATTAAGGATCTGATACAGAAAAATGGTAAAGTCTGGCTTGGTAGTATTTATGGAATGCATGTTTATAAATCATAGGATCATGGGATTTAGAGCAGGAAGGGACCTTGGAGATAATCTCGTCTGACAAAAGGCTCATAGAATTATAGATGGAAAGGACCTTAGGAGAAATATAATCATAGGATCATCGGTCTAGATCTAGAAGATACCTCAGAGCCCATCTAGTCCAACCCCTTCATTTTAGAGACTGAAGCTTGAGGAAGTTTAAGACTTGCTCAGAGTCACAGGGAGTAAGCCTCAGAGGTAGGACTTGAACTCAAGCTCTCTGACTCCAGAATTTAAGAATTGTTTAGAGGATCCAGATGGACATGTTAACACTGCATGCTTCTGCTATATACTAACCACTAATGACTACTAAGGTCTCTTCAAGCTCTAAATATATAATTCTCCAATTCTTTGTACTATGATTATAATTTTAAAATTTTTGTCTGGCAACCTGTGGCACATTGTTCTGGATTCTCTTGTTTTGAGGGAATAAGCCAAAGAAGATGGGGTAAGTTAGCGTACTAAGCTACACTTACTTAATAATTGGAAATGGATCCTCTGATGGGCTCCGGGGCACTTGCTTCCAGTGAGATGCATGGGTGTAATTGCGTGTGGTTAATGATTTCCCTCCCGGGCTCATTTGGTGGGCACAGGAGCCTGCTTTTTAGAGCTCTCCACTAATCTATAGAGCTCCCTTCTCCATTAGCCCTTTCTTAGGTCCCTTTAAATCACGTAGACCTTGAGCAACCTTCTCATCATTGTCTATAGGGGATAGCCATTTCAGGGCCAATTAGCTCTGCTCTGTTCTGAGGCTCTCATCCTGGGTAGCCATTCCGCAAGTACACATTATTGATCACAAGGGAGATTGGGGGTAGGGTTGGGAGGAAGAATCTTATAGATCAGGCAGTGCAGAACTATCACCTCTCCTAGACAAACAACTCTAAAGCACATTCGCTTTAAATGGTGGGTCAGTAACATCATCTCCACATTCAAAAGAGAGCATTATAAAATATTTTCTTTAGCATCGTTCCATTTTCACCTTACAACATGGTCACTCAATTACACTGTGGCCTTTTAGTCTCACAAAAACATGGGCAATGTGGCTTATTTATCAGCCTTCATAGGGGTTGTCATGACAAATGTTAATAAAAGAACATGTGAAACACTTCACAAATGGAAAGTGCTATATAAAAGCTTAATAACCAGAAAAGAATAAAAATAATTACTGGTACTGACTCTCCATAGATAAGGACTGTTTTTTTTTTATGATGTTCAACCATCAGCCAGACTCAGCAATAGTGCAATTTAGTAATAAATGACTTCTATTGATTAATCTGTGAAGAAACGAGTACCTCTATTAGCACTGGTGAAATAGAACAAGGTCTGAATTGCTTGCATAAGGCTATTTTTTTTTCCTGCAAGGAAGATTGGGAAGCTTCCAAAGCTAAGAAAAGCTACCCTTAGAAATCATCTCAAAAAAGTAAAGAAACATCTCAAGATTGTTTTGGTTCATGTACTTTCTAAGGCAGCTCACATACAAGGACCAGGAGAGTATTTAAATGTGATGTGTCATGTCTAAGCTTTTTGTGTGTAATTGCATCCTTTTGCCTCTGTGTAAGGAATATGGAAGTGACTCATCATGACTCCTCGTTTTAGTCTCAGGAGATTAGTGTAATAGTGTCAGTGAATCGTCTTGTTCCAAGTCATGGTTTTTTTTTTTTTAAGTTTTGATTCCTTTTTTTTTTAAAGCAAAGTCATTTCTTGATCGGCATGCCCCAACCTTTCTTTCCCATCTAATGAAAAAAGTTAAACCTTGTATCTGGTAACATATATAGCATTCTATACCTATAGTTCCCCACCTCTCTATTCAGAACAGGGAAAAATATTACATAACCACTTAAAGATATTCTTAATTATTTCTTTGGAAGGAAAACATTTACAAATCTACATAACAATATTGATAAGTGAGCAGGTTCCTATTCATCTAAAATAGCAGCTATAAAACTTTTTTGGCTTCAGCAACTCTTTATGCTCTTACAAATTATTGAGGACATCCCAAAGAGCTTTTGTTTATGTGGGTTATATCTATTGTTTTATTTTTACTGTATTAGAAATTAAATGTCTTACTATTATTATAAAAATAAAAGTCTCCCTAAAAAGACATTGGGTCTCTTAGGGATCCCCAGACTATATTCTGAAAACTGTTGAAAGGAAACTAAAGTTATACCATAGAAATAATGAAAATAAACTGTTGTCTTTTTATATTGTACTGTCAGATATCTGTAAAGTGCTTAGTACAGTTTTGATATATAACAAAGCAATTTAATAAATACATGTTCTCTCTGATTAAAGGATCTAATTCAACAAATACTTTCTGTGAAGATATTTTTAAAGGATAAAATTAGGCTCCTTTTTCCAAGGAGTTTGTAGTCTTATTTGGGGATAAAAGTGAGAAATAATTAAATGCCTTAAAAGAGTGGTAGGGAAAATAAATCATGTAGATATTTAGGTGAGGGAAGACTATTGTGGAGAGGAGTAGAGAGGAGTAGTCAGGAAATGCTTCATGGAAGAAGAGGTTGGATCATAGATGGAGCACTGCAAGGGACATTAGAGAGCTCACTAGCCAACCTTCTCATTTTATAGATGAGCAATGAGGGCCCAGAGAGATTAAATGACTTTGCTGACGGTCACATAGGCAATAAGCAGAAGAGCTGGGATTCAAACTGCCTTTTGTTGATGCCAAGTTCAAGCCCTCAGAATTCAGCACTTCTAGGTTCTCTTGTGAATTAAAGGCCCGTAGGATATTTTGGCACATAATTATTCAGTTTTTAATTTCATATCTTAATAAAAATGAATTTCTAAACCTTTGAGCTTTTCTTTCCAATCTGATGCTAAAACTATTCTCTTCCACTATCACTTCTTATTGACAGTAATCCTGTTGGAGAGCGCTGCTGGAATCAGGGCAGACCTGAGTTCAAATGCTATGTGACCAGGGGCAAATCTTTCAACAGTTCTGAGCCTTGGGTTTTTTATTGACAAGATAGGGATAATAACACCTGTGCTTGTGGCAGACCTGAGAGGTCAAATGAGGTAACATATGTGAAGTGTTTTGCTAACCTTAAAATGCTCTGAAGATTTTAGCTATTATGAATTCTTTTGATGGCATTCAAAGCCCTTCATAACCAACCCCTGTAGCAAAGATTGCTTTGGTTACAGTAAGTTCTCTCTCTTTAGAAGTCTTTAAGCAGAGACTCTATCATTTGTCCACATGTTGCAGAGAAGACTTCTGACTAAATACAGGTATGTCTGTCATATTAGATGACTTCTGAAATGTTTTGGAACCTTAATCCTAGGATCATTCAGTTGGAAGTATTCACAGTGGAGAGGACCATGTATATAGACATATATACATGACCAAAGTTATCTCTCTCCCTCTCTCTCTCTCTCTCTCTCTCTCTCTCTCTCTCTCTCTCTCTCTCTCTCTCTCTCTCTCTCTCTCTCTTTCTCTCTTTTTCTCTCTCTCTAATCTATCCATCTCTCTTTCTCTGACTGTCTAATTTACCTGTTCAGTCTATCTATCTATATATCTCTCACTCTCTGTCTATCTTTTTCTATGCCTGTCTATACGCACATATATACATACACACATATATGCATATATATGTCTTTGTTATATAACCAACTTTGATTTTTGGTTGCATCAACAAAATATGGCTACTTTGTTTGGGAATCTTGATTTTTTTCAGTGCTATAGTCCTACAGTTGGTAATAATTCATTTCTCCATCTTACTCCCCAACTGATATTGTACAGTCTTCCTCAACTTTCTTAATCCCATCTCCTATACATTTGAGTCAGGGATTAAGCATGTGAGTTAGATACAGTATGTAGGCAATTCAATACAATTTGGTCAGCATTTGTAAAGTGCTTGCTACGCATCCGCCCTGGTGCTAGAAGTTAGAATACAAGGAACAGATATTCAAGAACCTATGTTTCCCTGGAGAATACAGAATTTAAATAGACAAATGCAATATAATTTGGGGAGATGACCCCTGAAGAAAGCTAAGGACTCCACAAGGGAAAGAAGACAACCTGAGTAGATGCAGGAAATGAACTGGAAAATTTAGGGAAGAACAAGGAGGTCAGTTGGGCTTGAATGTAGAGTTGATAAAGGGGAGTAATGTGAAGTATCTTAGAGCAGGCTGTAGCCAGATCATAAAGAGTTTGAAATGCCAAGTGGAGGAGTTGGGGTTTTTTTCAGCCTAGAGGCCAATAGGGAACCATTGAATAGGGATGACAAGATTGGACCTGTGATTACGGGAGATTATTTTCGCAGGTGGAGAGGATATCTTGGAGAGATGAAAAATGAGAAACAGAGAAACAAATTATTAGCTGTTGCAGTCTTCAAGGTGAGAGATGATGAAGGTCTGAACAAGAGTGATGGTTATGCGAGAGGAGAGGAGATGGATGAGAGAGATTGCAGAAATACAATTGAAAAGATTTGTCATATGCTTGGAAATGAGGAGAAGGGGGCTGAAGGAGAGTGGAGAATTGAGGATAACTTTAAGGATAACTGGAGGAAAGTAAAGTAGTGATGCCCTCTACAAAAAAAGAGGATATATATGAGAGTGCCAAGTTTAAGGAGAATGTGTCTTGAAAGAGTTGAGTTTAAAGCATCATTGGGACATCCAGACAGTTGGTAATGCAGTACAGGAACTCAGGGGACAATTTAGGGCTGAATAGATAGATTTGGAATTAATCTGCCAGGAAAGGATAATTAAGTTCATGGGAGCTGAGAACCTCACAAAGAGATATAGTGAGAATAGAAGACATTCTAAACCTTTTTTTTTTTGTATGATAGTTTGTTCAAGCCTAAGGGTCCCTTTTTAGAATAATGCTTCTTTGTGCATAAAAATAAAATACATAGACTCTTTTTTCTTAAAGCCTTAATATATGTCTTTGATTCAATACTTTGTATTGGTTCCAAGGGTGAAGACTAGTCAGGGCTAGGCAATGGGGGTTAAGTGACTTGACTAGGGTCACATAGCTAGGAAGTACCTGAGGTCACATTTGAATTCAAGATCTCCTATCTCTAGGTCTGCTTTCAATCCAATAAGCCACACAGCTGGCCCCCTAGAATACATAGACTTTTAGACAAATTCAATTATGTTGAAATTCAGTCATCAAACTATTAAAAAAATTAATGAACTCCAGGTTAAGAACCTCCAATTTAAAGAAAAAAAATTGAAGAGGACCCAGGATAGTTGAGCTTTTGAAAAGACCCATACTTAGTGAGAAGAATATGAGAGTGATCCAGCAAAAGAGATGAAGAAGAAGCACTTAGACAAGAAGAAAGAGACCCAGGAAAGATTAAATTATGAAAACCAAATGAAAAGAGGGTAACTTGTAATTAATTTAATCCTCAAACTGATTTTAGTTTTTGCTTTATTTTTGCCCCCAGAAATAGAAGGAAAAGATTTGCATGGATTTCATTATTTTCAGAGGAATTTCTTCAAACAAGTATGATGAATGTTCTTTGAATGTGAGCTCATGCAGTGATACATAGCTTAAAGCATTCTGGGAGCCTTGTAGAGAGAAATTACTCACTCTAAAAGCCCTATTTCTTGAAAAAAAACAAACCAACCCTTACCTTCTGTCTTAGAATCTATACTGTATATTGGTTTCAAATCAGAAGAGTGAGAAGGGTAGGCAATAGGGGTTAAGGGACTTACCCAGGGTCACACAGTTAGGAAGTGTCAGATTTGAATCCAGGAACTTGGATCTCCAGGCCTGACTCTTTCTGCTAAGCCACCTAGCTTCCCCCTGAAAGCTTTAATGCTTGGGTAGGGGGTAGGAAGGGTGATAGAACTGTGCTTCTGCAGAAGAAAGATTATTCTGACAGTGCTATGATGGATGGATTGGAAGAGATGGAGGAGAGAGTAGAACTGGTAAGACCTGTTAGAAGGCTATCCCAATAGTCCAACTCAGTGGTCAGCTAGGGTGGTGGCCCTGTAAAGAGAAAGGAGGGGGCAAATGTGAAGAGTTTGGTGGAGGAATAATTGGATATAAGAGATGGCATGTTACAACATATTCCACATTAATGTCTCCCCCTTTACCATAGCACCCATTGTCATGTGAAGGGAAAAGAACATTCAGGTTTTACATAATTATTAATGTGTTGAAATATTTCCAGCAAGTCATTGTTTTTAGGCTTGCATCAATGTTGATGAAGTCATTCAAACTAAAGTGTTGCAAAGGGGAAAGAATGCAGAGTGTCTGGGCAGTATTCAGAATGTGGATGGTATTTGTGACCTATGAAATAATAATATAAAATGAGGCATGATTTCCATTTCTTATCCCTTCCCCATATAATATCTTCTCTGTATAAAGAGTTTCCTTTGAAGTCAATACAAAGTCTCTGCTTAATCCATTTTTAAAGCTTCCTTTGAAGTCAGTGGGAGTTCTGTGCCTAGAAGATGAGAAGGGGGCTAAAGATTGCTTGCATGCTGAGGGAAGAGGGCCAGACCTCATCACTGGAGGAGAAATAGTATATAATATATGTGATTTAGCTAGCTCTATACAAACAAATCCCCAAATCAGGCCAATTATCAAATGCCTTTTGAAAATAAAATGACAAAGTAGTACATATTCACATATTCTTCTCCAGTATTATTTTAATTTCTTAAACACCTCTAAGTAACTATTCTTATTTTGATATTAAGCCCCTTGAGGGTAGGCACTTTTTTGTCTTTGTGGTGCCCAGGCATTAGATGGTGCAGTGGACAGAGAGCTGGGCCTGAAGTTAGAAAGAGTGATGAGTTCAAATGTGACCTTAGCACTAGCTGTATGACCCTGACACTTAACTGTTTCCTTCAGTTTCCTTGACTGTAAAATGACCTGGGAAAGGAAATGGAAAACTCTTCCATTATCTTTGCCAAGAAAAGCCCAAATTGGGTCAAAGAGAGTCCAACATGACTAAAACAACAACAAAAAAATCATTAAATAATGCTTGTTGATCAAAATGAAGTTATTCACTTATTGAAGACTTCTTTCACCTGGCCTTGCCAAGGAATGACTGTTACAAATAAATTAATTTTGCTGATTATATTCAATATATTTTAACATTTATAAAGTATCTATTGTATACTATATACTGGACTAGTTGCTGGGGCTAGAAAGATAAAAGAGAGCAACCTCTGTCCTTAAAGCTGTTATATATTCTAAAAGCATTTATTTTTTTTAAGCCCTTAACTTCTAAGTAGTAATCTATACTAACTATTGATTCTAAGGCAGAAGAGATGGCCTTCAGAAATAGGCTTAAGTGACTTACTTGCCTAGTGCATACAGCTAGAAAATGTCTGAGGTCAGATTTGAATTCAGGTTCTCCTGACTTGAGGCCTGGCTGTGCTACTTAGCTACCCCAAACATTTATTTATTAAGTTCTTGCTATATGCCAGGCCCAGTACTAAGCACTAGTAGTACAAATACAATCAAAAGAAAGACAGTCCCTCCCCTCAAGGAGCTTACATTCTAATAAGGGAAGACAACAATTTTAATGATTAAACAGAAGTTGGAAAAGAGTAGGAAAGCACACTCTTGGGGTTCCTATGGAGAAAGTCTGGAGAATCAAAAATGGAGGCCAGGGAGGCATAAAACATGGCTGCCCTGAGTACTTTCCTTAAAATAGAGAAAAAGGAGAATAAATAACTTAAATCATATTTATTATATAAATACGTGAGAGGTCAAAAGAGTGGGGTATGAGAGTTCCAGGAGAGATTTACTTTTAAAGTATGAGTCAGATGCTATTTCCTACATAAGACCATCTTCACCCACCAAATACTTAGCATCTTTGGTGTCCATCTGTCCCCAAGTTCTCACCTATGGCTCCAAGAAGCTATGGCATGTACAGTGACCACACTCCAGTAAAGTCATCTGGGCAGATGAGTTAAACTAGGTTGAGGGCAACTGTCAGACTTGAAACCCATCTGTGACTTGGGGGGATGTCTATCCCAAGCATGTGAAGACTTCCCTTTGAGGCATAGACAGATGAGAACAATTTGTTCCAATGGCCATGACAGTGGCTGAATCAGGCATGGTGGAACTCAGTTGGAAAGCTTGCTCAGACACCGATGATGCTAACCTCATCCACTTCTTCCCTGGTCATCTCAGTCATCCTGACTTACCACTGGACTTCAATGACTCTGGAAGAGAGAGGCTGATGCCCCTGTTAATTATTTTGACCTATACATCCATCATTATGGGGGAACTCCTAATGAGGAAACTCTTCACCCATGCAAATTGGCGATTCTTCTATAACTTATAGTCTTGGAGAATTGTCTTAGGTAACTGGGAAGTTGTATAGTCTTACAGTCACCTGGCTTCTAGGTATCAGAGTAAGGAATGGAACTCATGTTTTTCTGTCCCCAAGACAGTACCAGGCCATGTTACCTCTCAGTCTTCTTATTTAATATTATTACTCTGAGTGTGGCAGAAATTTGCTACATCTGTCCAAAGACAACATGCATGGTCAAAAGGATGCTAGCCCTGGGGGCAGCTATGTGGCTCAGCGAATAGACAGCTGGGGCTGGAGTTGGCAGGATCTGGGTTCAAATTTGACCTTAGACACTGCTGAGTTATATGATCCAAATATGCCACTTAATCCCAATTGTCTAGCCCTTGTTGCTCTTCTGTCTTGGAATTGATACTAAGACAGAAGATGAGTTTTTTGTTTTGTTTTGTTTTGTTTTGTTTTTAAAGAATATTAGACTTGGAACCAGATGGCCTAAGTTGAAGTATGATAAATACAAATTTGTGATTGTGGGTGAACTACTTGCAGTATAGGCCTCAGATTATCTGCAAAATAAAGACATTTTTTTTCATAGGATAATGAGGATACATTGGGTTAATATATGAATAAAAGTGCTTTGGTATATACATATTAAACAATATATATGTCATATGTTTATTATATAAATTATATATAATAGGAGAAATGTTTTCTATACTATATTACATATAATAATATATAGCATCATACCTATATTGATGCATTTTCCCCTTCCTGTGCTGTGATTTCACCCATATGGGGAAATGAAAGGACTTGTCCATGGAATATATTAGAAGGATTTGAACCCAAGCTCCCCAATTCCAAGGGTGGCCCTTTAGCCCGTACATTATTTTTTTAATTGAAAATTTTTATTTAAGTAATTGATTTAGAATATTTTTCCATGGTTATATGATTCATGTTCTTTCCCTCCCCTCCTCCCCCCAAGCCTCCCCACCCCCCCCCCCACCCAGCCAACAAGCAATTCCAAGGTAGCCCTTACATGATTCATATCCATTCTGATGCTGAAAGGTAAGGACAGCTAGGCCTTTCCATTGCCCCTGAAGTTGAACTCGTCATATTTATTATCTTCCTCAATACAAACTCCTTGGGATCACTGGCTTCCTTCCTCTCTCCCCCCCCCCCTTTTTCCCTCCTTCCTTTCTTCCTTTATTAATACAATTAATCTCATTAATCTTCATCTCATGAATAAGATTACTCAAAGTACCATAATAATTTCTATGGGGCATTTAATTACATTAGAGATGTCTGCAGTAGAATTATCACTCTGGCCCTAGTATAGCCCTAGCCTTTACTATATTCTAGACCAATGGTCACTGTTTCTGCCCATAGGACACCTGCACTTTTCCTACTTTAAATCTTAAAAAAAATATTATTGTTTCTATTTGTTGTTAAAGCACAGTCATCTCTGTATATTCCATGGTCATCCCCATTCCTTAATATAGTGAACCTCCCTTTATAACAAAGAAAAGTAGTGAAGCAAAATCAAGGAAAAGAGAAACCATATGGATATATCATGCAACATCCTACATTTACTGTCTCCCACCTCTTCCAGGAAAGCAAGGAGGGAGGTATATATCTCCTTATCTCTAGGTCATGACATTACCCAGCATTTTAGTGTCCTTTTCATTTACTTTATCTTAGTCAATTGTGAAAAAGTGTTTTCCTGGTTGTTTAGTTTAATTTTTTTATCAGTTCCCAGAAGCCTTTCCATATTTTTGTGAATTGCCTTTATTCATCTTTTATTATAAAGCAATCATACTCTATTATATTCATTTAAAAAGTTTGTTCAGTCAAAGAAGCACCTCTACTTTTAGGGCCTGAGAGAGTTGGAGTTCCTGGGAAACCTGCCTGGCACAATAGGAATTTGCTCAGTCTCGTATGTAGGAGATCTATCATGGTTTGAGATTAAATTATGATTTCTAGTGGCCCCTTGTACAATGAAGAAAAGGAAAGAATAAAATCCATGTCAGTATTGGCTTCTTGGCTTGTGAGATCCAAGGGGTGGTAGGTTGGTATCACGCCTGTCAGTTCAATTTTTCTAGCACTTGACACAGAATTGCATGCATGTGGACTCAATGCTTTTTTAAAAAAGTATTTGCATGATGATGGTGGTGATAATAATGAAAGGCACCACTACAGCAACTGATTCTACTTCCAGTGATGGATGCATGTGGAGTTAATGGATTTCTCATGAATATTCCATGCACTTTGATCTGTTTGACATTAGAATGAGCTGCTGGAAACAAATTAGAAATGATAAACAGTTTGGGACTTGTTTCTTTGGGCTTCACCTATTATGGCGCCTGCCGTAAGTCCAGCTATAAATTATATTCTTTCTTTAAGAATTACTCCCAGCTTCTTGACACTATTAGAAAAAGAGAGAAACTGATGAATCTAGAAAGGTAGGGACCAAGCATGACCAATAATAACTCTCATTTCTGCTTAATTGTCTCATTTTTTAAAGGAAAAGGGCAGATATTACAAAACAATTTATATAGCGCTTTACCATTTATGAAGTGAATTTCTTTACAAAAGCTTTGCATTAGGTAGTACAAGGACTATCGTTTATATTTTACAGATGAGGAAGGTATGTGAAAAACATTTATTAAATGTCTACTAAATGCCAGGTACCACACAAAACACTTTATAGATATCATTTGATATTTGATTTTCACAGCAACTCTGGGTAAGAGGTATTGTTATTATCCCAATTGAAAAGTTAAGGAAACTGAGGCACACAGAGGTTAAGTGACTAGCCAAGTACCACTCAGCTAGTAAGGGTCTTAGGCTGAATTTGAACCCTGGGCTTCTTGGCCCAGTGCTCTTTCTATTGTACCACCAATTTAAATGATTTGCCCATATTTACCTTTGAGCAGAGTCTTAATAAAGGAAATCAGGAAAGCCAGAATGCAAGTCCCATCTCAAAGGAATGAAAGCATTCCAGGACTGAGCTAGAGTCAGAAATGCAAACTGAAGGGGCAGCCATCCAAGTAACCAGATTCATGCAGCCACACTGCTTGGCTGTGAGGAGATCTGATTTGGCTCTCCTCCTTCCCCTCATCCCTCCTTCAAGGACATCTAGATTTGCAACCCCAGCAAAGAAATGGTGGCTTCTCACAGTTTCTCTATGCTGTCTGCAAGCACCTAGAGAGTGGGAGGGAGAGCTGTTGGCAGCAGTTGTTGCCTTCCCTCCCTTAAAACTCAATTGTTCTGTGTCCCTTATTGTGGAATGAGACCTAGGAGGCTTCCTAAGGAAGTCTCTCTGAAAGATTATCTAAGCCACATCCTTAGGGAATTGAGCTCAGTGTAGAAGTGGTACCTTAAAAAAAAAAAACTTAATTAAATATCTTTTATTGAAAATTTGTTTGATTATGTTTTATTCTCTCCCACATATAAAAACAATTTTCATGTTCATTTTCTAACATTTCAAGATCCACATTCTCTCCATTCCTCCCTCTCTTCCCCCTCCTTGAGATGACAAGCAATTTGCTATTGGTAATACATTTGCTATCATACAAAACATATTTCCACATTCACTTTGAAGTTGGTAAGACATGGCTTCAAGCCCCACTTCCAATTCCTGCCACCCATGTGATCATTGATCAAGGCAACTCTCTTAAGGCTATAATATGCAGGGAATGTGCTCACCTGCATTGGTAGGTAGACTTTACTCACCTGAGAATTCCTTGTACCAATAAAATCACCAGTTTAGAGTCTATCCCTATCCAAGAAAGCATTCTAGGGCTCCAAAAATAGGGCTATTATGCTAGGAAGATGCTATTAGAAATTGATATTAGATTTAGTTGGAAGTGTTCCTCTCTTCCAGGCCTCTGGTTTTACAGACACATAAACAGAGGTCTTGAGGTTTGTAGATCTAGAGCTGGAAGAGATTTTAGAGTTCATATAATCCAACTCTAATTTTATTGACTTGGGGATATTAAGTGTCTTGCCTAAGATCACACAGAAAATGAGCCTCAAAGCTAGGATCCAAATCTGATAACTTTAACTAAACAAGTCCAAAAAATGAACTCTTTATCCATTCTCCCAAATTCTCTCTGCCTTTCAAATTTTTTTTCTTTTACTGCCAAAGGTGCTTCTATTCTCCTAGTTATCTAGACTCAAAACTTAGGTCACCTAATATGAACTCCTTTCTAAATAGTCCCATATTCATTCTGTTGCCAAGTATTATCAATTTAGTTATTATTCGTCAATCATTTTTCAGTCATGTCCAACAATTTGTGGCCCTATTTAGACTTTTCTCAGCAAAGATACTGGAATGGTTTGCCATATCCTTCTTCACTACATTTTACAGATGAGGAAACTGAGGCAAACAGGGTTAAGTGATTGCCTAGAGACACAACTAGTAAGTGTGTGAGGCAAGATTTGATCTCAAGAAGAATTTTCCTGATTCTAGCCTAGTGCTCTATCCACTTAGCTGTCCCCTATTCACCCTGTTGCCAAGTATTGTCAATTTTACTTTTATAATATCTCTTGCAAATCCTTTTTCTTTCTTCTGATGCTGCCATCAGCCTGACATGAGCCTTTACTATCTCATGGCTGAACCATTGCAAAACCCTCTTGTTGGTCCATCTGCCTTCCAGTCCTTTCTCTCCACTGATAAATGGTCTTCCTAAAGTATCTGGGTCCAAGTTGGGAGCCAAGTCCCAATTAGTAAACTCCAGTGACTACCTTTTATTTCTAGGACCAAATATAACATGCAATTTGGCATTGATAGTCCATCATACTCTGTCTTCTTCTTACCTTTCCATTCTTCTAATGTTTTACTCAACCAAAACATCCAGTGACATTGGCTTTCTTACACTTCTTCACATAAGAACACCATCACCCATTTTAGTGCATTTTCACTGGCTATCATTCATGGTCTTCATTTCCACTTTCTTTCTTCTCTGTCTTCCTTTAAGCCCAAGCTGAAATCCCCACTTCTACAAAAAAGGTCCTTTTGACTCCCCCTTTTAAGTTAATTTTTTTATTTTTTCCAGATTGCATTGATACAATTTTTAATAATCATTTTATGACATTTTGCAATTCCTGTTCTTTCCTACTCTCCCACCTCTCCCCCTTCTTCATAGATACCTTCCCTCTGTTGCTTATCTTAATTTATCCCATCTCTTGTTTATATAGAGTTATTTACCCATTCTCTCTTTATTAGGCTGAGTCCCTTGAGATCAGGGGCTTTTCTTTACATCCCTAGCACTTAGCATGGTGCTTGAAACATAGTAGTTGCTTTATTAATGCTACTTGATTGACTGACAGACTTCAGAGCTGTGCTTTTTCCATTGTACTATACTGTTACCACATTTTCTGAGTTAAATAACTGAGGAGCTAGAACTCAGGCCTCCTAGCCATCCTTTAAAGTCTAATTCAAATGCAAATTTCTCCAGGAAAATTTTCTGTGTTCTCTCAGGAAAGGGGATGTCTTTTCCTTTTTTTTTTTAGTCCTCATATAACACTTTGCTTAGATCCCTTTTGTGGGGAAGTTAGGTGACACAGTAGACAGATAGCTGGGCCTGGAGTCAAGAAAATCTGCATTTGAATCCAGTCTCAGACATTTACTAGCTGTGGGACTCTGGAAAACTCATTCCACCATGTTTACATCAGTTTTCTCTCCTGTGAAATGAGCTGGAGAAGGCAATGGTAAACCACTCCAGTATCTTTGCAAAGAAGACTCAAAATGGGGTCATGAAAAGTTGGATGCAACTGAAATGACTGAACAACAACAGCAATACCCTTTTGTGGTGTAGTGATCTGTGTGGTATCATATTTTTCCACTGGACCATGAAATTCATTAAGGTAAGCACCATGTCTAAACTAATAGTGTGTCTCTCTCCCAATACCTAGCAGAGTGTTGTGCATATCACAGGTGCTTAATTTGTCAAATTGAACTGAATTCTGATGCTTCCTTATCATGCATAGTGAGTAGGAGGAAAAACACTGAAATGAGGATGATAATAATAGCATCTCCTCCCAAGGTTGTTGTGAGGATAAAATGAGGCAATTTTTTATAAAGTGCTTTGCAAACCTTAAAGCATTATATAAATTTTAGCTATTAGCTGTTATATGACTTAGCTGCACCCGTATCATGGCACAAATACCAGATCTCTGTCCTTTTCATGTTTATCAAACTAGAAAAATCTCAGTTGAACAAGGAGAATATGGGAAGTGTACAGACATCCAGGGTTCTTTCTGACAGGTACTATAGAGGTATGAAGATTATCAAGGGGGCTTAAAAGAAATGTGGCAGGAAATGTTGGCTGAGGACAGGCTTTTCATTCTGTGTGTTTTATAAGTTGTTGGTCCTCTCATTCTTGACTATGTACCAGGTAAGGATGGGAAGAACTATTAACCACTCTACCTTCTACTTTGATTTGAGTTTTTTCTTAATGCAGTGATAGATGATTGCATTATATTGTATGTTACCTATATATGTGTCATATCCCTTTATTAGACCATGAGGTAAAAAGGAGTATCTTTGCCAACTAAAACAAAAGACTTTACCAAAGACTCGTACTTGTACATCATTTTCTTGAATGAGAGTGTCATCAAAATAACTCTAGATAAATTTACCTGAAAGTCTTTGGTAAAATCTTTTGTTTTTGTTGTTCACTTATTTTGTCAGTGACCTTTTCTTCATGACCCCATTTGGGAAAAAGATACTGCAGTGGCTTGCCATTTCCTTCTCCAGCTCATTTTACAGATAAGGTAATTGAGGCAAACAGGGTGAGGTGCATTGTCCAAGATCACACAGCTAGTAAGTGTCTGAAGCTGGAATTGAACTCAGTTCTTCCTGACTGTAAGCTTATCACTCTAGCTACTGTGGCAACCAGCCACAGTTGGTAAAGTCTATGGAATAGTTAAGATTAGGGGAAAGGGACTTGACTTGTACTCAGTCCAGAAAAGGAAAAGAAATGGGAAAGAGGTCACCAAGGAGTCTTTGCTCAGTGCAAGGGTAGAATTGTTTCTAGGTTATAGAAGAGGCGGCTAATAATGGAATTTATATGTCTCTGACTGAACCCCTCCCTTTAGTTTTCAGGAATCACTTGTGAACAACAGTCACTGAGTTATTCTCTGGCTCTTCCTTTCTAGGTCCTTTCCTATTTTGTGGAGAGAGATTTTTTTTAACCATTTCTTAGGACTGATAGTGATGACAAATGTAAATGACTTTTCCTATTTTGATAGAACAGATGGCTATGGGATGCTTGAGGGAAAGGGGGGTGTCATCAAATGGATTAAGGTACAGTTGGAAACTGTGAAAGATTTAACTATTATCAACAATTCAAGGATCCAGGACAACTCAAAGGGACTCACTATGAAAAAGACTATCTACCACCATAAAGGGAACTGATGGAGTCTGAATAAAGATTGACATTCCATTCTTCATTTTATTTCCTCCATGAATTTTTCTCTAGTGAAAGCAATATATGTTTTCTTTTCCAACAAGACAAACATGGAAATTTGAATTGTTTGATAACACATATACAATCTATATATTACCTGCTATCTTGAAGAGAGAGGAAGAATGGGAGAATGAGAGAAAATTTGGATTGCAAAATGTCAAAAAATGACTATTAAAAATTGTATCAACATGTAATCTGGGGAAAAAACACCTTAAAAAGGTAATGTTGAGAATTCTAAAGACAAAACATTGGTTTTACTATTTTGCTCAACTTGATATTTTTTTACTTTCAGTTGTGTAAATAGAAAGAATTCATGGGTCATTAGGGGTGGGCATGTACTTTGCTGTAGTAAATAATGAAATGAACTTTGAGGACCTGAATTCAAGTTCTGCTGCTGACACATACTGGCAGTATGATCATATTCAATCTCTTAGAGTCTCAAGAGACTCTCTAAGACTGAGGGTCTAATCAATTGCTAATCAGCATTAGTAGAGGCCATTTTTCTACTAGGGAGCTCCCTTCCTAAATGAAAGGGTTAAACTAAATAACCTTTAAGTTTCCTTCTAGTTCTGAATCTGATAGATTGTGATCTTGTGACATTCTATAGAAAGGGGATTGTGTTGAACAAAAGCACCGGGATGGAAAATCAGAGGACACTTTATGGGACAGCCAGTAGTCTAATTGGCTACAGTTCAGAGTTGTAAAGGGCAACAATATGTCAGAAAGCTGGAAAGAAATAATAGTAGCAGATTTGGGAGGGCAGGCAAAAAAGTATGAGCTTTACTCAGTAGGAAATAAGAAATGACTGAACATATTTAAACACAAGAAGAATATGACTAAATCTAAACATGAAGAAGATAAAACCAATAGTGGGGTAGAAAAATAGATTGCAGGGAGAATATCATGGAGGCCAGGAAATCTGTTAGGGAACTATTGAGACAACCCAGGTGAGTGATGAGGGCTTAGGGACAATTTCTAATCTACACTCTACATCTCTCCCATCACTTTACCTATAGTAGCACTCCATACACAGGTACTTAACAAAAGTTTACTGGTTTTGAACTTGTTAATATATATGAACATAAAAGATACGGTTGCACTATATTAGATGACTAGTAGTTACTCTATAAGAATGTTTTTGGTATTTTATTAGCTGGATTTGTGTTTGCAAATCCTGAGTGTAAATTCTGGGCTAAAACCCATGTGGCATGAAATTCTGGGACATTGGAATAGCTATAAAAATAAAGGAACAGGATTTTAAGATTAAGAGGATCATGAAAATTATTGTCTTTAAGATGCTACTGTACAGTTTTACTCTTCCTTCCTTCCTCCCTCCCTCCCTCCCTTCCTTCCTTCCTTCCTTCCTTCCTTCCTTCCTTCCTTCCTTCCTTCCTTCCTTCCTTCCTTCCTTCCTTCCTTCCTTCCTTCCTTCCTTCCTTCCTTCCTTCCTTCCTTCCTTCCTTCCTTCCTTCCTTCCTTCCTTCCTTCCTTCCTTCCTTCCTTCCTTCCTTCCTTCCTTCCTTCCTTCCTTCCTTCCTTCCTTCCTTCCTTCCTTCCTTCCTTCCTTCCTTCCTTCTTCCTTCCCTCCCTCCCTCCCTCCCTCCCTCCCTCTCTCTCTCTCTCTCTCTCTCTCTCTCTCTCTCTCTCTCTCTCTTCTTCTTTCTTTCTTTCTTTCTTTCTTTCTTTCTTTCTTTCTTTCTTTCTTTCTTTCTTTCTTTCTTTCTTTCTTTCTTTCTTTCTTTCTTTCTTTCTTTCTTTTCTCTTTCTTTCTTTCTTTCTTTCTTTCTTTCTTTCTTTCTTTCTTTCTTTCTTTCTTTCTTTCTTTCTTTCTTTCTTTCTTTCTTTCTTTCTTTCTTTCTTCCCATAGGTGTATTACCAAAGGAAAATGTATCTGGGACTAGTAACAAAAAGGAAAGCCCCACTGGGGAATAATTTGACATACTTGTCTTTTCCTTTCTATGATAAAAATGAACTGGATTCCTCAAAAAGCACACTTTTCCCACCTAATACTGCTGTTACCTGTCTTGCTATGATTCCTTTTCTACTTTACTCTATGTCTGATGGTACCTCTGCACTATTTCTAAATCAGACAAGGAAATGGATTTAAAGTGCTTTATACATAATGGCCTGGTTTTGTGTGTGTGTGTGTGTGTGTGTGTGTGTGTGTGTGTGTGTGTGTGTGTGTGTTTTCATTTTAAACCAATTCTCTGAGATCTCTGTCTTCCTCTTTCCAATCCTTGCCAATTTCAAAATTCTGTTCCATTTCTGCACCAGTAGAAGAATAGAGCTCCCAAGTTCTTTATGTAATGGCAACCCCAATTCTTTCTCCTCAAAGTGGATGGAAGCTGGCATCGCTAGAACAATGTGCACTTTCCATTCAGATATAGATGGGCTTGCTTTATTGGTAGACTATATTCTTAATGCTTATGGTGATTTAGTTGAGTTTTTTGAAAGAGGATTTCTATCCTGGCCAAGTAAAATGAATGCATTGCCCATGTTTTTGTAGGGTGATGTCAACAGACTTTAAAATAGCTTTTGTGTTTCAGAAGTACTGCATGTCTTGTTAACAAATAGCTGTTGTGGGGATGGCCTGGCTTTACAACATGCAGCAATAAATACAAGACTTATTCCACATGGCTTACCCAGCTGAAAGACTAAGCTTGGCCAAATGGCTTTAGTTTCTGCAGCTTGACATGTTCCCCCAAACAGATACTGTATGTGTTTTCCTTCTGAGATGATTTGGAGCAGCTCATAGACTTTCACTCAGATCACAGTGCCTAGAAATGTGACTTACAGTACTTGCAAACACTTTTCTCTGGGATGAATATAACCTAGAAATTGGCACATAAGGATAACACAATTTGGAATTCTTAAGATTGAGAGAGAAGCAAAGAGGAGATGTGCCTTTACAGAGTGCTTGGAAATGGGATTTGTCCAAACTCCTACAACACAGTGAGTCAGCAACAGATTCTAGAAATCCTAATTTCTTCTCCCTATTTATAAACACCTTTATGTTCAGGAGAGTAGTGGTACTTTCCAGGGATCTGAGATCAGGACTGAGAATTTGGACCCAAAATATCAGTAGAAACACAGTATATCATTGTGTAGGGACCTTCTAGGAAGGAAAAAAAAATTCACTTAGTCCTGTTGAGGATATTTAAAAGAAGTAGACACTGAATGGGGTCATTTCAGACAAAACTATCAATTCTATATAGTGTGCAGAGATGGTAAATGAGGACATGGGAGAGAGAAGAGAGGTTATACTTATGAGGATGTCAGGTCAGCACAATAGAGGTGGTTAAGTTAGGTTGCACAGTGCATAGAGAACTGGACTTGGAGTCAGAAAAATCCCTGAGTTCAAATCCAACCTCAGACATTTACTAGCTATGTGATCTTGGGGAAGTCACTTAACCTCTGTTTTTAACACTTCCAGTGTAGTTGTGAGGATCAAATGAGATAGTATGGGTAAAGCGCTTAGCACTATGCCTGGAACATAATTAGTGCCTAATAAGTCCTTCCTTCCTTCCTTCCTTCCTTCCTTCCTTCCTTCCCTTCCTTCCTTCCTTCCTTCCTTCCTTCCTTCCTTCCTTCCTTCCTTCCTTCCCTTCCTTCCTTCCTTCCTTCCTTCCTTCCTTCCTTCCTTCCTCCTTCCTTCCTTCCTTCCTTCCTTCCTTCCTTCCTTCCTTCCTTCCTTCTTTCCCTTCCTTCCCTTCCTTCCTTCTTTCCTTCCTTCTTTCCTTCCTTTCTTTCTTCCCATAATTTTGTATTTTCCTATGCTCTCCTGATTACTCTCCCTTTGAGAACAAAGGTCAGTGAAGTTGGGGAGCTGTATACAACTAGTATTTATATAATATTTTCTAAAAATATTACAGAATCCTTCTCTTTGAGTTGTTCCTCTTCCCTTAAGATGCACCTATGACAGTTATGCATCTCTGACATGTTTGGATGCATATTTGGAGCTGCATGCTGTGTGATAAGTATTAGTATGTGTTGGTCCAAAGGGACACTAAAGGAGGCAAATAAACCTAAATTTCAATTAAAAATATTTTCTGAGGTTATCTATTGAGTTTTAGTGTCTTACAATATGTTAACAACATGGTTTTCCTCATCCACAAAATTAGGGAGTTGGACTAAATGACTTCTAAGGTTCCTTACAGCCTCAGATACTTACTAGCTGTATGACAATGGGCAAGTCACTTAACTCTGCTTCAGTTTCCTCATCTGTAAAATGAGCTGGAGAAGGAAATGACAAAACACTCCAGCCTCAGTACCAAGAAAACCCCCAAATGGTGTCACAAAGAGTCAGATAAGACTAAAAAAACTGAACAACAATAAAAGTTTTCCTTCTAATGTTAAACTTATGATTTTATAATCCTATGGCATAGTAGAAAGGACAATGGACTTGAAATTAGAAAAAAAGACATGTTTGAATTCTGGCCAGGATATTTGCCATCTAGGATCATGGGCAATTTACTTAACTACTTGGACCTTAAGTTTTCACAACTGAAAAATGAGAATAATAGCATCTGTATAATCTACTTTACAATCAGTCAATCAACTAACATTTGCTAAGCATTCAGGGTACTGTGTCAGGATTGTTGTGATAATTAAAAGAAAATGTTTAAGCAATCTTTGATACCCTATTAAATATCAAATGTAAATATTATTACTTGGATAAAAAATGCAGACTAATATGACCAATGGAACTTAAAAATAGGTCTCAGGGGTGTTCTAGAAACTATTCATTTGATCTCAAAAGGGCCAGTTGTTAAATTTTCAGCATGAGTATATATGCTCCAGGATAAAAGCCAACAGTATCCTGTGCCCTATTTTACTCCACTTCCCCAAGCAGAAACAGTAATCTTGACCGGATCAGGACATGGAAACCATAAGAAGAATCTGCCTTCTGAGGGCTGAGAGGGAAAGCTGGGGTTGCCTTGAAATACATTCCAAGCTAGAAGAGTCTTTGGTGAATATTTATTTGTTTGAGTCAGTCAACCACCAAGCATTTATTAAGTGCTGTGCCAGGCACTGAAAGTACTAAGTCAAAGTTGAGTTAGTTTATATTCAATATTGAGATGAGATGAGAAATGGGGGGATAGCAGTGTGAGGGAATTTCCAGGCACCATGATTTTAACTGAAGATACAAAGTGAAAAGTCAAGGCTTGATTTCTTTTATTTATTGTCTACAATAAGAAAGTGATGGAGAAAATGTTAATGGTACAGATCAAACTTTAAATAGGTTCAAACATACATTTTCCTTCATTTCTACCCAAGCGCTGTTTATTAAACATATACTATCATATACTTGAAAGAGGCCCTCTGAAAAGGAAAAGGGAAATAAACCAAGAGAAAATTCTACACTAGAAGCCAATGCTGGGCAATAGGCCCTAGAGAACGCAGTGGTGATTCACAGAATCTAAACCTGTAAAATCAAGGAGCAAAAATTTCAACAATGATTTTTTAAAATTACTTTGTTTTCATTAATAAATGGGCCCAGATGACTTACGAGGAAGGAATAAAACAGAACTTCTACTGAATTCTAGATTAGTTAAGGAGAGTTCATCCCAATTCAAGAAAACCCAAATAATAGCAATTTAACTGCTAATTTAGGAAGCAGGCAGCTAGTGGTAGTATAGTGGTTAGAAGCCAAATTGGTGTTTTGAATTGTGGTACTGAAAAAGACTTTTGAGAGTCCTTTAGACTGCAAGGAGATCAAAGCAGTCGATATTTAATTAAATTAATTCTGACTGTTCACTGGAAGGTCAAATACTGAAGCTGAAGCTTAAATACTTTGATCGCATAATGAGAAAACAGGACTTGTTGGAAAGGACCCTCATGTTGGGAAAGATTGAAGGCAAAAGGAAAAGGAAATGGCAGAGGAAGAAATGGATAGATAGTGTCATATATAATATATATAAACAACATAAACACAAAAAAACACATAGAAACACATAATACCTATGTGTTTAGCACCGTCAATTTACACAATATACAATACCAAAAGTATAGAGGATACTCTCTATCCTTCAGGAACTTATATGGCATAAGAAATCAAGGAACTAGCTTTCTGGTGCCTCTGAGTCCAAAATAACTCCACACCTGAAAGTAAGGGTAGGGGGGTGGGAAAGAACCATTAAGCAGAGACCAAAAAAAAATGACTGATGATGTAAGCATGTTGAAAATTTTGAGTTTACAGTACCCAAGGTTCATTGAGATGTTTAATAGGTAATTGGAAATCAATCAATCAATAAACATTTATTAAGTGCCTACAATGTGAAATACAGTACAGAACTAGGAAGAGTAATACAAATTTGACAAGCATCATCATAAAGGTTATAGTTGAAGCCTTTGGTTTTGGGGGGATTGCCAAAGGAGAGAATCTATCTGAAGAAAAGAGGACTGAGGATAGAACACCCAGTATTTTAATTTTTCTTGGTTTCAGCTCCTAGAATACTGAGACACCTAATACAGATATAATACAGACTTTCAGATTACATTGACACAAATTCTTCATAGCCTTTTATACATATTTAGCTTGCATAATGCCAAGTGGCATTCCTTAAACATCACTTCAAAGGAAAGCCCAACACTCCTCTTCTTGGTGAAGTGAGTGAATCATTCATTTTTTTGGAGCATATATTTCAGATCAAATACCATATACTCTAGCAATGGGAAGGGGGAGGGGTCCTCTGGGCTTTATGCTAAACTGGAAACTTCATTAGTGTTTTCTCCCTCTATACCCTCTTCCTTGGCAATCTCATCTCCTCCCACAGCTTCAACTAATGTCTCTGTACAGATGGTTTCTCAATCTGTCTTTGTTCTATTCCCAACTTTTCTTCCAAGTACCAGATCCACAGTTCTCACTAGATAGTATCTTGCTGGCCCTTCAAATCCTGACTGAATGTTCAGAAATAAGACTCATCTCCCCCTCTTCCTCTACCTACCGAGCAGTTTACCTCCTGATTTCTCCATTTCAGTTGAAGGTACCACCATTCATTCACTTCATCTCTCATGTCAGAAAAATCAGTATTATGTTCTACTCTTCCCTCTCTATTCTGTCCCATGTAGCTCAACAGTTACTAGGATCTGTGGATTCGACTATCATAAAATGTCCCTTGAATCTGTCTTCTCTTATGATACTAAGCCAGTGAAGGAAAGTGAGTGAAGAAATGGAGCATGTGGTCTATTACTACTAGGTGCCTCTTCAGTGTTATTATCATTGTGTTGAAATGGGAGTGGGGAGAGAGATTAAGATCAGGACATAAGGGTTCATTTGGATCAGTGCTGACCAATGAACAAAACTCAAAACATTTATTTTGGAGAAGCTAGATTCTAGTATTTCCATCTAATGAAATTGAGGTTTGCTGGACCAGACTCTGGGATATCAAACAAATTTAAAGAGCATGCCCTCAGTTCTAGCTTCTCTCATATTATCTTCTTTTATTTTCTTTGTTGCTCATAATCAAGACTGTTTCAAAATCAGCAATTTTCACCCCCAGTGAAAGTTCCACAAAATGTGTTGGGGGATGTAGGATAAAACACTCCCTCAAATCAATTTTTAAGACATTCAGTTGTAGAAGAGAGAGACCTTTGGATACCCGGTCTTGTAAGGAGAAAGCCCTAGGATATGTCAAGACTTTTTCTGGGAAGAGTGATACAGGGAGGAGCTCATTTGGAGTATAGTTGCCATGGGGAAAGAGGAAATGGGCCATCTGGTAGCCTCCTATTTTAACAAATCTTTTAACAAAATTTTAAGCTTTGTTGCTATTTTTTTTTAATCTGCTAGAGTAAAACTGCTGGCCTCTAAATGATAGTGCTCTAATACAAAGCTTAGTTGTTCCTTCTTTAGTTGCAGCACTGAGCCTCATTTACCTTACAATTTTTTTGTTGTATCCTGATATTTCACTACCTCTGAGAAATATTTCCTTAACTCCCCCTCCTCAGTTGGGTATACCAGGGTGATAACTACTGAGGTTCAAAGTATCTTGTGGGGTCTGTATTCCTAAAATTGTAGCTCAATAATTCTTACTGGTATCTGTACCTTATTTCTAGTCATCCAAAGTTATCCACAATAAGTTTATAAGAAGCAATGGCATGCAGTAACAAAGCATCTTTCCAAAAACCAGGGACATATTTTCTTAGAAGTATACTCCTTCTCAGAGATAAGAGTGGATGTCCAAAGAATTTACAAGTAAAGAGGCCCACAATCAGGGAACCTGTGTGACTAAGGCACATATGAAGAAGGGCAGCTTTGCTCCCACTAATCTTAGTATTACAGTCTCGGATAGATTCTGTTTTACTGCGTTTCCTAAGTTGCTACTGTTTCCAGCTTCCACCTCTCTTGAAATCCTATCCTGTGGTATTGTGGTGCCTTTTATTCCAAAAAGAGCCAGAACTCCAATTCTAAAAACAGTAGGAAGCTTCCTAGATCTATTCCTTTACAACCTTAACTCTACTTCTAGTCAAGTAGCAAAATCCAACCTTCACATTCTAGAATGGCTGGCTGCTTTCTCTTCCTTCCTTCCTTCCTTCCTTCCTTCCTTCCTTCCTTCCTTCCTTCCTTCCTTCCTTCCTTCCTTCCTTCCTTCCTTCCTTCCTTCCCCTCTTCCTTCCCCTCTTCCTTCCCCTCTTTCTTTCTTTCTTTCTTTCTTTCTTTCTTTCTTTCTTTCTTTCTTTCTTTCTTTCTTTCTTTCTTTCTTTCTTTCTTTCTTTCTTTCTTTCTTTCTTTCTTTCTTTCTTTCTTTCTTTCTTTCTTTCTTTCTTTCTTTCTTTCTTTCTTTCTTTCTTTCCTTCCTTCCTTCCTTCCTTCCTTCCTTCCTTCCTTCCTTCCTTCCTTCCTTCCTTCCTTCCTTCCTTCCTTCCTTCCTTCCTTCCTTCTTTCCTTTCTCTCTCTCTTTCTCTCTTTCTCTTTCTTTTTTCTTCCTTTCTTCCTTTCTTCCTCTTCTGTTTTTTTTTCTCTCTCTCTCTGTCTCTTCCTTCTCCTCCTCAATCCCTTTCTCCTTTCTGTCACTATATCTATGTCAGTGTCTGTTTCTGTCTCTATTTCCTCTTCTTTTTCTGTCTCCATTTCTCCCTCCTTTCTCTCTCTCTGATTCTGTTTCTCTTTGTCTATCTTTCTCTCTTCCCCTCTTCTGCTCCCTCTTCTTTGCTTTCCCCCTTCCCTTCTCTCTCCCTCTCCCTCTTTTATGACAACTTGACTCCACAGCTAGTCTCCTTTGCCATGTGTTTTTAACTGCCACATGCCATGTTTAAGAGGGGAGGGGAGGGAAAAGGAGAAAGAAACTTTGCTTTCTCCAAGAGAATTTGGAGAAACAGTAAAGAACAAGTCTTTGACAGCTGGTTTCTTCCATCAGAGCTAGCTCTCCCCTTAAACCCCCTTCCTCTCCCTCCTGATTTTCATTAAATATATTTAATTATTTTTTTAAAAAACCCTTTACCTTCGACCTAGAATCAATAAAATATGTTTATTCCAATGCAGATGATCAGAAAGGGCTAGGCAATGGAAGTTAAGTGACTTTCCCAGAGTCACACAGCTTAGAAGTGTCTGAGGTTAGATTTGAACCATTGATCTCCTCTCTCCAGGTCTGACTTTCTATCCACTAAGCCACCTAGCTGCCCCCATGACTTTCATTTTTTTTTAAAGGATACCAGTGATATGGTAGGTCTTTTAGCCAATTTGTTGCTAGATATTTCCCTGAACCCCTCAGTTGTTTTTATGCCATGGCCAGTGCCCTAAAATTCCACTAGGCTCATTGAAAAACTTCTTCACATTTTATTGTTGGGTTATAAGAATACTTCTTAAATGAATTCCTGTTCATTCTTCAGAACTTCAGTGACAAAGCAACATCATTTAGGTCCAAACTTCCTTCTGAAATAATATTCCTTGTTATCAAGGCAGGAGTAAGTCACTGGCATTCTAATGGAGGGTGGGAGGGTCATTTATGTACATGTCATAGAGGAACTGAAGGAGCAGCTATGTGGCTCAGTGGATTGAGAGTCAGGCCTGGAGATGGGAGGACCAGGGCTCAAATCTGGACTTAGACACTTCCTAGCTGTATGACCCTGGGAAAGTCACTTAACCACCATTTCCTCGCTCTTACTGTTCTTCTATCTAGGAACCAATACACAGTATTGATTCTTAAATGGAAGATAAGAGTTAAAAAAAAAGGCATTGAGGTAGGGGTGGGGGTGGCAACTGACCTTTTCCCTACAAGGAGAACACAAGACTTAGCATAGCAAAGTGTAGTAGGCAAGTGGTATGAATTACTTACTATTTTTGTAGTAGGATAGTGGTTTGAACTGAGGTTGCAACCTCAGTTTACTCATCCATAAAAGGGGAAAATTCTAGTTCTACTATCTACTTCCTAGGATTGTTGTGAGTGTCCAGTTAGTGTTCAAAGTATGCTGTAACCTAAAATGCTTTATGAATATCAGCCATTACTTTTATTTCTAGATGTGATCATCAGTAGGGCTTTTATGTACAGCTATATTTTTACCTAACCATGATTTCTGACTTGTTCCCTTCCTCCTTTTCTGTGGTTAACCATTTGCTTTGCTGCTTTTGCTGCTAACTCTTGCTGAGTGATGTGTTAATTTATTTCCATTTGGGTGGAGGAGTGGGTAAGAGGGAGAACTTCTTCATTGCATAAATTAAAAAAATCAGAAGCATCATAGAACATGTCTAGAAAGCAAGAAAAATAATTTGGATACAATAAAAAAATTCAAAAAATTCTGAAGATAAAAGCTGCCTCTCTTATCTCTGTTTATTGCTGCTGCTGAATACTATAGAGCAGCAAAAAGATGGAAAAATGGGAATCCTCTTCTAATCTGCAAGTCTAATTTTGAACTGTCTTTAATTTAACTTTATTCAATTTTGAACATTCTTCTGAGTTTTCACTGACTACTAACATTGTATTCTTTCATTTTCATCTATGAAAAAAATAAGCAGAATCATAAGTTAATTATGGGTATCTAACATATTAAATTGTCTTAATCTGATGCTTCTTCATTTTTTATTTAATTTTGGGGATACTACTAACCAGAACCATAAGTAGGGTAGAGCAACTGGGACTTTTATCCAGGGCATTAACATTTAGAGTACACATGTGCTCCTTTAACTATATAGAAATTACTGAACTCAGCACTTAGCAAGGATAGTTAAAATGGACCCAGTCAACACAAAGAGAAGCCATTCATGAACCCACTCAAATTCTGAACTCCTATAGTTAGTCTAACTTTAAAGAAGTGTTATTGACTCGATGAAATGGTGTGCTTCCTTTGCCTCCCTGATACTGAAGACGTGACCTGCTCCCCAGACATAGAGCAATTTTGCTTTTTCTTAGGTTTTTCAATATCCCTGACCATTTCCACTATTTATCTTTTTTTTAACCCTTATCTTCCATCTTAGAATTAATACTGTGTCTTGGTTCTAAGGCAGAAGACTGGTATATTGGTTCCTAGATAGAAGAACAGTAAGAGGAAGGAAGTGGGAGTTAAGTGACTTGCCCAGGGTCATACAGCTAGGAAGTGTCTGAGGCCAGGTTTGAATCTAGGAACTTCCATCTCTAGCTGCCCCCTACACTGTTTATCTTAAGTTGATTTGAGTGAGAATTTCATATTGCTTGAACTGGAATTAGATTTATGATACCTACTCTAAGGAAAGAAAAGTAAAACAAAAAAACAAAAACAAAAAAAAACTACAACATAGTTATGACTATGTTGCTGACATCCCCAGATTTTCAGAAATGTCATTAGGAAATGATAAGAAAAAACAAAACAAAACATTGGCTCTAGACTATAGTTAGCAAAAACAAATTTGTGACCCTCTATAACTACTGCTTACAGAAATGATCCCTCTTTCCATAACTCCTAGGGTTTTACTACCTATAATATTTTTTTAAACCAACACTATTTACATACCTGTAACTCTTGCCCAAAACATTTGTCATGCATATTACCTTACACTGCATTTTATATATGTATGTACTTTATGTCTCCAATTCAATCAAAAGGTTTTGGAGATAAGGAATTCTTGCTTTTTTCTTTTTTTTTTAAATTGTTTCTCTCCTCTCAATCACAGCCTAGTACCTTGGGTACTGTAGGTGATCCATATGTATTGATTATTGATTAAATAAAATAAAATACAAGACCAAATTAGAGCTTCAAGGGATGAAAAAAATTATTTCTTGTTTGGAATATGATTTGATGTCACTGTGTTTTGGGATGGCATAGAAGGATGTGACAAAGTGATGTTCATAAGACCTGTCAGAGGGAAATTTTTGACCATGGGGTCTTTCAGGTGGTTTTTTATGCGATATCAAAGACATTGCCACCCTGTGTTAGAATACACTAGTTTAAACAGTTCAAAATTTCAGTGAGCACTTGTATAGTTTCTCTTTATCTTTTTTCCAATTCCATATGAAACTTTCATTCCCAAAAGAAAAGATTAAAAGACAAATGCCAAAGAAGAGACTCAAATAGCTATTAATCTAGTGACTAAAGTTTCGAGTAAACATATGCTCTACCATTGATATTTGAATCAAAAAATCTTTTCATTTGACAATTCTTGTTCTTGCCTGACTTTCCTCCTTCCCTGGTCCATTACAGCAGGGATCTAAGCTTGATCCTGTAATGTTGAACATTTTTATCAATGAATTTGATAAAAACATAGATAATATGCTCATCAAAATTGCAGATGACTCTCTGGGAGAGAGAGTTAACACTGGATGACATAGTCAGGATCCCAAAAGATTTTGACAAGTCTCAAGGGCTGTGATAAGCCAATTGAAAAGATTTGGGGATGGTAAAGGGAACAGGATCTAGGAGAGGACAGCTGATGTTTAGGGTTGGCTCAGAGAGAAGAGAGGGGGTTTGAAGATTTTCCCCCTTCTGTCTTCCCTCCTTAACTATGGCTGCTCTCCCAGATTTGCTCTTGTCCCTCTTGTCCCCTCTCCACTACTAGAGACCAAAGGGTTTCTTCTTAGGAAGATGTCTCTCCCCTTGATTTGTTCACTCACACTTGATTCACAGCTTGGGAAAAGATAACTTCTTTAATGTCAAATTAACTCAGGGTAACACAAAGGGAAAAGTGGCAGGGAAAAGAATGGGAAAGGAAGGTGGAAAAAGGGGGTCCCTTTCTCTATCTCAGGATATGAGGGCGGAATGACAGTGGCAAGGAGAACTGCTGGATCTCACCAGAGGTGAATGAATATCCATGTTGCAATTAGTGCTCAGCCAGCTGGAGATAGAAAACACTCAACCATTTTGGACAAATCAGTGTAGTGGTGTGCTCTGAAGAAGTGAATGAAGGAAAATCATGGTTAACCTTGGAGTATACTGTTAAAGACAAGAAGAAAACTTATCAAAAGAGAAGGAAAAAGTAGTCAAGAATAGGAAGAAAAGAACAACATAGTGTCACACAAGTCGAGATGGAGAACATTTAAAGGAGGAAGTAAGAGACAGGTGTGTAAGGGAAAGGACGCTGGACTTAGTAGGCAGGTGAGATTTAGCTCCATTCCCAATTTTCTGAAAAATAGTGATTTGACCCTCAACAAGTTAATTTACTTCAATGGACTTTATCTTTTTCATTTGTCAAATGAATATGCTCTACTATGATCACCAAAGTCTCAGCTTTATCACTTTTGTGATTATACTACTTTTTAAGGAACCATAGGCAAGTTAAGAAAGTTTTCATAATTTTGTTAAGTTCTTTTAAACTAGTCTTTATAATTAATTTTGTGTATGGTTGTGTAAAAGACAGTACTTTTTAGTTATAGTTAATTCATGCCCAGCAAATTGGTGAAGATGAAAAAAATGACAATGCTCATTGTTTGGTGGGGTTGTAGAATCATAGGCACACTAATACATTGTTGGTTGAACTGTAAAATGGTATGACTGTTTTGGAAAGTATACTATAATTATGTAAATAAAGTGACCAAAAATGTCTATACTCTTTGAACGAGAGACATTCCAAGGAAGCCTTCAATAAGAAAATTCTTATACAAATGTAATGTGATACTACTGTGCTGTAAGAAATTATAATGTGTGGTGAATAGAGAAACATGGAAAGAGCTATATGAACTAATGCAGAATGCATTAATGGAACTAAGAAAAAAAATATACAAAATAACTACTACAATGAAAGTGTACAACTATATACACCAGAAAATAAAAAGAGAATGTAACAAAATATAAAGATCAGGTATGATTTGAGTAAAGAGATATAAGGATACTCCACCCACCCTTTTGTGGAAGTGGGACATCAAATGTACATTTCACCTGTTTTTGGACTTTTTTCAATGTAATACTATGTTAAACTGATTTTTTCCCCTTTTAAAAAATATTTATTTGGAATAACTCAGAGGGGGAGAAAATAATTGGGAATAGCTGATGATGTAAGAAACAAAGCATCAATAAAAACTTTCAAAAATAAAATTAAAACTAAAGGGAAAAAAATAAAACCCTCTTCCCTCCCTCCTCGAATTTGGGAGGAACTCAGGCTTTGGCAGCCTGAGCCACCTGAGAGATAGTCAGATTGGCTGACCCTGGGTTTGGCTCCTTGGCCACAGTTTAGACCCAGGGCAACAGGAGCCAAGGTAAAGTCTGACAGATTTAAAATGCCTTTCTCGGATTTCTCTTCAATAATCTTTTTTCAATTTGGAAATGTTGGGGAAAAGGATTTCCAGCCACAAGCAGGAAAAGTGGGTAAACCTCAGGAGAAAGTCTTATTCAATCTTCTCTCTTCTGCTTCTCCAGACTGAGAGAGCAACTGCTCTCCAGAAGGAACCTTCCTGCTTCTCCTCAGAATTCCATCCTCCTGGGGCCTCTCCCTGGTCTGAGGTCATCAGTTCCACACACTCTTCAGCCCGGCACTTTTTCTCTAGTGCCATCCTCTGTCACAAATGTAGGGCAGAAATGTCAAACACTTGGGTGTGGCCTGCAACACTCCTGAAAGTAGCCAGAACCAGATTAAAATGTAACTTGGAAATAGTTAACAGAATAAATAAAAATACAATAAAACAGATAAAGTTGCACTTTAATGCCTGTCAGGATCCATATAATAGTCTTTATTATACAAATTTCCAGGCTTTCATACAAATGAAATAAAGTTAGAAGAGAAATTGTCAAGAGAAGAGATTTTTTTATTCAAATATCAGTGACAGAACTCTGATACCAGAGATATGTAGAGAATTATAAATATGTAACTCTAAGAGCTCAACACAAATGGTTAAAGGATATGAAGTTTTCTAAAGCACTACAAACTAAAAATGACCATTTGAAAACATGTCCCAAATCAATAATAGTATGATAAATACATATTAAAATAACTTTATGGTTTATCTTTCCTCTTGTAAATTGTCAATTATAATTAAAAAGACAGTTAATGTTAGAGGCACTATGAGAATTTAGATACATTGATGCACCAGTGGTAAAGCTGTGAATTGACCTGACAATTCTATTTTTTTTTTAAATGAATACTGAGTATCCGTTCCAAGGCAGGAGAGCTGTAAGGGCCAGGAAATTGGGGTTAAGTGACTTGCTCAGGATCACACAGCTAGGAAGGGTTCAAAACCAGAATTGGCCCTATAATTCTTAATAACAATTTACAATTATATATTAAAAATTATTAAAATGCCATATATGTTTTTCAGTGATCCTACTCCTGGGCATAACCCAAGGAACTCTAAGATAGCATAATATATGTCAAAATATTCATATCAACATTCTTTGTGATAGTAAACAACTGAAAAAAGGACGTGTATCTGAGTGAGTACACAGAGCAAAACACATCTCACCATGCATACACTACAGTGGAGAATGGCTGAAAGAACTATGACTTATGAAGGTAATAAAAATTGTTCAAAGGAAACTGCACTCAACAGTTGAAAAGATCAGTTCTTCCCCCCTCCCCAAAGGCAATGAATGAGTTTCCCTTTTCATGGCAAAGAAGAGGGAAAAAACCAGGGCAGAATGTGTCGACATTGTTTCCAACTGTGGCTACTGCTGCAGATATTTTTACTTCATTATTTTTCTTTATTACAAAGAGAAGAGGAAGAGTTTTCAGCCAAAAAAATTATATCAAAAGTAAAATATCAATAAAATTCTTTTTAATGTAGAAATACATAGAACTTCAATATTAAATACTCTTCTAGCTCTAAAGTTCCATAATTGTAGGCAATCTAGGGAAGGATGATTAAGCTTTCAAGGGGGGTGTTTTGACATGGAAGAATGTCATGGTGTGGTGAGATGCGGATCATTGTGTTATGTGACAGAGATGTGTCATCATGTGTTCTCATATGATGAAAATGTGTGTAACAGAGGTGCTTAACCAAGTACTATTACATGGCAGAAGCAGGGTGTTTCATGCCACCCCATGGGGAGGTGTGTTGAAGTGTGTTATCACATGATGGAGGCATGCTGTTGTGTGTGGTCACATGACAGAACACTCATCGCATTGACACATGCTGGGTGAGTGTCATCACATGACATAGGCATGTCAAAACATGGGAACCATGTTGGTGTGTCATAAAATGATAGAGGCATGTTGGTGTGTGATAGAATGTCATGGTCACATGACAGATGCATGCTATCACATGATGAAAGTGTCTCCACTTTATTAGTGTGTATTGTGGTATACTAACACATGATAGGTATGTCTTTTATATGAAGGAGAGGTGTTATTGCTGACATCTATGTTGTGTGTCATCATATAAAGTGGTGCTATCACATGGCTGACTCTGTTGTCACATGATGGAGCTGTGCTGTTATGTTGTCACATGATGCCTGTCACTGAGTGTTAATAAGTGTTATCATACTGATGAAGATGTGTCCTTGCATGTTATCACACAATGGGGTTGTATTGTGACATGTAATCACATGCTAGGTATATGTAGTCACATGCTAGAAGGTACCTTTACATGATGGAGGCATGTTGTTTATGGCCACATGACTAGGCTGTGTCATCACAAAATGGAAACATGTCACAATGATGTAGCATGTCCTCACATGACTGGCATGCCATAGCATTATATTGGAGATGGTCATGTATGCTATCACACAACAGAGGTATATTGTTACATGACAGAGCAATATCATTACATGTTGCCTCATGACAGAGGCCCTTCATATGATGAGGTATCACATTGCATGCCATAGGTATGTGCTTGCAATACTGTCTTATTGCATGACTTTAGCATGTTATTGTGTGACAGGCACATTTTTGCTTGATCTAATATATTATTGACATTTTAAGTTCAAGACATTGTAAGAAGAGCATAGAGGAAGCTGGAGATTGAACAGATAATACAAAATCAAATCCACATAGAGAAGGCACTAGCATTAAAGGGGATCAGGAATGTCTTCTTGTAGATGGTGGAATTTTTACTGGAACTTAAAGGAAACCAGAAAAGCCAGGACGTAGAGATGAGGGGAGAGAGAATTCCAAGCATGCAGGGACAGTAAGTGAAAAACCTTTCAGGGAGATCTTTACGTAGGAACTAGATGACCACTGGTTGTTCATTTATTATTGGGGCTTCCTTTTGGGAATGGCTTTCACTGCACAGCCACTGAAATACCTTAAAACTGTCAGATTGTGTTATTCTATTACTATATTCCAATAATGATTAATGTTGGAGGAAGTATACTTTTCTGGAAAAAAATAGATGTATGGAAGATATCAGATTTTTTAACATTTATTTCTATATTTTTCCTAAAAATTTTCTAGAGCATTTTTTACCTCATGCATATGTTTATTTGTGAATTTATTGTGGTTCCCTTTAGATTGGAAGGTCCTTGAGATCAAGGACTGTCATTTTTCCATTTTTGTCTTTAGCACTTGGCATGGTGACATGCATGTTGGAAGGGCTACTGAAAATATCTGTGAAATGGCTTACTTGCTATTTTGTTTGCTGGTTTGACAATAAAGGATAGCACTGGTAAAGTGTCAACTTTATCCCTGTGTCAACCCAGTGGGATGGGTTATAGAGAGGAGTAGGGAAAATATGTTGAAAGCAAAGACAAGTTTCCTAAAGACTGAAGAAGTCTCAGGGGAAGCACTTCTGCTTTCAGCTGTGTTTAGGGAAATATTTATTTTATAGTCAAATACATTAGTAAATATGCTCGTATCCTGGACTGTGTGTTAGGTACTGATTGTGCAATACACAGGTAAAGAGGTTCTGCTTTCCAGAGTATAAAATTACTGATTATTCTTGTGACATTCAGAAAAAGTATGGCTTGAGTGGAGCATGAAATTGAAAAACATTTGGGGAGTAATTTTAAAAGTGAAGTCATGTAACGAGTGATTTTTCATTGCAGATCTTTTGACTGACCTCTACGTAAGGTAGTTTCCCCTCTCCCCCCCCCCATTAGCATCAATTAATATCATGCCATTCAGAAGGGACATAGTTTCTGTCCTTTTGGAACCAATATTCTAAATAAAATTACCTAGGATGAAAATTCCATTTTTAAGAAACAAACAAGTATATATGGTGACAGCAGGGAAAGAGACAAGAGTTCTAGGTTGAGATAGTTGGTAAGTGGAAGAAAATTTCCTTTTTCCTCATTTATTGAATTGAGAAAGGTTTTATATTATGATGAAAGAAGTTTAAGACCAGAAGTTTGACAAGAATTAAAAATAGATTGGAATTAGAGATGAAAAAAAGATGAAATCACTGATACAACAAATCATGTGACTGAATAGTAGTGAGTCATATATTCTCATAATAACTCAAAGAATTTTTAAGGCTTGCCCCTATTTTTGATAAGAGTACCACTATTAGTCACCCAAATTTGCAACCTCAGAGTCACTCCTCTCTTTTAAACCCTCATATCCAATCAACTGCGAAGCTTTATCAATTCTTTTTATATCTCACAAAAATCTCCTTTTGGCTTACATAGTTACCACTATGTACCACCAAAAGATCACCTTTTTCTTGATCCATTATAGTAGCTCCTCAATTTGTCTTCCTTTCCAGTTCATCTACCACTTGGTTACCAAATTAATATTCTTAATTTATAGGTCTTAATTCCAAAATTCTTCTGGTCTTATTGTATTGCTGTTAGATATAGGACATCACAGTCTCCAAACACTTGAAAATATGATTCTCAGGACAGTGAAGAGGTTTGTGGTGGTTATGAGTAATCAGAAGCATAATAGAAACAGGGAATTATGAAGAAGTAGAACGAAGGATGTCAGAGGCAGATTATGTGGCAAGAGGGAGGGATAGCTTATGTTCTACCTATGTGTTTTATTAGTACCCTCTTGATGTTAATCAGATAAGACTCCCAACATGTTGGCTACATTTTCTGTGGCAAATGTAGGGCAGTTCATGGATCAAAGTTATACAGTATGACCAGGCAAGAAAGAATTGTGATCTGAGTCACTGGATATGATACCTATACTACACATCTATTTGAATGGGAATAGCTCTCAGTCATACTTTCCAGTACAATGTTTTAAAGCAGTAGGTAGAAGTAAATACAATTACAAATGCTGAAAAATAACATACATGCATATGAATTAGATTTTTTGTATTCAATTCTATTTTATTTTCAGTTCCACATTCTTTCTCTCTCTTCCCCTTTACTCATACATTAGAAAGTTAAGAAATACAATATCCATTATACATATAAGGTGATACAAAACATATTTCTGCATTAGCCATGTTAAAAAAAACAAGGATAAAGGAGGAAAAATAAGATTGAATCTGAACTCTGATTATATCATTTCTCTTAGAACATTTATTAACTTCTTATAATGTGCCAGCACTGTGATAAGTGTTAGGAATACAAATGTAAGCAAATAAGATAGTACTTGCCCTTAATGAGTTTATATTCTAATGTATGAAGACAATACATAAAGGGCAACTGGAAAGATTGAGGGAAATTACATGTGTGGCAGCATTATGTAGAGATGATCAGAAAATGTCTGGATTCTGTTCATTTGTATAGTAATTTTCTTTTGTGTCTAACTCTTCATGATCCTATTTGGGGTTTTCTGTGCAAAAATACTGAAGTGGTTTACAATTTCCTTCTCCAGCTCATTTAACAGATGAGGAAACTGAGGCCAACAAAATTAAGTAACTTGCCCAGGATCACACCTAATAAGTGTCTGAGGCTAGATTTGACCTCAGGAAGAGGAATCTCCCTGAATCTAGCCTGAAACTCTATCCACTGGACCACCTAGTATAGCCTTTGATTCTTTTTATGCTTAGCATATTTATGTAAACATGAATAAATTACGTGTACATATTTTACATTGAGCACCTTTGTCACCTCTCCCCACAATAATTAGTATTGTCCTTGGGATGATAGGGTAGGAGTTCATCAGTGAACCTATAAGTGTGAATAAAAGGTAGAGGCCAGGGACCCTAGGCTAAATCTAATCCACAAATATTGGGTATAGCACAGGGAGGGTCAAATACCTCAGATCCTAAGGTCTCTGGAGATTAGCCATGTAGTCTTAAACTAGAATATTTTGGAGGAAAAAAAAATTATGAACAGCCAGAGATTAATTTCTTTAAACTTTCAGCCTTTTAGCCATGTGCTTGCGCATTGAAGGTTGGGTCAGGTTGGTTCATTGCTGTAAATCTCATTTTTTGTTTCTTATGGTCTAATACTGTGCCAGGTGACTCAGTGGAACTGGTCATGCAGAGTGGAATCTGAAGGAGGACTGTTTTACTTGGCCTAAAATGGATTGCCAAAAGCCAGTACATTTGACAAGTGTTGTTTGATGGCAATCCCAAAGCTTTCCAGACAGCTCTACTGTACATTCAGGCAACTCCCACAGTTCCGCATACTCACAAGCTCAAGCAAGCTGCTGCGAGGTCTGACAGCCAACAGGAAGGGTGAATTGGACTAAGGGAATGAGTGAGTTTACCATTAGCATGAGGTCACATTGAAAGCCTTTCATTATTGTCCAGCAGCCAGACACCCTCTCTCACTCACCATAGAAATGAATTGTGATTTGATGCAAATAGTGGGAGATTAGTGGGCAGGCTCCTTTTCTGGAAGGTTAGTGGGCAGAGTATTTTTCAACATTTGTCCAAGTTGTTAGAAATGAGCTTTAAGAAATATTCCTTACTCAGGGGAACAGTTGTGTAAAAAGCTAAAATGAACCAGAAGGAGAAGTCCTGGGGAGATGTGCTGATTAATGAAACATTTGCAGTACAATTGGCTCATGCTGCTAAAATATCAAGAAATGAAAACACTGAGCTATTAGTGAAAGATGAAGAGTTTCTTTAGAAATGTTTGTTTTTCTTTCCTTTGGAAAACAGGGTTTACCCACTGGGTATCCACCAGAGGGCACTCAGAGGCTTTGTTTCTCTCTTGGCATTATGAGGTGGACACTGTGTTGATGACCATTGGGTACTACCTGGATCATGTGATGATACTGATGGCGCCATACTATAGGGGCCTGTGGCCCAGACCCACAAATTCTAGAATATCTCTTGGTGTCTCTGGATTGTTTTCAGCCTTCAGATATGATTCAGTCTTGGCAAAGAAGTTCCTAACCCTTTTTCATATCATGGATGGACTCTATGGTAGCCTGGGGAAGTCAATAAACCCCCTCTCAGAAAAATGCTTTTAAATGCATAAGATAAAGTATAAGGGATTATAATTTTTTTTAAAAGCAAGTTCAGGAATCCCTGGTTAGGAATCCCTGGTTAGTGGCTCTGTAATTACTTTGGTGAAGGTCACTCTGGCTCTCAATTTTTTTCTGGTCAAAGGATGCTCACGATGGTGATTCTCTTGGAGATTTCACATAATATTCCCTGTGCCATGTAAAAAAAAAAAATTCCTGATTCATCCTGGGCTCAACAGAACAGTGCTGACCTAGGGAAGTCTCTAAAAATATGGGTCTCATAGGAACCCTTTGTAGTCAATTCAAATAAAATTGGATACCTACTGTGTTCAAAACACAAATGAAATGGTCGCTGCCTTCAGGGAACTTATCTTCAGTGATAATTAGGCACCTATTATATAACAGAAGACACTAGGGATATAAAGACAAAATGGACAAGCTCTTGCCCTCAAGGAGCTTACATTCTATTGGTGAATACAGCATATAAGAAAATATGGCATAATTTGAGGAGAGAAATGGAATTAAAAATACTCCCAAATGTCATTATAGGTGACAATTGAAATAAACCTTGGGAGAAACTAAAAGATTCTAAGAGGGAGAAGTGAGGAGAGGTTTTTTTGTTTATTTGTTTGTTTTTTGTTTTTCCATATAGGGGAATTGCCTGTGAAAAGGTGCATATTTGGATTTGGAATGCCAGAATCAGTGAATGTAAAGTAGATCATTTTGGCTGGAATTCAAGTTAGATGCAGGGGAATAATGTAAAATGTTTGAAAAGATAGACTGAGTCTGGACTTCAGGTTCAGAGCTGGAGAGTTTGTATATATTATCCTAATGGCAACAGGGATCCAGTGAGGGTCCTTACTAGGTGGAGCAACTTGATAAGAATGGTGCTTAGGAAGATTATTTTGGTAGCTGAGGGATGGATTAAAGAATTCCTCATCTGAAATTGGCCTAGATGGCCACTGAGAGTCTCTTCCAGCTCTGGATCTATAATCCTTTCTTTTCATGTATGTTATAGATTATGGTTTGGACTAGATGGTTGCTGAGGTTCCTTCCAATCTTCAAATTTTGTCATTAGGTATTCTATGATCTCATTAGGAGGCTTTTGTCCAGGTGAGTGGCCTGAATAAAGGTGATAGTCATGTAAATGGAAAGAAGGGAATGGGTAGGAGAGATTTCACCGAGATGAGTCTTTCTAAGAGAAGCAAGCCTTCTGTGGAGCCCATTCACAGAGGCTGATATTCTAAACAGATTCCAGTCTAAACCTGCCCCAGCGGTTGTTCATCCTTTGTTTCTGAAAAGGGCCAGTTACATCATGGGTGATGTCTTGACTTAAGCATGAACTGGATTTAAGTGAGACAGAGTTGTCCAAAGTCATTAGCATCACTCAAGAAAGAGTCCAGTGGCAGGATAAAAGTCAAGATCACCTTTCGGTGATTGCCTGGGATGTAGTGGATGACCTTGGCATCTTTAATGTCTTACACAGCACCTGCTTCAGCTACCTTCATAGCCGTAGGAACAATTTGTTCTCATCTCATTCTGCCAGGGGAGGTCTTCACATGCTTAGGATAGACACGTCCCTAATTCACTGATGGATTTGATGCTTATCAGTTACCTAACTCAATTTGGCTTAGTCTGTTTGCCAACACAGTCTTACCTTGATATGTCCTGAAGAAGGTTATATCCTATGGTGAGACTTTGGGCACTTATGAAGTATTCACTATGTACCAGACAGACACCATAAGTGGTAGAGATACAAAGAAAAGTGAAAGCATAGTTCCTGATTTCAGGAAGCTCCCATTGTAATGTGGGAGACATCAGGCAAACAACACATACAAGATGAGTAGTACCCTGTAAATAAGAGAGAATGTCGGAAGGAAAAGACTATAGAATCACAGATATAGAACAGAGGGATGGCTTTGAGACCATATTCCTAATTCCCTCATTTTGCAGAAAAAGGCTACCTTATTGGTCATCTTATCCTTCACTGGTCTACTCCATTGCACAATTAGTTAGCCCTGCCTTGACAGTACTTTAAAAAATTCCATTCATTTGTCTATCCATGAAGTTAGGGGGCACAGTTGACAGAGCACTAGATTTGGAATTAGGAAGACCTGAGTTTGAATTTTGCCTCAGACACTTCCTTGCTGTGTGACCCTGGACAAATTATTTAAAGCTCTCCCAGTCTCAGTTTCCTCATCTGGAAAATGGGGATAATCAGTATACCTAGCACACAGGGTTATTGTTGAGATTAAATGAGATAACATGCAAAATGCTCTACAAATCATAAAAGTGCTTTGCTAGAGATTATTACTATTGTGATATTAATAATAATTAATATTACTATTATGATAATATTAATAAAAATTAATAAAAATACATTTTAGTCTTTCTTGCTCTGATCCTTCCTCTTCTTAATCTGTGACACCAGACTGCCAAAAATATAGCCATTTCAAGAGAAGAAGCTCTTATTTTCTCTAAATTTGCATTCCTGGGGTTGCAAGCTGATTGCTTTTAGTCTAGAATCTTATACGTTGTTGAAGGGCTTTTGCTTCTCTATTGGTGTTTTTTCTAGAGCCACTGGGGATCTAGAATCTGTTTCCAGGCATATTTTAAATCCATTTCACAGATTTTCCCTTCAAGCCAGATCTGATTCTCTCACAATTACAAGGCTGTCTAGTTGTTTACTATGGGAGCCACTCCCTGCTTGCCATTAGGTCCCTCTGTCCCTCCATCCCCACCCAACCCCCAAAGAATGGCAGGCTGCTAAAAGTGGATGCCTGAATTGTGTCACATGAGCAGGACTGCCAAGTCAATGATATGGAAAAGACAGCTCTCCAGGGAGGGAGCTAGCTGCCACACTACACCTCCATGAGGAGCAGGGGAAAATGAGCTACTTTCCTGCCCCCTTTTAATTCCATTTTGGACAGGCTCTTTATTCTCAGCATCAGAATTGTTGACAGGAGAGTGAAGAGGATGCTGGAGGAGGAGCTCCTGGGATTGCTAATGAGAGTCAGAGGCTTTTATCTCTGAGCCCGCAGAATAAAAGTAAATTATCTGATGGCTTTTCCTGGGCCAAGGGGGATGAAAGGAGTCAAGGGCCTCAAGCCAATTTCTTTTGACTGATATCCTTATCACAGCTAACAAACAGAAGCCAATTTTGATTGGGTTTCCCAGGAGAGAGGACAAGGACTTCCAGAGGTGGGTCCAGCTTTCCAAAGTTGCACTCACATATTTTGGTAAGATGAGATGAGCGTGTCAGCATCTTGACCCTTTGGAAGGAAAATAGGGGGCTTGATAATGAAGGAGAGGATTTGAATGTTTTTCACCAGGCAGTGCAGAAGAGTGGAGAAAGTAGGGCAGTGGGGTGAGTCCTGGCCCTTGCCACTTATTTCCTGAGTCCTTTAGCCTCTATGGACCTTAGTTTCCTCAGTGGCAAAATAAATTGGTTAAACAAGACCCTATGTCCCTGCATTTCTCCACTGTGTATAGGAAAAGAGTCATATTTAAGGATCTGGCCTGTCTGGAAAAGGCCCTTTTTCCCTTCATATATTAAAACCTAGCAGTCTTTTAAAGACTAATGACTTCCACCTGTTCTAGAAAGTCTTTTCTAATCCCATGACTGGAAGTGATTTTTCCATCCTGTGAATTTTTATCATACTTATTGTTCATTTTGGTATCGTTAATACCTGGCATAAAGCTCTGCATATAATAGTACTCACTTAATGCTGATCAAATGAATATTTCCACAGGTGACAGCATGCAGGGATGAAATGGATAAGGGAGCTGGCCTTGATGCCAGGAAAGTCACATCTAACATATGCTATTTGTGTGACCTTAGATCAGTCACTTCAAAACAAAAATGTCTCAGTGCTTTGAGGCAGTTCTTTAAGAATATGAATTGGAAATCAGGTATGTTCACTGGTAAAAAAAATCTGCATTTGTAAAAGGAGTTTCCTTATGTGGAGTTGCATATTCCAATAAAATTCTAGGTCTGGTCCTTGCCTATCCCTGAAATACCCACAAAATTTCTCTGAGTTACTGCTAAGATCTTTGAGGACAACAAACTATCTCCTGAGACTCTAGCATGGTGCTTTGTACAAAAAAAAAAGGCATTCAGTAAATATTTGTTCATGGATTGAAGGGCTTTGTTGAGGAAATATACATCCTTCACTGATGTCCTCCTTAGGTATTAAGGTTCTTGAAGTCTGAGCCATAGGAACACAGCTTCAGCAGGTCCCACTGCAATGGAAAGACTTCTAGAAGAGACTTGGCCATAGACTAGTTTAATTAGGAATATACATTTGGAGATGGGATAGAGATGGATAAATGGGCTAAGAAATCATTTAACCTCCGGAGGCCCCTGTGGTATCATGTGACATTGATCAAGGTGTCCCTGAAGAAGAAATAGAATAAGGATGTGAATACAGGTTATCTGGCTCCAAATATTGCATTTTTTCCATTGTACCATGCTACTTTAAAGAGAATTATGATCCAGTGATTTTTTAAAGCACATAACAACTTAGGAAGCATCTAAGAAAGATGTCTCTCAAATTATTTGGTGTATCCCATCAGTAAAGAAGAAAGAGTCCCACAAATATCCAATATGTGAATAGGTAATTATAAATTATATATGGCCATGTAATTCTGCACTAATAATTATTTATATTATGAAACTTGTTGTTGTTGAGATGTTTCACTTGTATCTAACTATTACCCCATTTGAGATTTTCTTAGAAAATATACTGGAGTGGTTTTCCATGTCCTTCTCCAGCTCATATTACAGTTGAGGAAACTGAGGAACAAGGTTGAATGTTTTGTGTAAGGTCAAACAGCTACTAAATCTGAGGCTAGATTCAAATTCAGGAAGATGAGTCTTCGTGATTCTAGGCCCTATCCAGTGTAGCATCTACCTTCCCCTACAAAAACTTATACCAAAATAGAAGTTTTTAAAGAATTTCATCAAGATGAAAGAATATTTGATCCTTGAAAGGAAGCCACTGGAGTTTATTGAGTGAAGGGAGACTTTTGCTTTAGGAAATTCAGTTTGGCAGTGGTATGGAGGAAGGATTGCAGAGGGGAGGTTATGACAGCTGGAGTAGAATGGTGGCTTTGTGAATATAGAGAAAAGGACCATTTGAGAGAAGTAGAGAAAGAAATAGTAAAATCTGGCACCTGAATGGAAATGTGGGGTGGAGGAGAGAAAAGTAAAAGATGATACTGAGGTTGCATCAAAGGTGACATTAAGGATGAAAATCAGGTGAATTGAAGATTGGAGATGCCCTTGACATAGGGCAAAAGAGAAGTCAGAAGAAGGATGAAGTTGCAGAGAAGAGATAAGGTAATAAGATCTGTGGTTTAAATTACAACCTATTCATTACTTTTCCTCTGGTGGGATTCATTCTACTCTACCCAAAACCCAAAGGGGGAAGGTAGAATGTTTATCACTCGCTGAGCTGACCCAGAGCCTGCTCTGGGATATCTACTTGCCACAATCTCAAGGTGATCTGCAGTAAAGAGAGTAATGATGCTGGGGGAAAAGAGATTTCCCTAGCTGTGTTAAGTAGTTTAAGTCAGATGTGACTCTTTGTGACCTTCTCTCCTCCATTTGGGGATTTCTGGGCAAAGATCCTAAAGATATTTGCCATTTCTTTCTCCAGATCATTTTACAAATAGAAACCGAGGCTTAAAGGGTGAAGTGACTTGCCTAGCGTCACCAAGTTAGTAAGTATCTAATGCCAGATTTGAAGATGTCTTCCTGACTCTAAGCCCAGAACTCTAGCAACTGTGCCACCTAGCTTGCCTGATTTCCCTAGGGGCACCTGTGAGACTACTGCTGTGGGAACCCATAGAGTGTTTGGGGAGAAGGCTGAAAACCTTTATGGTGGAGGTCCTACAGGGTTCTTTGAAATCATATGTTCCCTCTGTCTCAATTTCCTCATCTGTAAAGGGGGTATAGTACCTATACTACCTACCTTATAGGGTGAGGATCAAAAGAAAGTATGTATATAAAAGGTTTTATGAACTGATAAGCCCTTTATAAACATAAACATTTTTCATCTGAATCTGTGATTTATCAATATAGTGATTTCCTACTAAAGGAATTTCTTCTACTAATAGAAATAAAAATGCTTCTATAACTTATAGTCCAAGAAGGAAAGAAGGCAGAAAGCATTTAAATGCCTACTATATATGCCAAGTACAATTCATTTGATCTTCACAACCACCCTGGGATATAGGTGCTGGTGTGATTCCCATTTCATAGTTGAGGAAATTGAGGTAGACAGGTTAAGTAACTTACCCAGGGTCACACAGCTAGTAGGTCTCTGAACTCAGATCTTCCTAACTCTAAACCCAGAGCTCTATTCTCTGCATCACAATGGGCAATGAAGAGTTAAATGGCTTGCCGGAGGTCCTGAAGTTGATATATATCATAAACTGGAATTATACTTAGGTATTCATGGCTCTAAGATTGCCTCTCAGCTATTAATTGAAGTCTAGATGCTAAATGATGTTTTTGAATCCTCACCAAAGTAGAATACAGGCATCTCTTCTAAATCAGGGGGTTAGGATTCCCCATCTGGAAAATCTGTGTAAAATTTTTTGTCCCTCCCTTGTACCAGAAAAGAAGTCTGAATTTTTTCTTTTTTCTTTTGTGGGGTGTTTACTTTGTATGTTTATGGTATTAAAAGATAATACGTTGGTGTTATATACATATATTTTATGTACTTCTGAATTTTTAAACCTTATCTTTGTCATCTTCTGGCCTTCATGTGTCATCTCAGGTTTCTCCAAAACTTCCCCCATAATCCCATTTAATTTCTCATGTTGACCCATTATAAATCAAAACTGTGATGGGGACAGTTTCGATATGGAGGTATACCCTGTGTGTATTTGTAGTAAGCTAACAGCATTTTAAACAAGTGATTTCCATACCCATGTTCCCCTATGACTTTCTCATTTCTCCCAGGCAGGCCATGGTTCTGTTTCTATCCTTCCCCACAATGAATTAGACTCTCTTCTAGGTTAGGTTGTTAAGATCACATGAAAGGTTGATAAGTTGTTCTTTGGAACAACTTCCATTCTTTAACCAGTATAAAACCAAATGTTTGCTCATATGGGGGCTTTGTGGTTTTTTTTTTCCTTGAGTTTGCTCCAACCCTCTGAGGTTAAGATCTTGCAAAAACACAGTTCTGGAAATAGTTTTCAGCATTTTGTGGCAATAAAAGCAAAATCCCCAGGGTCTCAAAGTCCAGGGAATCTGGATTTTCTTTTCCAAATTTTCATTAAATGTATGCACAATAATGACTTTCCATTCTCAAAGAAAGCTTTTAATAAACCCTTGGTCATTTTGGAGGGATAACATAAAAGTCTAAATATGAAATTCAGGGGATGTTGGCAGGTTGAGGTCATTACTATATGGAATTTATGCTTTCTATTAGCTTTAGGATTATCCCATTAAAAATGCTGAAAAGCTTTGATTAATTCCAGAATTTATACATATAATTTGCAGAGATGATATGATTATTGGCTAGTGAGCTCTTGGTTTTCAATTTCTGGAAAAGGACAAAATTATGAAGTGCTTTTTAAAATTTGGAACAAAGTAATTTGTAAATAAGATTTTTTACAAAATGGCAGAATTGCATTTATTTTTTAAATTTATTTTTAACCTCTTTATTTTTATTTTTAAATATTTTTCCATGTTTATATGATTCATTTTCTTTCTCTCCCCTCTTTGCCTTCTCCTCCCAAAGCCAATAAGCAACAAAATTGCATTTCTGAAAAATTTTGCATGCTTAGTATTATGGCAGGATTCTTTTGGGAAGCCCATATTAATAGCTGGTTTTCCTTAATTGATCTAAAAGCATTGAATGTTTTACTCAGTCACTAATAGGAATATTCATTTTCTATGAGTTGAGAGGGTTTAAATATGATGTTTAAATTGTTTCAGTCAGCCACAAGTCCAGAAAACTGAAAATGAAACTCACTTCTTGCTTGCTTGATGATGAACTTGAAAAGTAGGGAGAAATAAACATTTTGGAGCATGACTAATGTGAGAGTTTGTTTTTCTGAATTATGTATGTTTACAATGAAGATTTTATTTATTATTGTTGTTGTTCAATGGTGGGTGGATTTTAATGGTGGACAGATTATTAATGCTAAAAAAAAAATATACCAGCTAGGTGGTATAGTTGATAGAGCACTGGGCTTGGAGTCAGGAAGACTCATCTTCCTGGATTCAAATCTGGCCTCAGACACTTGCTAGCTATGCGACTAAGCAAATCATTTAATCTAGTTTGCCTTAGTTTCTTGATCCATAAAATGAGCTGGAAAAGGAAACCATTGGAGTATCTTTGACTTAGAAAACCCCAAATGGGGCCATGAAGAGTCAGACATTGCTGAATAACAACAAAAATAAATAAATTCATTTTAAACTAGCTTTTACTAGTTTACTGTAGCATTTATATCAGTCATTTCCGTATACTTCTCCTTCTCCACTTCCATGAGATTTTACATGTAACAAAGAAAAACAATACCAACCAATACAGCAACATCAGCAGCAACAAATGGTATATTCCACATGCTGTCCTTGTACTTTGAGCTCCTTCAATGGAGGAACCGTTGAAGGCAGGTGATCTCTAGGAGAGGGAGTGAGGATTTGGGTACTGTGGAGGTTGCAGGAAGAGGGTGAAGGGACAGGCTTCATGGTCCACCTATTGCCCATAGAGCTCCACCTCTCTAATAAATGGAAGAAGAGGCATCCATTTTTTTTCTAGCACCAAAATTGGATGTTATAGTGACAGTGTAATTATAACTTCTTTTTGTTTATCATTTGGAGATCTAGGAATGTGACCATCCATGACAAAAATCTAGGGTCATATAGAGTAAAGATATGAGCAGAAACTAAGGAGCTTTACAAGTCAAGGGGTCCTGGATAATTGCAAACAATAAACATGGAGGAATGCATCATTTACTATCTACATATTACAACCTTTGGCTCCCTTTTATTCCTCATCCTCTCCTAATGTTTTTCATGTAAGTCTTATTTGTTAATCTGAAAGAGACTATAACCACACAATTAGAGACTGTATTAATTCTCTGAGTGAAGCTAGGTGGTATAGTAAATAGAGTGCTGGGCCTGGAGTCAGGAAGACTCAACTTCCTTAGTTCAAATCTGATCTCAGACACTTACTAACTCCGTGACCCAGAGCAAATCACTCATCCCTGTTTGCCTCAATTTCCTCACTTGTAAAATGAGTTTCAGAAGGACATGGCAAACCACTCTAGTGTCTTTGCCAAGAAAACTGTACATGGAGTGACAAAAAGTCGGATATGACTGAAAATGACTGACCAATAAAATTAATTCCCTATCTCCTGGTAGTCCTAGCACACCAGGGATGAACAACCATTGGAGAACACCTAAAACTGAATAAAATGGGACTTCTGCATTTGTCTATAAAGGTTTAAAGAGATGATTACCATTTCATTGCAAAATACCACTTCATAGTACTTGAGGGTAGGCTTGAATACATAGTGTTGCAATTTGCTGAGGAAATTTAATGCTATTTGAAGATAATCCTGATGATCATTTCTCCCAGGGGTGCCCCATTCAGTCTTTTTCCCACTTCTTCCTGGATTTGCATGGGTAGAGCTGATTCTTTTTGCCCCTCCTCCCTTTTTGGCTGCCATTGCTTCCTTATGCTCTCTCCACAGAGCCAGACCTAGGGTTGTTCTGGGAACTTTTATGGTAATCTATGGAAAAAAGATTTTAAAGGCTTCATGAAAATGCTCTTGACAGAGTGTTCAGTTGCCTGGTAACACAGTGAACCCCCTGCCAACTTTATGTTCAAAAGAATTAGACAGATCTTATAAATTCCACTTTGCTCAGAAGGCCTGGGCAGCTTCGGATTTCTAACCAAAGAATGTCAGAGGACACTGTACATCCATGTGCAAGGAAATGCCTCAGATATTGCAGGAGGCAACACTGGAGCTATAACTAGGTCAGTAAAGTCAGGGCTTTGCCATTCATATTGACATCTTGGAGGGAAATGGGTGAGGTATACTTGCTATACTTCTTCCATGTGGTATGGTTCCTGTGTTTTAAGGTTCTCCCCTAACCCAAAGGAGGGAGAGATAATAGAGATATAAGCCAGCAGAGACTGTGGGAGGAGAAAGAGGGACAAGGCTCATCTGTCATCCATTTGAGCTGCCTTCTCTGCTCCCCTTCCCACACACCCCCTTTGACTCCCCCCTTTTACAATGGAAATAGACCTGCTTACTGTGGGCAAAAGCAGGCAGAAGGTAAAGGAATTGTTTTCATATAACAAGTGAAATGCAAGGTCTTAGGAGAAGACATGGCACACATACAGAGCTAGCATTCAGGGAGCTGCTCCGTTCCCCCTCTCCCCAGCACCCAAGGACGTTTTGGATGCCCCACCCCTCTGGCCAGCAGCCCAAAGCAAGCACTTTCTCCCTCAACTCTCTCAGGTAATTCTGGGGTTTACAAACAGTTTAAATTTGCCCTCTGGGCACTCGAACTCAGAAAAGGTTCACCAACAAGGTCTTAGAGTAATACATAAAGGGATAACTAGGACTTCAGAGGCTACCTTGTTCATTCTCTCCCATTCCCAAATTTTATATTTGGGGAATCTGAGGCATAGAGAGTTTAGGAGACTCACCCTAGGTCAAGCAGGTAGTATGTAGTACATTTGGGAATCTACCCCAAGTTAGTTATCTGATGCCCAACTCAAATTCTAAACTCTTTTCAACACTGCCATTCTATCTGACAAAAAGAATGAAGCCTCTCTGAAAGGTAATCTTAGCCATGTCGTGTACAAGTTTAAAGAACATCTAAAGTTAAAACTTAGGTAGACGGAAAAGGTTCATGTACATCAAAAACCATTTGTTCAAGGAATAGCTCAAAGTAACGCTTACTGAGATCCAGGCTGTCACTGTCTTTTGTTTGCTTAGTAATTTTCCGGAGAACATGTATGGGAGATTAAAATTGCTATTGTGATAATAAATCAGCTAAAACATATGGTAAAAGGATCAAAGTAGAGTTATTTCATTTTTTGTCTTTGTATTCTCAGGATCTAGCATAGCATACCAGACATGTGGTAGGTATTTAGCACAGGCTTGTTGATTGCATGGATTAATTAAATTCCAAGCTAGTCTATGCATCTGATGGAAGCTTCTGAAGTCAAATACTTTTATTCATGCATCTATTTGGAAGAAACTTAGATTCTCCCCTCCCTTCTTTCAATACCTCCTTACATTTTTCAAAGAAAACCTTCATTCTCCTCCTGGCTCTGCTTCTGACTTTCTGAACTTGACACCATACTTTGGCTACCTTCTCACCCTTAGATGCCTTCTCACCCTTTTCACTTTGAACATCCTTCTTACATGCCAGCTCCCTTCTCTCATTGGCTAGTGCCTTCTGGTCCTCCATTTTGGGGAGAGGCAAAGGCTAGCCATTGCTCGTTCCCCTTCCAGCTCTGCTTCTAACTTTATAGATTATGCCCCTGCCAGAGTTATCTCTTTTCAAAGCTTTTTAATTCTCTTTTGTGTATTGTTTCCTCCCATTAGACTGTAATTTCCTTAAGGTAGGGATTGTCTTTATTTTTGTTTACATTTGTATCCCCAGTTCTTAGTACAGTGCCTCCCATATTGTTACTGTTGTTCAGTTGTGTCTCATTCTTTTTTAAAAAATACTTTCTAGGGGGCAGCTGGGTGGCTCAGTGGATTGAAAGCCAGACCTAGAGATGGGAGGTCCTAGGTTCAAATCTGGCCTCAGACACTTCCCAGCTGTGTGACCCTGGGCAAGTCACTTAACCCCCATTGCCTAGCTCTTACCACTCTTCTGCCAGATGGAAGGTAAGGGTTTAAAAAAAAAAATCTTTCTTAGCATTTATGCAAGTATTGTTCTGAAGCAGAAGAGCAGTAAAGGTTAGATAATGGGGGGTTAAGTGACTTGCCCCTGATAACACAGCTAGGAAATATCTGAGGCTACCTTGAATCCAGGTCCTCCCTGCTCCAGGCCTGGCTCTCATCCCCTGAGCAATCTAGCTGCCCTGTATCTGACTCTTTGTGAATCTATGGACCATACTGTCCATGGGGTTTTCTTGGCAAAGATATTGGAGCAATTTGCTATTTCCTTCTCCAGTAGGGCAAACCTAGAGGTTAAATGACTTGTCCTCAGACACATAGTGTCTGAGGGGCTAGATTTGAAACCAGGTTTTCCCAATTCCAGATCCAGTGATTGCTCTATCCACCGAGCTATCTAGCAGCCTCCTAGGCAAAGAGGATTAAATGACTTTCCTGAGGTCACAGCTAAGAAGTGTCTGAGGCTAGATTTGAACTCAGATCTTCCTGACTCCAGATGCAGTGCTTGCTCTATCTACTCAGTCATTTAGCTGACATGTTGTAAACCCTTCATAAATGCTTATGACCCTGCCTTGCTTTCTGTACATTACCTCCTTAATGTTGATACTTCATTGAGCCTTCCCTAGTAACATAGAAAAGCCATTAAGAAAAACCAACTGTTGAAGAAGAAATAATATTAATACTATATTCTGCTTTTAGGTTCAAGTACATCAGAAGCAATTTCATTTAACTTAATGTTAATCTAATATCAGAGAATTTTTAGTTTACAAAAAGAAGTTCAAGTTATCATAGTTTGCCCTGTCCTCTGACCTGACTGGACCTCAAGATAATTTGAGTTGACATTTATAGAAATTTTGGACAAGGAAATATGTCTTAAAATATAGTCTCAGATAATACTCAGGAATAATAAACTGGTTACCTGAACTATTCCCTTCACTATGGAGTCTTTGCCTTCCATCTGTTTCTGAATCTTTTCTCAGTGGAGAAAGGTAAGTTCTAGAACCAGCCTATAATGTTATGAATACAGAGTTAAGTTTGGTTAACACTCAATCAATTCCCCTAAGAATGGCTTTAGTTTTTGTTATGCCCACTTTCCTAAGGAAAACATCTAGGAAGGGGTTTGGTTCCATTTTCTTTCCTCTTCCTCAGCCTAGATGTCTCCTGTCACTATCTCCTTCCCCGTCTCACACAAAGAGACGTCCTTACTCCTTGCCAAGGCAAATCCTTCTACCTGCACAAGTGTTCCCATTCCATCATACTTCTTTCATCTTTCTGTCATTTTCACTCACTTATCTTCAGTTTTTCCTTATCTACTGGCTCTTTCCCAACTGCCTATAAACATGTTCAGTGTCACTGGCTTATTTGCTGTTCCTCACATAAGACACTTCATCAGTCAGACCTGGGCATTTTCTCTGACTGTCCCCAAAGATTGGTAGAGTCTTCCTCCTCATCTTCATGGCCTGGTTTTCTTGGCTGCCTTCAAGTCCCAATTAAAATCTCACTTTCTATTGGAAGCTTTTCCCAACCCTTCTTTCTGCAAATTACTTCCTATTCATCTCATATATAACTTGTTTGTATAGATTTGTTTGCTTATTGTTCCTTGCCATTAGACTGTATGCTTCTTGAGGACAGAGACCATCTTTTTCCTTCTTTGTATCCCTAACACTTAGCACAGTGCCTAGTAGATACCTAAATAATGCTTATTACTAATGGACCAATTAATGACAATAAATGGACCAATTAATGACAATAAATACTTTTCAGTGTTCTTCTTTTCATACTGGAATTGATTTTTTTGTCAAGTGATTAATGAGTAAATAATTACTCGGTTCTGTTGTAGTGCTCAGCACTCCTAGCACAGGGCTATGGATTGGAATGACTGTGATTTGGCATAGAGGTCACTTGACTATCTTCTCCCATAAAATGGGTATAGGTTTGGTGCATAGTTTCTCCTACACAAATTATCCCTAGTTGGACTAAAACCCAGCCTGAAGTCTGACTGGGGCCAAATACAACCAGATTAGGCTTTTCACTTGGACTTTTGGCAAGTTGAAAAGTGCTGGATTTGGAATCAGAGAACCTGGTTTTAAATCTCGCTTATAGTTGCCTCAGTTTCCTAATCTTTCAAATTAAGGAATTGGAATTAGATTATCTATAAATTCCCTTATAGTACTCAGTCCATGAACCTATGATTTTTTCCTCAAAGATTCAGTGGATTCCTGGACATTCAAGTCAAGGGATGCCAATGAATGAAGCTTAGCTGGGGAACATCCCATCCTGGTCTCAAATGCTTCAGAAACTTCGAAGATTCCAGAACCATTCTAGCTCTCCTCTCTATGCCCATCCCTGTCCCCCAACCAAATGATGTCATGAATTTCACAAGAGGTTATAGGGTATGTGCAATTCCTGATGCTATGATGGGAAAGTGATTAAAGATGAAGAACCTTCTGAGAAATGATGCTTTGAATCCCTCATTCCATAAGTGTCTGAGTTCCCTCCAAAGCCCAGGGAGCTATTTTAGCTTTGCTGAGTTGCTTCTACACACAAATTAGGTCCATGTTGGTGAACCTATGGCACATATGCTGGACAGTGCTGCTCCCTTCCCCCTCTCCATGTGTGCCTGAGGACATTTCTCATATGACCCACTTCTCTGCCCAGCAGCCCAATGGGAGCACTTCCTCCCTCCCCTGTCTGGGATAAGGTGGGGGGCTCACATGAGGCATGAGGGTTGCAATTTGGGCACTTGATCTCTAAAAGGTTCACCATTACTGGGTTAGGTTAAGCAGGGGCGAAGAGAGGAAGAGGAGGAAAGTTGACTCATGGACCATCAGTTGACTTTTGGAGTAGGGAAGAGCCTTTGATTAGCAAGGAATTGGTATTATTCAGATGGAAATAACTAGGACAAGATGGGCAAAGAGCTGAGAAATATCTTCTGAGAAATATAATTTTTAAAAATGGATGAGGCTTCAAATGTATTTTCTGGGAAAGGACTTATATCCTTTGCAAATTAAACTTTGAATTGATTGATTTGTATGAGGATGGAGAATGAAGATTGGTTAAAAAGAAAAAATAAGAACTCAGGTCAGCAACAATATCTTTTAAACTTTCCAAGGTGACATAGTAGCTGATGGAAGTCTTTTTGGTGAAATATCGTCTCCAGATTAATAGTTGGAAAAACAATGAGAAGAATATGGACATTTCTGTAGAAGTGTTTCCCTAGATTTAATTGTTAATTGAGTGTGATTCAACTGCAGCTTTTTATCTTGATCAGAGCTATTAATTATAGGTTGGGTTTGTTTTTAAACATTTCCAAGAATATGTCAGGAAGGAAAAGTGATGAGTATTGTGCCTGTGATCACTTGTTCTCAGAGAAGAAACATAAGCAGGACAAGAGTAGATTGGCATTGGCATTGGCAGAGGCCCTAGAACACCATGGCCAGAAATGTAAATAGGGTGGGGCCATTGGGGTTTTGCCACAAGGAAGGAAATTTCTGAGTGTCAGAAACATTTTGGAACACACTTCCTCACCCTTGGCTACACTACAGTTGAACTTTCCCCCTTTATTAGCCCTAATTGAAAAAAATTGCCAATTGACATCTTTGGCCATGTCTTTTTTGATAAGTTCTCAGACACAGTGGGGATGCTACTGAGGAAAGGTATGTGGCTTATGTGGGAACAAAGGATATATTTCCAAGACTTCAGATTTTACCTTGTCCTTTTAAAAAAGATAGATCCTTGAATTACTCTGGGTACATTTAGAGGAACTAAGCAGCCAAGTATACTTCTTTTTCAGTGACTACTAGCATATTCACATTACAACAATGTCTCTATTCTGTCTGGGATTTCCAGAAGACTTGGGCCCTCCTTTCCAGGGATGATTGCCCAATTATCAAACATCACAGGAGAACTTAGATAGAGCAAGGGCAATAGATTTGTTCTGTGTAGCTCCAGCAGGCAAAATTGAGTCTATTGGATGGAAAGAAGAGGATTAGAGAACAGAATGGAATAAGCATTTATATAGCACTGATAAAGTGGCAGGAACTGTATTAAGTGCTATTTATAAATAGTATCTCACTTGATCCTCAAACATCTCTATGAGGTAACTACTGTTATTATCCCCACTTTATAGCTGAGGAAACTGAGGCAAACAGAGTGATTTGCTCAGGGTCACATAGCTACTAAGTTTGTGAGGTCACATTTTGATGACTCCTAGTCTATCAGCTATCTCATCCACCACCAACTGCCTCATTAGCTGAGAGCTGATCCCTTCTAATTCTCTGATTGGGTAAAATGATTATTCATTAGGGCTTCATTTTAATTACATTTTAAAATCCAGTGTGAGGGTAGCTAGCTGCCACAGCGAGTGGATGGGCCTGGAGTCAGGACATCCTAAGTTCAAATCTGGTCTCAGACACTTCCTAGCTGTGTGACCCTAGGTACCTCATTTAACCTTGACTGTCTAGCGACTCACTCTTTTATGTTAGAGTTACTACTAAGATATAAAGTAAGGGTTAAAAAAAGATTTATTGTTCAAGTGAATTTCATATTGGGAGAAATGTGGGTATCCTTTCCCCAATTCCTAAAGTAAATTTTATGTGCATGTTGTCTCTCCTGATTGAATGTTAAGTCTCTTTGGGGCCAGAGACTATGTCATTTAAAAAATATTCATATCCCTACCACTTAGTACCATGCCTGACCCACAGTAATCACTTAATAAATGATTGATCAAATTTCAGGATAATAAAAACTGATGCTTATATAGTGTTTTAAAGTTCATAAAGTGCTCATTTAAGCCTCACATCAGTCCTGGGAGAGAGGTAACATTATAAAGTTATAGATTTAGAGCTGGAAGGGACCTTGAAAACCATTAAGCCCAACTCCCTCATTTTACAAATGAGAGAGGCTGAAAGATGAATTAACTTGCCAATGTCACATATTAAGTATCAGAAGCAAAATTTGAACTCAGGTCTCCTGGAGTTATGTGCAAATCTAACCCTGTACCCTCTGTTCCACTTAGCTGCCTAATAGCTGCCATCATCCCTAAATATGAGAGGAAAGAAACCATTTTCATTTTAACTGTATTAAAATATGAAGTTAATGCCCTACTCTATGGGAGGAGAAATTCTCAGTTTTGTTTGTTTAAACAAATGATTCTTTCACATATTAAAAAAAAACAACACTAAGTAGAAAATATTAAAATATGAAAGGTGGTACTGATTCAGAGTGTATGAAAACCTGAAGTGTTTCCTGGAAATGACTTCTTCACATCTATTTTCTGAAGTCATTCCTTTAAATCTTTTTAGTCTACTTTTTGTGGGGTTTATTATTGTACTGGGTTTCCTCTACTGGGGGTGTGTGATTTTTGCAGGGTCCTTCCTGTGTCAACTAGAAATATGCCTATGATTTCTACTGCTTTCTATTTATCTTTATTTTTTAATTGTTATTCTGAACTGATTCTGGTTTATATAGGGTATTAGGGAAGACTAGCACCTCTGTTGTGAGAGCTTGTTGAGCCCTTTTCAGGGCTGCTCATCCACCTTTCACCCAGCTCTTACTATGGCTCCAAGAAGCTTTAGCACAGTGATGGCAAACCTTTTAGAGGGGCAAGTGATGGGAGGAATGTCCTCAGGTGAGGGGGTGGGGAGCAACCTGGCCCTGCAGCTCTCTGGCTTTCTAGTAACAAACAATGCAATAAATAAAGACAAATAGAAAGCAATAGCACATGGGCCCACAGAGAGGGCAAAGGTTCGCCACTATGGCTATAGCAGATATAGGAGTCACATCTTGGTAAAACTGTCTCAGTAGACCAGTTAAACCATGGTAAGGGTAACCAACAGTTCTCAAATACATAGAGAACTGACTGAAATGTATAAGAATACAAGTCATTTGAGAAATGAGGCCTTTATCAGAAACTTGCTCTAAAATTTTTTCCCAATTTTTCTGTTTTCCTTCTAGTCTTGACTGTACTGTTTTTGTTTGTGCAAACCCTTTTAAATTTAAATATAATCAAATTTATGCATTTTGCTTCTCCTAATATTCTCTATGTCTCATTTGGTCATAAATACTTCTATTCCATTTTTTTCAGGCAAATCTTATCCTGTAGTCAATTTATCTTTTTTTTTTTATTCACCCACCATTTTGATTCTTAGATGACAGACACATTATGATTTACAACCACACCAGTAATTGCTAGGAAATGTTAATATTGAAAAAATATTTTTTTGTGTTGTGGAGCAATTTGAAGTCACTGTTTTTGCCCAACCAACTCCTCAGAGCCTTTCAGGTCTACAGTTTCTTTGAGGGTCCTCAGGTGCATGGATGGCCTTTTAACCAATTGCTACCCATCCTCTATTTCTATCCAATTTATGGAACAATTTGTTCCTATCTCTTAAAGGATCAATAAATTGTAAACACTTCTTGACATTTTATGGACTGTGAATGAGTCACTGGTTTTGGTCACTTTAGTGCTAACCAAAGTATCTCACATCATTTGTGTGGTTCAGCTGTGACTATCTTAAAATCTCAGTGTCTCTGTCATCATTACCTGCCCATACATTGTGTGATCTCATCAAGTGAACTGAATGGAATCCAGATGAATAAGGTTCTTGGTCAAACTTCCTGTGATGTTTTCTGTCTGGTATCAGTTTATTTCCTCTCCCCTCATTCATCTGAGTTTCTGCAATGGATCTAACATTTTTTAATTCCTTACTTTCTGTCTTAGAATGAATATTAAGTATTGATTCTAAGGTAGAAATGCTGCAAGAGTTAGGTAATGGGGGTTAAGTGATTTGCCCAGGGTTACACAGCTAGGAAGTATCTGAGGCCACATTTGAATCCAGGTCTTTCCAACTCCAGGCCTGAAACTCTATCCGCTATGCCACCTAACATTTTGTTTTAAAAGTTGTTTACTAGAGCCTATTCAGAAAGCTGAGGAAAATTAATTTTTAAAATATTTTCTGCCTTTAACTCATCCAGTGAGTCTTCTACCTGCTCCAACCTTTCATAAATAGTATTTTCCCTTATTATCTACGATTTCTCAAGATGTCGCTACTGTAGGTTTTACTATGAGCATGACTATCAAGGTAGACACATGATTTGTATCAATCATCTCACCAAGATGGTCCCTTGCTCCTAGTAGAACGAATGTCTTCCTGTATCCAGGAACTTGCAGAACCCTTAATGGAAGAAAGTTTGGCCAGCATTATCTCACTTCCTGACTAAACTTCCTTCACCTAACAGGCTTGGCCAGTTCCTACAATGATGGGTGGGGCCTTATGGGCTACAGTTTTTGGATGTGATATTCTGGGTTATCAGCTAATATGGCAGAAGTGAGGTAGAGATAAAGCTTTATCACGCTCTCTAATTCTTTTTAGATTAAATTCTAAACCATCAGAGGGAAATGCTTTCCCTGAATCCCATTTAAGAGTTGGTGCAGAATAAGTTGTTAGGTTTAAGATTTCTTCATGCTTTAAAAATGAGAAATTATATGGCATTTTTGTTTTCAAAGGGTACATACATACATACATGAGCCTCAGAACAATGCTACAAGGTACTTATTTCAACCTATATTTTCCAGTTGAAGAAACTGAGCATTGGAGATGCAAAATAGCTTTCTCATAGGTATAAAATTAGAGAGAGGATTTGAATCCAAGTCTTTTTGACTCATTGAACCAACACTGTATTCACTGAGCCACTCAGCACAGTTAGATTTTTATGAACTTTTGAAAAATTATTAAAAATCATAGGTATTCAGTCACAAAATTGTTGTTGTTTTTTTAATCCTTATCTTCCATCTTAGAATCAACACTGTATATTGGTTCCAAGGCAGAAGAGTGGCAAGGGCTAAGCAATGGGGGTTAAGTGACTTGCCCAGAGTCACACAGCTGGGAAGTATCTGAGGTCAGATTTGAACCTAGGACCTCCCATCTCTAGGACTGGCTCTCAATCTACTGAGCCATCTGTGCCCCCCCCCTTTTATTTTAAGGTATAGAAAATACATTCTCTCTGTATACAGGAGGTGTTTGATGACTATTTAGAGACTAAACAATTAGCAAACTAAAAGTGGATACTGAAACTTTGGTTTGATTTCCACCCTCTTCTGACACTAGCAGTGGGACCAGGAATAAATCTTTGAAGTCCTTTTCTGTAGGGGGTGGACAGAGAGAGAGAGACAGAGATAGAGATAAGGACAGACAGAGAGGGAAGGAGAGAGATGGAGAGGGACAGAGAAGGGGGAAAGGGAGGATACAGAGAAACAGGCAGACAAACAGAGAGACAGAGAAACAAAGAGACAGACACACAGACACTTTGATAAAGGCTTATTATGAAGTCTAGGGCTATTTGTCCTGGAGGTTTTCCTTTGTCTTTCCCCATAGTAAAGAAAATATCCCCTCATTTAGAGTAAATGTTTGTTTAGAATGCAATAAAAACAACTTATCTTTATTTAGAGATGAAAACCATAGTAAAAGTACAGACAACAAAAAGCAAGATTTAATAGGAGGAGGAAACTCCCTGGCATAAGCAATGCCAATTCCTCAGACAGTAATGAGGCAGTAGAGGTGGGGAAGAGGTAGTAAGAAGTGGAGTGAGGATGAATTCACCAATCTAGTGTAGCTGCAAATTCTATCCAGGCAAATTTCTTCTTAATTGAGCCAGAGATTGCTTCAACTGCTTATGATTACATTCATTTTTGAAAGGAGCAATACTCCAAAACAGCTGTTTAATGCATGTATCCACAACCTGGTTTTCCAAGTTCTGGGGCTTTCCCCTTCTGCCTTCTATAATTCTTCAAGCCCTCCTATTAGCTAGGAAAAAATGACACTTTCCTTCAGCTCCCTTGTCAATGGTGGTATAGTATCCATAGTATCTCCTTTTTTTTTTTAAACCCTTACCTTTGGTCTTAGCATCAATATTGTGTATTCGTTCCAAGGCAGAATAGCAGTAAGGGCTAGGCAATGGGGGTTAAGTGACTTGTCCAGGGTCACAAAGCTAGGAAGTATCTGAGGTTAGATCTGAATTCAGGAACTCCCATCTCTAGGCCTGGCTCTCAATCCACTGAGCCACCCAGATATTGCTCCCTCGTACCAACTTCTTGAAAGGAAACATTGTACATAGTGGATGGAGAACTGACCTCAGAGTTAGTAAAACTTGGGGTTTAGTCCCACCCAGAAACACGACACGTATTGATTTTATCATCTTGGGCTAGTCCCATATTTCCTATGTTTCTCCAAACATATCATCTATGTTGGTAGGAAGAATTTCCTTATTGGGAAATTTGAACACTGATAAAGTCATAGAAGCAGCCAAAAAAACCTCCTTCAGAGAGTTAGTGTGAGGATTAAATGAGGTGATAGTTGCACAGCACTTCATGAATCTTAAGAAGATACATAAACATTAGTTCATCTCTCTGTCTCTGTCTCTCTGCCTCTCTCTCAACAGTGGAGAGTTACTTGAGTTTGGGTTTTAGTGAAGCCATCAGTCAGTCAATAATTATTTATTATGTGACAACTCTGTGCTAAGTTCTGATGATACAAGTATCAGGAATACTTGTAAGGAACTTCCATTCAAATGGGGGAGACAATACGTAAATAATACACACACACATCGGGAAAGATTTCATTCAGATGATGGGGTTTGAACTGCATCTTAAAGGAAGAAAGAGACTGACACAATTATGGGGGTATAGGTACAGGGGTGGCCACTGCAGAGGCATGGCGATAAGTGTCTTCTGGATTGCTGCCAAACTCTTCCCCTCTTCCTCTCCTCCCTTCCCTTTCCATCTTCTCCTTCCCCCTTTTCACCTCCTGTCCTTCCCTTCTTTATCTCTCTTTTTTTCTCCTTCCCTCTCTTTTCCTCCCCCTTCCCTCTCAGACCCAACCAGGATTTTTAAATGACTTATTCATGGTCACGTAGCTAGTTTCAGAAGAGGAAGAGAATCTAACCGAGGTCGCTGCTTCATTATCCTGCTAATTGTTTGAAATAAGGTCGTAATGAAGCTGGAAAGATAGGTTGGAGCTAGTTGTGAAGGATTTTAAAAGCTAAACTAAGGAGGATTTAAAAAAAATGTTAGAGTTTATGGGATGCACTGTTTTGAACACATACATCTCTCTCTCCCTCCCTCTTCCTCTCTCCCTTTCTCTCTCCCTCTCTGTCTCTTTGTCTCTGCCCCACTCCCCCCCCCTCTTTCTCTCCTCCCTTTCACCCTCTTTTTCTCTCTTTGTTCCTCCTCTCCTCTCTCTCTTTACCCTCTGTCTCTCTTGTCTCCTCATTCTACAGTTGTTTTTATCACATACATTTTCAAGAAGTTATATGTAGTTGGGATGAAGAGAGCCCAGGACAAAGACAACCATGGTGGGGTGAGACATAGGGCCACAGGGTTAAGGTCAAAATAGAACACATAGAATCTGGACATGAAGACAGGATAAGGCATTAATCATATTTATCCATTTGGAGTCAGGAGTGAAGAGAAAAGGGTTTAAGGGTTTAAATCGAGAAGGGATACGAAGTTATTAAAACTAGAGTCTGAGAGTTAGATCTGAAAATCCTAAATAAAGTGTGTGTGCGTGGGGGTTGGACAAAAGGGGGAAAAGCAGAAGATTGCTGTTGAATCCATGGGGACTCTAGGGTGTTTTTTTTTTTCTTTTAATACAGCAATCAGCATTGACAAATAATAGCTTAATTATTTGGGCTGGTCGAGCCTGAAGATTAGAGATTGCACCTGGCAGTAAAGGTGGGGAAAAAAAGCCCCAGCTGCTTTTGATGATACAATAGATACATTCTGTTGTGTAATTGCTTAGAAATGCCCCTGTCTTTAAAGGGAAAGGTAGGTTGAATTTCCTCCTTTTGTGAACATGGTGCTTTAGTCTGGTGGATGGCTGAGTTAAATCCAGTGGAGTTTTATCAGGAGAGGAAAGGCATGATCCTAGCTGTTTACAATTGAATAGGGAGGGGAGGGGGGAGAAGAAGTGGAGTTGAAGTTAGTTGCTTACTACAGAGAGATGCCCATGAATATCCCTTTTAAAAAAAAAATTCTCCTAGCCTGATAACATTTGTTAAGATGGCTTAAAGGAGTGAAAAAGAAATCCACTTCAGACAAATTAACTGGTAAGAAAGACAGAACTAAAACTCTGGCCCGGTTTAGGTCTCTCTTTGTGGATAATCTGGTCATAAAAAGCTTGTGAACTAATCCATCCATTGAGCTAACCTTTCTTTTGAGCTGGAACTTGGTGGACCCAGCTGATACTAGTACTAGGCTTGCATTCCAAAGAGGTCAAAGCCATCATGAAGGGATCCAGATGTGGGAAAAATAGTGGTGCTTTTTGTTTTAGCATAGGATTGGGAATGAAGTGGATATTTATGAATTGGGGAATGGATGAACAAATGATTGAATATGTGATCCAAAGCAATCCCAAAGGATTAAAGAAATGCCATCTGCTTCCAGAGAAAGAACTGATAGAGTCTGAATTCAGACCAAAGCAAACTTTTTCACTTTCTTTCCTAAATGTTTGTTTTGTCATGAGTAAGTTACTTTACATTATGAGTATATGTGATTTTCTTTAAAATTTTTTTAAGTTTGTTTTTGGACCTTCAGTTCAAGGCGGGGACTCCAAAATACCTTACAAAAATAGGCCAGTTCTCATTTTCAGTTTTTGTAGCATTGTGAATATTCCAGACTCTAAAATAACAGCAATACTCTGGGATTCTGGAATGTAAATTTAATAGATTTAATCAGATGTTATAAGACAAGTTAGTAAACAGTACTGTTGTCCTCATTTTACAGCTGAGAAACTGAGACAAAGAGAAAGAGAAGTAAAATAGACTTAATTTTTACCAGCACTATTCTAGACATAGAGGGTAGAAAATGTGTCAATTTATTTATTGTGTAAAACTTTTAAGCCAGGACCAAGAGCATCTGGGTATTTAATTAGTATTTTAGCAGGCAACTGGGCAACTCATATGGAATCAGAGTCAGGCCTAGAGATGGGAGGTCCTGAGCTCAAATCTGACCTCAGACATTTCCCAGCTATGTGACTGTGGGCAAGTCATTTAACCCCCATTGCCTAGCCCTTGCTGCTCTTCTGCATTGGAACCAATATGTAGTACTGATTCCAAGACAGAAGATAAACAACTCTTCTCTTCCAATGAATTTGAATGCTCACAGGCAATTTATTTAAAGTATATCTTACATATATATATATAATAGCTTGCTTTGAATCATATGTATAGAAATAGAAGGTTATCTTGGAAGGATTCTAGTCCAACTCCTTCATTCTTTAGATGAAGAGGCCAGCAGAAATGAAGTGACCTGCCTAGGGGTCATATAGAAACATATATGTAGACCTAGAGTGAACCTTAGGGACTTTTTAATCCAAATTCTTCATTTTATATAGAGATAATCTATTACAATCCCTTCATTTTTATGGACAAGAAAATCGATGCCAGAGGTTTGCTGAAGTCAGCTCTCATCAGTTTGCAAGGAGATTGTTAAGTTTTCAGCATAAGCATTTACACCTTGGAAATGGGCAAAAGCTACAAATCAGGAGTTGATTTATTATTTTATTTATGATCTAGACTTAAGAGACTGATAGAGAAAATGCTATTAATATATTCATCTCCCTTTTCATGTCAGTTTTAAAATATTTACTAATATGCCCCTGACTGAATCCCAGTGACTTGTTCAGTTACATAGGAGTAGACTTGGGATTGGAACTCAAGTCTTCTGTCTCCAGATAACTAGATGGTGAAGTAGTTAGAGTGCTAGGTCTGGAGTCAGGAAGACCTGAGTTCAAATTCTACCGGAGACACTCAATAGCTATGTGATGTTAGGAAAGTCACTTAATCTTGTTTGCCTCTGTTTTCTCATTTGCAAAATGAGCTAAAGAAGGAAATGGCAAACTACTCCAGTATCTTTGCCAAGAAAATCCCAAACGGGGTCATGAGAAGTGGGACGTGACTGAAATGTCTGAACAATTTCTCCTTCTCCTGTCCCATTTAGGCACAATAACTCCAATCTAGTACCCTTTCTACAATACTACATTGTGTTCAATGACTCAGTGGGGAGAGAAGGAACTTGAAAATTACTTTTCTCATATTCCAGACTATTTGCCAAGATTTTAAAAAAGAAATTAGGTCAAATTCCCTGGTGAACAATTTTTGATCATAGAATCACAAAGCTGAGAGGTCAATAAGAGGTTATATAATATAGTCTCTACTATATTGCTACTACACAGTAGTGTCATGATATCTATGAACCCATCTAAATTGTTTCTTCTTTTGAATTTCCATGCTCCCTTGCATAATATATTTGAAACTGTGATGTATGGAGTGTTCAGAGAAGAGTATCACCTGTGGTGTGAGGACTTGCTGAGTTCTTTTCAGGGCTGCTCATCTATCTACCTTTTACCCAATTGTCACCATAGCAGGTGAAGCAGCCATATCCCAGTAAACCTTTCTGAGCAGAGAGGCTAAACCAGGTTGATGGTAACTGATAAACCTCAAACCTGATAATGAGTTAGGGCAGTGGTTCTCAACCTGTGGGTTGCGACCCTAGCGGGGGTCATACGACCAAAACATAGGGGTCACCTAAAGCCATCGGAAAATATGTATTTCTGATGGCTTTAGCCGCTGAGAAATCATGCTACTTTACAGCAAGATCTCGGAAAGAACGGGGACCCTGCTGCCCGCACATTGTACTAATATTAGTTACTTATCAGCAGCCCTCTCCCTATGAGGGGTGATGGATTTACCCTGTTGCCTGGAGACCGGACTCAAACAGAAACCCAGAGAGAACACCCTGGCGCTGGCTTCAGAGTGGTTAAGAATGAGTCCTGGAGCGGATAATGGAGCCGAGTAACCCCACCAAAGTGAAGCCTCAGCTCAAGCTGGAGGGAGACGACAGGAAGAAGAAGGCAGCGTCTGTGGACCTCCTCCCCAGGCAGGACTTACCTCCTGCCCCAGCGCTCAGGCTGCCTCCTGCTGGATTAATATTTCTCAACATATAATTAAATATTGTTTTTGTGATTAATCACTATGTTTAAATTATGCTTGATTTGTAGCAATGAGAATACATAATGAATATCAGGTATTTACATTCCAAATCATAACTGTAGCAAAATTACAGTTTTGAAGTAGCCACCAAAATAATTTTTTGGTTTGGGATCACCGCAACATGAGGAACTGTATTGTGGGGTCACAGCATTAGAAAGGTTGAGAACTACTGAGTTAGGGCAATGACTTTCTCAAGCATTCAAAGACACCCCCCTGCCTCCAGAATAATGGGCAGATGAGAACAATTTGTTCCCAATAGCTATAAAGGTGGCTGAAGAAGGCAGATATCAAAGATGCCAAGGTAACTCACTGTATCCTGGGTCATAACCTGCCATCTTGACATTGGTCCTGTCTCTGGACTTGGATGACTCTGGAAGAAAGAGTGAGACTGATGACTTTGTGCAACCCTGTCTCACTTAAATCAAATTTAGGCTTAAGTTAAGACATCATCCCTTGCTATCACTCTTCCTCTTCAGAAACCAAGAATAACAACAATATTTGAAACTAAGAAAAACCATTGTCCATCATGACTATTGTTTTTGGGTTTTTTAAATCATTTCACATTTTAGATTCAATTTTAATTGATATTTGTTTCCAAAATTTTGCTCGTCAAATACATTTATGAATAATGTGGTTCTATTTGTTTTGAGGTAAAATGAACTGAAGTACTTATCTTTTTCCAAAGTAATGAATGAAATAGAAATAATAAAGTGAAATAAAATTGAAAACAGAACTTTTTACTCCTCTGACCCCAAACCTAGAGCTCATTCTCTCATGAATACATATGCCCTTATTGGAAGAAATGGTCATATAAAAGGATTTTAGGTGGGATAAACATACATGAGGGAATTATGTCCAGGGCACCTAGGTGAGTGGTGGAACAAGTCACACCTGTGATTCTCCACAGCTGCTGACATCTTTGGGTGATGCTACTGGCCTCTGTGATATTTCTTCATTGGCTTGCAGCTGGGCAGACATATTTCAATGTGAATCAATATGACAAACACCTAATTTTGGACAGAGAGTCTCACCCTCCATCTTCAACTTTAGAAACAGTGAGCTAAAATTATGGGATAAATAGTATCAATGATAAAAGCAAATTATGTCTGATTCACTTGTACTTGTTAACAAATGATTCAGAATAAATGGGAAATCACAAAGGCAGAAAAGTTGTGCCATCTGAAAGAAATGGTAATGAACTTTTCACCCAAAGAAGCTTTAATTGAAAACATTATATTCCGGTGACTTTTTAGAAACAATTGAAAATAGTTCATTGTTCCTAAATGTCAGAGCGGCTCTGAGTAACTTTTGGTAACAAAGAATTGTTGTTTTTTTTTAATGTTGAGTTATTTTTTTAGTTTGCAACACTCTGAATCATCATTTGATGATTATAACTGTTCTCACATGTTATGTGTGATGATGGCTAGATTTGGTGGGTGGAATGGCTAGTGGTGAGTACAAAATCAAAGACTTGGAAAGGGGAAGATCCCTGAGAAAGTGGTTACCATTGTCCTCTTGGAATTTATAATTTGTCAGAGGATCATAAGGCCAGAAAAGACTTTGAGAGGTCATATAGTCCATTCATACTTTTTTTAGCTCCCAAATGAAAGCTTCTTTCCAGTTGATATTTCAAGATTCTTTGTAGATGGTGGGGTAGGGGAGAAGTGAATGGAGACATGCATATTAATTGGATGGCAAATTTTGTCCCTTTTGTGATTTGGAAGCTGCATTAAAAAAGAAAAAAAACCACTATTTCATTGATAGGGAGATCTAACCAAAATTTCAGGGAGGAGTTAATAAATGATTAATTAATCCACAGATGAAGGATCTACCACTTCTTACCCCCATTCCTTTCCCTTGTTTAAGCCTCTTAAATGAGAATAAATGAGAAAAATACAATCATGCATGCTATGTGAAGTTTTTTTCCCTCAAAAAAAGTCCTTTTCACAAAAGAAATGTATTAGGGTTGGTTTATTAGCATTCAGGATATGCCATATCTAATCAATTAGTTGCCCAACAAGTTCTGTCTATTGTGTTCCAGGTACTATACTAGATACTAGTGGTTGCTGTTCAGTTCTAGCTGACTCTGTGACCCCATTTGGGGTTTTCTTGTCAAAGATACTGGAGTTATTTGTCATTTCCTTCTCCAGCTCATTTTACAGATGAGGAAACTGAGGCAACCAAGGTTAAGTGAATTGCCCAGGGACACACAGTAAGTAAATGTTTGAGAGTAGATTTTATCTCAGGAAGATGTCTTCATAATTCTAGGCAGGGTACTCTATCCACTCTACCACCTAGTTGTGTACCTACTGACAAAAACTGAAATAATTCAAATTTTTAATCAGACACCTGCTTTTAATTTAGGTATCCCCCCCCCCTTTTCCCCTTCTGTCTTGCCCCTCTCTTCCTCTCCTTTCTCCTTTCCTCTCTTCTCCTTTTCTCACCATATCTGTGATTTCATGGGTGGGAAGAACTTCCTCAACCAATAAAAATCAAACCCTTGTCAATAATTTATAGTCTTGTTTCTTGGCCACTGAGAAGATAAATAGCTTGCCTAGGACTACACATTTGGGTAAATATCAGAAGCAGAATTTGAACCTAAGTCTTCCTGACTTCAAAGCCAATTTTAACTACAATACCATTCTTCTTAATTATAAGAATTAAAAGATTTGGAAATTGAGATGTCCATCAATTGGGGAATGGCTGAACAAATTTGGTATATGTCGATAATGGAATATTATTATGCTATAAGAAATGATATGCAAGATGATTTCAGAAAAAGCTGGAAAGATCTGAGGGAACCAAAGCAGAGTGAAATAAGCAGAATCAGGAGAACATTATACACAATAACAGCAATATTGTATGATGATTATCTGTGAAAACTTGGCTACTCTCAGCATTGCAATTATATGGGACCATACTGAAAGACTTATCATGGGGAATACTATCCACCTCCAGAGAAAGAATTGTTAGAGCTGTCTTTCACATCAATATATTTATGGTTTCATCTTGGGGTTTTTGTTATGTATGAGTTTGCTCTTACAACAGAGACCAATATGGAATTGTGTTTTGCATGATAATTAAAAAGAAACAAAAAGAAGAATTAAGAAGAATTCAGTTGGACTGAAGGCGGAATTCATTACTACATTGGCCTCTACATATATATGTTATCTAAAAAAATTCTGAATGTAATTTCATTAGTATGGAGACCCCCAGTGAATAATCTCCCCCTGTTAATTCTGATCAGCCACTATTCTGTGACTTAGAGTCTTAAAGAGTTGTTTGGGTCACTGAGAGATGAAATGGTGCTCAGTGTCATAGCCAGTATATGTCAATAGAATTTTAACCTCAGGCTTCTTTACTTCAAGAATTTTGATCCATGATGATTTTTTTGATATTGGATCTTCTGATCTCAGCCAAGCTGGAAACATTGGGACAGTTTATAGATCTGGTCTTGCTTTGATTGTTGCTGGAGCTTTGCTCTGCTCTGTTTTTTGACCTGAGCTGGTTTGGTCCTCCTTAGGCAACTGGATGGTCTTTGTACCCCCAAGAACTTAACATGTTTATGCCATACTTCCTGTAAACTTCCCACTGCTGTTCAAGACTCCTGCACTCTAGATACCTGCCAGCCTTGGCCTCCCAGGTAGCAGGAAGCAGGGATTATATTCATGCACCACCACACCCTACTCCATTATACTATTCTACTCATTACTTCACAACATCCTCCAATATTCTTTCAGATGTTCTTTTAGAATATTCAGAGATTGTCTAGAAATGCTTGGTTGTCTTGGCCTTGATCTATTCTAAATTAAAGTATTATGAAATACTTTAGGATTTGTGATTTTTTTTACCTTGAACCCATTGTATCCTTCAAAGACAGGCATGCCAGAGACTTTTTTCATTCTCTTTGGAAAATAGGATACTCAGAAAAAAGCTTGATCATAATATACTATTGAATACATTGAGATGATTAACTTTTATTTTTTTTTTGCATGACATCAAAGTATTGGAAAAGCAAACACTCTTTGTAGCATGAAAAGATGTAAGTGACAGGAACAGTCCTGAAAATCCTAACCTTAATGCTAGTGTATTACCTTTCAGATCCCTTTTTGTTTGTTTGTAAAAGAACTGCAATGCTAGTAAGCATTTTGCTTCCTCTTAAGTTGCACAAATAGCAAACCAGATGTGCTGTTGTTTGAAGGAGTCTGGTATATTTGCTTATGTTTTGTCTCAACCTGACCCTTTGTCTTCTAAAAGAAAAGACTCTATTCTTTGAGGAGACTGGGGATTGAGTAACCAGGAAAATTATTTCTTTCAGGTACCCACTTATTCATGAGAATAGTCTTCCACTGAAAGTATTCCTGCCTTCTGCTTTCTCCATGCCTAGTTACTGTTTTGCTATCATGGCATTCATTTTGTTGGTTTTGTCTCTTTTTTTCCTGGGAAGATAGTAATTCTTACACGCTCTCTATGAGCTCTTGCTTCTAAGCCAGTTTCCCTAGATTGTAGAGACATTATGGTTTCTATCAATCTTACTCTCTTTTGATTTTGTTCTTTTTCATTGTGTCCACTGCTTTGTTAAGATTTTCCAGCTATTCTTCTAAGCTATTGACTATTATTCATAGTTTTCCATGAAGTATTCTAAATGCATTTGTTACTTAAATTCTTTAATAAAACAATATTAGCATTCTTACTCTCTACAGAATTGTTACTTTAAGGAAGGGAAGGTTCTTCTTGGTATTCTTCACTATATATATATATATGATGCATATTGTATATGTATATTATATATGTAATATATCATATCTTTATTTTTAAGCGCTTTTCTCTAGAGATTTATTTGTGATACTCCTCCCCCCCCGCCCCCCCATCTTTTGGTTGTTCTTTTAGTTTATTTGTATGTCTTGTACTTTTGAAGTAAAGTGGGAAAGCATGACTTAGACTTGGCCATTCATTTAGTTTCTTTCTGAAAGGCTTTGACCCTTGCTGTTAGGAAATGTGAAAAAAGAAATCTTCATTATCTGCCATTTTGAATACAGAAGATAGGGCAGATTTTGGAATAATGGCCCCTACCAAGCCATCAAGTTTGGATGGATGTGGGTTGGCTATGGAGATAACTTTCAATTAGATGATTCAGTTCAATGCAATATGTCTTTATTAACTGTACCCTATGTGAAGACCACCGTGCTTGGAACTAGGGGGTGGGAGTGGGGCTGTAGATAGAAAAAGATTTAATAATAGCTCACATTTGCATAGTGCTTTCCCCATCCACAAAGTAAACCATACTTTGATGCAAGCACAATAAGTTTTATTTCTGCCTCTTTAGATGAGGAAATAAAGACTCAAAGAAATTAAATGATGCTCGAAGTTATAGAACTAAGAATAGTAGGAATAATGTAACCCTACTGAGCCCAGCTTTCCTGACTCCCAATGTCCTTTCTAGCCTATGTTTGTCTCTCAACAATAATAAATAAGCCCTTACCCTTATAGAACTTAGATTCTAGTAGAGGAATAAAATATATATTGTAGTTCAGTTGTATCTGACTCTTTGTGACCCTTTCAGGGTTTTCTCAGCAAAGAACCTGGAGTGATTTGCTAGCATATTTTACAAATGAGGAATCTGAGGCAAACAAGGTTAATTGATTTGCCTACAGTCGCCAAGCTAGTAAGTATTTGAGGCCAGATTTGAGCTCAGTAAGATAAGTCTTTCTGACTCTAGGACTGACACTATCTACTTTGCCACCTAGCTACTCCCAATTTATGTATAAAATATTGTGGTTAAATTATTCTTCTGTCACATCTGACTCTTTGTGATCCCTTTGGAATTTTTTTGATAGAGATACTGAAGAAGTTTGCCATTTCCTTTTCCAGCTCATTTCATGGATGAGGAAACTGAAGCAAATAGGGTTAAGTGACTCACCCAGGGTCACAAAGCTAGTAAGTGTCTGAGGCCAAACTTAAACTCTGGAAGATGAGTCCTCTTGACTCTAGGCCCAGTGCTCTATCCACTGAGCCACCCAACTCCATATTTCATGTATAAAACATATATATTATATATGTATAATATAAAATAGATAATGATCAATGTATAAGAGAAGGCAAAGATCACCATTGGCTGGGAGTTTCAGAGAAGGCTTCAGGGAAAAGGAATACTTAAGTTGTATTTTTATTTTAATTAATTTATTTTTTGAAACCCTTACCTTCCATCTTAGAATCAATACTAGGTATTGGTTTTAAGGCAGAAGAGTGGTAAAGGCTAGGCAATGGGGGTTAAGTGACTTGCCCAGGGTCACACAGCTTGTCTGAGGCCAGATTTGAACCCAGGACCTCCCATCTCTGGGTCTGACTCTCAATCCATTGAGGCTGCCCCCTTAAGTTGTATTTTTTTAACATTATTTTATTTGGTCATTTCCAAACATTATTCATTGGAAACAAAGATCATTTTCTTTTCTTCCCTCCCGCCCTTCCCACCACCTCTCCTATAGCCGACGCGCGATTCCACTGGGTATCACATATGTTCTTGATTCGAACCCATTTCCATGTTGTTGGTATTTGCATTATATTGTTCATTTAGAGTCCTCAGTCATATCCCCTCCACCCCTGTAGTCAAGCAGTTGCTTTTCATTGGTGTTTTTATTCCCACAGTTTGTCCTCTGCCTGTGGATAGTGTTTTTTAGATCCCTGCAGATTGTTCAGGGACATTGCATTGACACTAATGGAGAAGTCCATTACATTCAACTGTACCACAGTGTATCAGTCTCTGTGTACAATGTTCTCCTGGTTCTGCTCCTTTTGCTCTGCATCACTTCCTGGAGGTTGTTCCAGTCCTCATGGAATTCCTCCAGTTCAATAGTATTCCATCACCAACAGATACCACAATTTGTTCAGCCATTTCTCAATTGAAGGGCATCCCCTCATTTTCCAATTTTTTACCACCACAAAGAGCGCAGCTATGAATATTCTTGTACAGGTCTTTTTCCTTATTATATCTTTGGGGTACAAACCCATCATTGCTATGGCTGGATCAAAGGGCAGACAGTCTTTTATCGCCCTTTGGGCATCTTAAGTTGTATTTTTAAAGATGGGTCGGATTTCAATAAGTAGAAAGAAGGCTAGACCTGTAGAAAGAGTTCTAGATATATGAAATAGAAGGATCAAAAACATGGTGGCTGGGGAACACTGGATTTTCTGAGGGGATAACAAATAGCTCAAGTTGCTTGGAGCAAATGGTAAACAGAAGGGAATTACATAAAATTAGAAGAGAAAGTTAATTTGCTACCAGATTGTAGAGGTCCTTGCATACCAGTCTAAGATAACAGATTTAAAATTGAAAGGGATTTTAGAGGCCAAGCAACCTAATCCTTTCACTCAGAGATGAGAAAGCTGAATTCTAGTAGATTAAGTTATTTGTCTTAATGTCACATAGGCTAAGGAAATTATAGAACTAAGATAGTAACCTACATTCTTGGATGTCAAATCCAGCAGTCTTTTTCTGTGATATTTGCTACTTATCACAAAGCAGTGAGATTTATCCAGAGGCAGTATAATATAACAGACAGAGAAATGGCCTGAATGTCTGGCAGAGCTTGGTTCAAGTCCCACCTGCCATGCATCCTGATTCTGTGACTAGTAGTGAATCACATAACCTTTTAATGTCCTAGGTAACTCTCTAAGGCTATACATAGTCTTATTTTGAGAGGATGAGAACCCACTAAAATAGAGGGAGTTTCCTTACCTGGGCTCCCAATACCAATAAATCATAAGTGCCATCCTTGTCCCTATATCCTAAGCTGTAGGAGCCACTGAAGATCTAGGACAAAGGAAAGACACACTCAAACCCATTCATAGAGAAATTTAATCTGTCAGTTTGGGTAAAGATTAAGGAGAAAATTGGAAGCAAGAAGGTCTGTTAATAGTCTGTAGCAACTGCCCAGGCAGGGGGTAATGTGGAAGTATATTGGGGTAGTCGTGATTGGCAAAGAAAGAAAGGGACCAAAACATAGAGACTGCTTGTAGAATAGAATCTATAAACCTTAATAATTAAGTGACTTACTAACTGTAAGTCACTTAATCTTGTTTGCCTCCATTTCCTCATCTGTAAAATGAGCTGGAGAAGGAAATGGCATACCACTTCAGTATCTTTGCCAAGAAAACATCCAATGGGGTCATAAAGAGTTGGGCCAACTGAAAATGACTAAAAAAACAAAAATGGGACTTGGATCTGAATTCTAATTAGTAACAGAGTACTTATAGTTAGAAGTACTTCCTTCTCAGATAGGTTATCACTGTCCCAACATAAAATCATAACATTAAGAGGAAAAATCCCAGTAATGTAATTTGAGTTGAAAACTTTGGGGAAACAACTTCTGTATTTGCCTTATGCTTGCTTCCTTTGGGGAATTTTACTCATTTTCTTGCTCTAGCATTAGTATACCCTGACTGTACCTATCTAAGGTCTTGGTGTTAGAGTCTCCATACTCTGCCTGGTATGCCAGATGGTTTCAGCTTCCCCATTCTGCTTTGATCAAGTTCCTTTAGTCCATGAGCTGATTTTGGTTAGCTGGCTCCCAGTTTGGAATAGGCAAAATGCCCTTCCCAAATACCCTTAGTGTTTCCATATTTGGATTACCTTCTTCCTCTCAGTCACCTTATTGTTATTACCTACATAACCAAGGATGTATAATTTATGATCCCTAGGTTTCCTCATCCATGAAGTAAGGGTGTAGGAATAGCTGGCCTCTGATATCTTTCTGTCTCTAGATCTGTGTTCCTAAAATCTCCCTGTGTTTCTTTGTGAGACTAAATATTCTCTTTGCTCTCTCTTTGTTCTTTTCTTCCCTATCATCCTTTGAGTGGAACTGACCATTGCTACCATACCATGCATCTCCTGTCTTTGGTGCAGTGTATACAGCATCACCCAACCTGGAGTCAGGAAGACCTGAGTACAAATTCAGCTGTAGAGACTTACTAGCTGTGTGACTCTGGACAAGTCACTTAACCTCTGTTTGCCTCAAATTCCTCATCTGTAAAATGGGAGTAATAGAAGCACTTACCATTTGGGTCGTTGTAAAATGTTAATTGTAAAGCACTTACCACATAGTAAGCTCTAGACAAATATTAGAGTTATCATTATTAGTGTCCTTCAGAATCTACCTCTATCTAGCCTACCTCAACTAAGTGTTAGTATTATAAACATATAATAAATATATTAATCCGACTTGAAATATGATGACTAGGTATAAAAGAACAAGCTGGGGTATTAAGGAAGGTGTTCCCTTGTTATTTGCTTTTTTTCTTCAGTGCCATTTGTTACATTAAAATGCCTACTTAACTCCCGCCCTCCTCCTTCCCCCCTTAAAGAGAGTGTCATTAGACAAAAAGATACATATATGTGTAAAACAATGTCATTTCTATTTATCATTTCTTTTTCTGGAGGTGAACATACACAAGTTATTCTTTAAATAATGTTTCTTTTGCTGTGTATTTTGTTCTCTTGATTTTGCTCATTCTACTCTTCATAATTTCATGTAGATCTTTCAATGTTTTTCCAAAATTAACTTGTTTATCTTATGTTCTAGTGCAGTAGTATTCCATTACAATCGCATGTCACAATTTGTTGAGCCATTCCCCAGTTGAGGGTATCCCTTCAATTTCCAGTTCTTTTTAATAAATAGAAAATGATGGTGGTGATAGTGGTAGTGTGGAGGCAGTTTGGTAGTTTGGTGGATTGAGTGCCAAGCCCAGAGCGCCTATGTCTCACTATGCATAAAACACTTTCCCACAGGTTTATGGATTATATGATTATGTGGTCATTTTAATTCAAATGTAATCTTACTTTCACTTCCTCACCCTTTTGGTTGTTCAGAATTAAACACAAAGTATCAGTTCTTTTATTACTTTATCTTCCAAGTGGTAAAATCATTAAGGCAAGTCATGAATTTTCTAACTTTTATGCATATATCTAAATAAAACTTCTACTCAGATTATCCTTGTCACTATCCTGACTTTCCTTTGTGCATATTTGTATTGGCAAAGCACCACATACATTCTCCATCTAATCAAGCAATTTGCCCTTCCAGGCTTTCCTTCAAGACACATCTAAACTCTCCAATCTTCCTTAATGTTAGTGCTTTCCCTCTGTTGATTATCTCCAATTTTTCCTATATATGTAATTAAAAAAAAAACCCCTTTACCTTCCATCTTACAATCAATACTATGTATTGGGGTTAAAGCAGAAGATGGATTTAATATGTGAGAGAGGGGAAACATTCATTTAGTAGGGGCATGGAAAGGCTTTAATTTCAATTGGAACTTGAAGAAAGTCAGGAAGAGGAGATGAGGTGGGAAAGAATTTTAGGCAAAAGTTGAGAGGTAACACCTTGTGTAAGAAACAGCAAGGAGTTAATGAGACCACCACTACTTGCTTGGTTTTAATTCCCTAATTCCTCTTTAGATCTTTTTCCATTGACTTTACAGTTAATCTGACATCATCAGGTTGTAGTGTTGTGTTGTGTACATTATTACAGATATTATATGTCTTATTCTCATGGTTCTGCTTTCTTCACATTGCAGCAGTTCATACAACTCTTTCTATGCCTTTCAGAATTCCTCACAACCACATTTTATAATGGCACAATTGCATTCGGTTATATTCATATATCAAACTTATTTTGTTATTCCCCAGTTGATGAATATGTATTTTGTGCCCAGTCTTCTGTTATTGCAAAGGGCTACTATGAACATTTTGTTATATGTGAGATATCTTTCTCTGTCATTGATCTCATTGGACTATGTGCTCAGGAATGGGATCACTGGGTCAAAGGTATGAACAATTTAGTGACTTTCCTTACCTGAGTCTAAATTGTTTCTCATAATATTTGGACTGATTCACAGCTCCATTAACAGTATTTCCAAAGTGAACTATTTTTATCTTTCATCATCTTTGCTAATATGATGGGTGTGAAGTTAAACCTCAGAATGGTTTTAATTTGCATTTCTCTTGAATGATTTGTAGCATTTTTATATGGTTGCTGAGAATGTACATGTTTTAAATGTATAGATCTTTGACTATAATCTTTAGGAAATTGTTCTTGGGCTTATGTATTTGGGTTGCTTCCCTATATGGCTTATATATATCAGACTTTTATGACAGATCTTGAGTATAAATGTTTCCTCCACTTGCAAATTTCTTTTTGGTTTAGTTGTATTGATTTTGATGAAAGCTTTTAGATTTTATATTATCAATATTGTCAACTTTTATCTTTTGCCATCTCTTCTATTTTTTGGTTAAGAATTTTTTTCCCCAATCATATATCAGAAAGGTACATCCTTTGGTTCTCTCATTCCTTTAGGTTATATAATCTATTATATTTAACTTTACTGTCCATTTGGTGATTATTATAATGAATAACATAAGCTGTTGGTTTAAACTTCATTTTCAAACTTTATTTTTAAATACATTTTTCAACTGTTTTCAACTTTTCTAAGAAGTCTTAAAGTAAAGAGACCTCCTAATAGTTTGTGTTCTTTAGGGGCATGCAGAGGAAGGAATGTATGTTGTGGAGTATATTATATATTATAGAATATATATTCTAGATTTCTTCATGGATAATTTTTTCCAGTCTTTCTATTCTTTCCAGTAATCCAGGATATAGAAAGACATTCTTCAAGTCTTTTTACATCTTTCCAAAACAGATAAATCAGTTTACATTTAACACATAACTTGGACATGCTTCCAATAAGAAATAAACGGCAAAAATCCTTTTTTTTCTATAGTTATTTAATTTTAGTGAGAGCATGTAGACTTGGGTACAGGGAAATTCCATTTGAATCAAGGGGAATCTTTGGATCATAGGCCCATAAAGAAAGGAACCTCAGCATCTAGTCAGTCCAACTTTCTCTTTTTTCCATTTGAAGAAACTAAATGTTCCAGGGAAGACAGGAGACATGCCTAATGTCACATAAGTAATAATCAGGACTTGAACCCAGGTCCTTGATTCTTAAACTAGCATTCTTTCCATTGCTACTAGGCTACCTCGCTATCATATTGAGTTTATCAAGAAACCACAGAAGAATCTTCTGTTATTTTATTCACCTACAAACAAAATAAAAAGAATAGTATCTAGGATGACAAAAGGCTACTGAAGGCTTCTGAAGGATGAATTTTGAGATCTCTTAGAAGGATTGTTTTTATTTAGAATGTCTGTGAAGACTAAAGTAGAAGCGGCTTTTCCTTTTTAATGACAAAGAAATACTGCTATAGGATACTAATAAATCCAGTTAAGGGGGAAACCTCTGCTTAGATTGGGTAGAACTTCTAAATTGTAAAATAAATCATCTTTTCAGGGTAAAAATATTTCTTCTGCTATACTGCACAATAGTGAGTCCTTTGCTTTGACAACTAGGGACGTGTCAGATAGACTTAAACTTTTCTGGAAAATGTTGCTTCCTTATCTGCTTTCTCTAAGTGAAAATATTATCTCTAATTTTTGTCTTATTTGATCTGCTCTCTTGTTGCTCAAATAGAAATGTGTATAAGTGAAATATATATTTTCTTTTAACATCTTAGTTATTAGTTATTTAATAAATTTCAAAACTTCCAATCTTTTTTGGATGTTTTGTAGCTGGAAAACTATGTTAAATGAGCAGTAACTAACTTATATTTGGAGGTTATTTTTACTAATATGTGACAGAGAAGAGTGACAAATATGAAAATCTCATTAACATTCACTCAGTCCAGTGTCTGCACCACTGATCAATGTTTGGACCATTGGCTGGATGACTGACTGAACCTGCTTAATGAATCTTTGGTGGGCAGGAACCAACTGCTGTTCTGGAGGAAACATGGATGTCCTGATGCCTAGGTAGCTGAATCTGAGCTGTTTCAAATAAACAAGAGGTATCCAAATCATCTGAGGGCAGCAAGGAAACAACAGTGTGGGGCAGCTTTGAGGGCAGGAGATGATTGATGAAGTGTGTTCTGGCTGACACACAGATTCTATGGTTGGTGTGATGGAGCTAGCAAGTGATTGAGTGGGAAACTGGGAGACTGGGTGAGTGGTCGATGTGATTAGTAGAAAGGCAATCAGCCATCTGCTTGGAGGCTAAGCAATACACAATGGAGATATTAAATAGGAAAAAAGGAGAGCAGGAAAAAAAAGTCAGAGGTAAAGCCAAAAGGGTCCTTTAAAACGATATAACTTGCCCTTCTACAAGCTTTTTCTCCTCTTCCCTCCCTTGAAATAATCCTCATCATTGGTTTATAGTCCCAGGTTTTTTTTTTTTTTTTTTTTAATCTGGGGATTAGAAAGTGAGTAGGCAATACTAAGACCTAGAGGGCAAAAGAGAAGTGTCCAGAGGATGGAGGAAGGGCAGCATGAGGTAAAGAGATTTCTGGAAATGAGTTCTAGAAATTTCCCTAGATGCTACTTAAAAGGCAGTAGCTTTCTTATGACAGTAACTGACCATAATTCTTTGTAGTTACATATTGGCTTTTCTCATAAGAGCTTAAATCCATTCACTCTTCACAAGTTCCCTTGACCTCAGGACAATCACAGTGAAATAGGTAGGATGACATATTTAAAACCAGGGAGGTAAATGGCTCTTCATCCTTAGGACAGGCAATCACACCCAATTAGGCAATTTATTAGAGAGGCTCCATTGTATTTAGATTTCTTTTACAGAACCTAATTGATGGAGCATCTCATGAAACAGGTGCTCCTCTTTAGCTTTTTAAAAAAGTATTTTCCTTCACAAAAGAAAAACATAATAGTTAAATTTAGAATTTAGGGGAAATCTCCAGTAATTTCCACATACAAGTTTTGATCCACCTCCCCCTTTGTAATCCTGGCACTGAGCTACTTGCAGGGTGGCACTCTTTAAGTAGCAGCTGTTGATGCTAAAGTGTGTGTGTAAGACAAAAGCAATGAGTCCTAATGATATCTGGCTTAATTTTTCCACTGCAGTTTTGTCTTAACAATAACAACAGTAATAATTTCTATTATTTTCATAGTGTTTTAAAGTTTGTTATCTCATTTGATCCTCATAACAACCCTGTTAGGTGCTATTATTATCATTCTGTTTTACAAATAAGAAAATCGAGGCTGAGAGAGGTTGCATAACTTGCCCAGAGTCATTTGCCCAATTAGCAAGTGTTTCAGGCAGGATGGTTTTTAAAGATGGATCTTTTTTGAAGTTTTTTTTCCCCCTTAATGCCCCTGAGATAAAAAAAAAAGGAGGCAAAAAAGAGGAGAAAATAGAAAGAATTAGAATGAAGTATTTTGGTGTGAAGAATGACTTACATTCTGGATATATTTGTCCTCCAGCTGTATAACTGATAATATTTTTATTTGGAAAAGAACAGTTTCTTCCCAAGAAATGAGAGGGCTTGAATTTACTTGGCTCTGATTGGCTCCATCAGCTGTTCACGTTATGCTCATAGTATGGTTGAAATTACCCTGTTATGGGAATCGTTCTGGTTTCGAACTAATACAGGCTTGGACTTTTTTCTACCCCTTCTGAATGATGTACGCTGTCTGCCCAAACACAATTTTCTTTAGCGATCCTTGTTTTGGCAACTGTCTGCTGATCCTCAAATCACTTACCGCTGTTTGGTCTGCAAAAGATCTCCCCGTTACTGTACGTACATTCACAGTGACTATTCACTTTCCTCCAAATAGGGATTCAGGAGCTGAGTACTTAGACGATCCCATTTGCAAGCTAATAAGGGCATATGAAACAAGTCCCCCGAAGACTTTCCGGTGCCCTGTGGACAGAGTACAGAAAAGACTCTGGAGTTTATCTTGTTTTGCCACAAAAGAAAATTGGAGCTGGAGGTGGGGAATGAGAGAAGAAGAGGAGGAGGAGGAGAGGAAAGAGTAGGAAGGAGTTCTTCTTTCTGGGTGATTGTCAGGGACAAAAGAGCTTACCTTACCGTGAGTACAAAACACCGATTCCTGTTTGCTCCTCATTTAAACAAGAAGCAGGAGGAACCGGTTGGCTTTAGTAACCTTGTATCTGGGGTTCAAGCTTTTGCCTTTGGCTAAAAGACAGCCTCCTGGAGCTGCTGCTGTGTTAACAACTCGGTTTCATTGCTTTCTATCTGCATCACTTTCTCCTTCTTTGGAAGCTGTTAGTGATAGGAAACCCGCTCCTTGTCAGTAACCAATCCATGGTATGTTTTCCTTCTGTTTCTACAGCGCTATAGAGAGCGTTGAGGACTCCTCCCCATGCCTCACGCCTCCCCCCTACCCCCCCCAAGACAAAACCAAAAAAAAATCAGCTTTTTAAATTGTTAGCGTTTCAAGCTTTTCAGTATTCACACTCCAAATGTTGCATCTTACTGTGGCTTTGTAGAAAGAAAAGGATTTAATGGATGTTATTTTTAACAGCAGCTGGGATAAAGGTGGGTATTATCGCTAATACTGGAGAGGCAGCCTCCGGACTCAAGCGTTTGATAAAGAAGGGGGTCACTGGGTTCCTAGAAGCTGATGAGCACTAACCCACCAGCTGCCTTACAGCCCGAGCTATAATTTGGCCTGCATCCTACGTGAACTTGGGTTAATGCCATTGTTTCCTCGCAAAGAAGCCTTTTTATTTACTGAATGCTTCAGTTGCTTTGTGACTGGAGAAGAATCGTGCAATAAGAAGCTGTGCTGTCTGGTTGGGAGAGTCTGTTGAACCCAGAACAGCCAATAGGCCAGGGCTGAATTTCCTACTCTGATCACATCAAAGAAGAGTAATTAACTTGCCCAGAAGGCATCTCAACTTGGTAATGACTCCAAAAAATATATATAAATATATGTCTATGCAGAATGGGTGTTTCTGTAAACCTCCATATTCAGAGGCATTTTCTTTTGCTTGCAGAATGTTTCTTATCAAATAGAGGAATGCAGGAGTCGGAGTAGCTGTGTGTACCCCTTTTTGATTTGAGTCAGTACTGAAATGGGGATTTTATTGGTGGTGCTGAAAAGGTTTAAGAATGGACTTGATGTTGTTTCTGTTGCTTTATTGTTCTGCTGCAACAATACACATGGCATGGATTCTCAAGTTGTAAAGGTGCAGGAAAGAGAAAGTCGAAAAGAGAATAGAAGATTAAAGAATATCTCTTTAGGCTTCATTGCTTTTTCTCATAGCTTTGAATTTGGATTTGGATCTGTTCAGGTATCAGAAACTTCAAGTCAGGTTAACGTTATATTGGGATGAGTCTGATTTGATAGGGTGACCTAGAAAGGAGGCTGATAGGTGATTCTTGTTGTCTACCCATAATATTCGCTTGCTTTTGATATGGCTCAAGTATTTACTGGTTTGATATTCAGATTCTGTTATCTTTCTGTCTTTATTTAACTTTTTCATTTGTTACTATTCGCAATCTTAGACTGATGAGTATCACAGGACAGGGACTGGCTGTCATTCTCCCTGCCATCGATTAATTTAATATTATGTGGATATAGATGATATAGATGATTAAGATCGTAGATTTAGAGCTGCAAGAGACTTTAGTTCAACAACTTCACTTTACAGATGAGGCAACTAAGGCCTAGAGAAAGGAAGTGACTTGCCTAAGGTCACCTGGGTAGTTAGTGGTAAAGATCCTCAATGCTTATAGCTTTGATCAAATGAGATAATATTTGGAAAATGCATACCACAGCTGGCACATAGTAATTGCTTAATAAATTTTATCCTTCCCCTCAACTCTATATCCAGTGTCCCCTCCACTCCCCTAGGGTGCCCTGTTATTGATGAAGAATATGACTTTATCTAATATTTTGGAAAACATTTTTGTAATCTTGTTTCCCTAAATATATAAGATGGGGAAATGATATCTGTGATCCAGTTAAAGTCACAGGATAAATAAAGATTGATAAAATGATACTGAAATCTTTGGATAATTTACCTTGTTAAATAAATGCTATTATAATGTGAGTGCTAGCCACACAGATTATAGGGTAAAGTTGAAATTATAAAGACTGAGCAAAAGATATTAAGATATTATTTATAATAATTAAAGGTATATGCCTTAGAGAAGACATTTATCCAGACTTAGGAGTAGGTTCATGATGCTTCACCTTCATCAGTTCAGTCTACAGTAAGGAGCCTTAGTAAATGCTTATTGGTTGATCAGTTGATCAATTGATTAGGCATTAGGATTTTTACCCCCAAAGAGATGACATAGTGGACTACTCTTGGTTTTTGTTTTTTTTTAATTTCTAAATGCAGTTATCGCTATCTTCTAGTTAATTGATAGGTTCACTCATATCATTTCTAACTTAATGGCTTATGGGCCAAAATATGAGTAATGAGTTTTCACTCACTTGACAAAAGGCAGAAAAGACCATTCAATATTAGCTGAATGGAAGGAGGTAATATATAAAAAACAGATGAATCACCTGAAAGTACATTTATATCACCATTCCTCTGCAGTATCTCCTTGGTGCTGTTAATGGTTTTTTTTTTAAAGTAACATCCCATTAAGCAAATGTTTCTGACATCCCAGTCTGTTGCTATAGAAATGGTAGTGTCAAAAGTTCATCCATGAATGTCCTTTTGAAGAAAATACTAAAACTCAAAAGGACATTTTAGAAGTATTAGAAAGAATTTTTTTCAATATTTGTGAAATCCCTTTGAGATAATAATATACCTTCCAGGAAAAACAATTCTTGAGGTTTTCTCCAATTCAGGTATCCTTTGCTTGTAATTTTGTCTTTAAGAGACACTCCCTGTCCAGTATCTCCAGGGGCTGCAGTTTTGTTGGTCTGGGTATTCTCGATTCTCAGTCAGAGTACAAACCTTCTCTGACATAGATGGTCTTTGAGATTTGCAGTGTCAAAATACTGAACTCTGTCAGGGTCATCCTAGAAACAAATTTCTCCAGGCATAGTTAGGTCAGTCTTTGGACACAGACATAGAGGGTAGAGCTAAGCCTGTATTCAGTCTTTCTAAATATGTAGGACCTGCTGGGACTTGTGTTAGGCTGGCCTAGAACCCGTACTTAACCTCCACACTAGAATGAAATCTCAAAGAAGGACCATAGCAGAAGTCTGACCATACTTCAAGAGTCAAGTGGTTAGCTCTCCTGATTTATTCCGAATCTTATGAGTGAAAAGCATTTTGGCATCAAACTATTTTATCTTCCTACTCTATTCTTGTCATGAAATGGCAATCTTTGGCAATGAATGGAATATCATTTCCAAAATAACTTGAATTTGTAGAATAAGAAAATAAACCAGACGGGTAGGAGAAGTGCACTGTCTTAAACCGTTAGATTAAGAGCTGGAAAGGACCTTTTGGATACTGAATGCAGTTACTCCCCTCTATTTTATAGATGAGGTTATTCAAGCACAGAGTATAGTTAAGTAATTTGCCCAAGAAATTGGGATTTGAACGCAGGTTTTCCAGATTCTAAACATAATGTACTCTCCTTTACATTATATCATTTTCTCTTAGGACTAGAAACAATGTATTTTTTAATAAAATAAAAGACACTAAGGACTAGAATTCTACATTAGAATTACAAATGCTTTCTGAAGAGATAGAAGTTGTTTAGCTTTGTTTTAAAAAATTAACCAAATTTGCAAGTGTATTTATAAATGTATAATTATTTTTAAAGCAGTGGATTAGAAATAAAAAAGTCCCTTAAAAAAGAAACCAAACTACAAACTAAAATATTATTGTTGAGATTATCACTTGCTATATTATTCTCTTTTAAAAGGTAAACCAAGGCCTAGATTATCAAGTAACTGGTGCTCAAAGAGGGAGAAAAAGAAATCAAATGTGACAACAACTGAACCACCCTTCTTCTCTAACTAGCTAACACATTTAAGAAGAGAGCTGAGTATATAATAGTAGAACTACATGCTGAAACATATTTACTATAAAAAGAAATGAAAATTTACTTTTTGTGTGTTTATACTAGGAATTTCATTTTGTCTAACTCATATCTCATCCCTTCTTTTTTTCATTTTAGCTCTTTTGGAGAGGAGTATGGTTTAGAATTCTCCATGTTAACCATGAGTGTAACCCTGTCCCCCATGAGGTCTCAGGAACTGGATCCCATGGCTACTGATGCTTCCCCCATGGTCATCAATATGACCCCTACAGTGGAGCAGGGTGAGGGAGAAGATGAGTTGAAGGAAATGGAGTCTGACCAACGATATGAAAAGCCACCTCCACTTCATACTGGGGCAGACTGGAAGATTGTCCTCCACCTACCTGAAATTGAGACATGGCTCCGCATGACTTCAGAGAGGGTCAGGGATCTGACCTACTCAGTCCAGCAGGACTCTGAGAGCAAGCATGTGGATGTACATTTAGTACAACTAAAAGTAAGTAAATTCTTTGGGCTGTATGTATTCAGAGCATTTAGTAGAAAGCAAAATCCTTGAAGGCAAGAACTGTCTCACTTTTGTTTTTTACTTTCAATACTTCATACAGTGCTTGGTGATTGAAGTCTACAAAAGTTGGCAAGGTCACAAATCTTGCAAATCCTTGCTAGCTCTCCCTTTGTTTCCCTATTAATCAGGCTGAAAGGGCAGTAGACATGCACAGCTTACCCTAATGCTGATCATTGAGGAAGCTTTGACCTACTTTGTTTTTGACTCATGCTGGTTTGCCATTTTCTAGTCAGTCTGGTGGTTCCAGATTCCTGGTAATTCACCATATTGGTGTTTAGTTAGTTTGACCACCATTTTGATTTTAGACCTACTGTGCCTCAGAACTCCTAAACTCAACTGAACCACCAACTTCAGCCCCCTAAAAAATAAGAGATTAAAAGTTTGGGCTACCATGCTGAGTCCTATAAATTCAGAAGAGAAAAACTTCAAGGGGAAACATGGAAGTTGGTCTGGTAAAAATAAATGGGTCTGATGTTGCTTTCCTCTGAAAACTAGCCAGATAAAGGCAAGATTAAACATTTTCTAATTTTTTTCCCATTTATATATGCAGCTATTCTGGAGTAAAACTGAAATGCTAAGAATATATAACTTTATGGAAAGAAAACAAAAATAAATAACTTCTCAAAAAGATGAAAAAATGTTTAATTTTTTTATGTTTAATGTTTAATTAAAACATCAATTTGAGCTTTTTTATGAGCACATGGGTATATAAGTAGAGTACATTTGTCAAAGTTTCTGCCTTATTTTGAGATAATAAATTGGCCTTATGTGGCTAGGGGCACATGTGTTTTCTCTTTAGAATGAGTTTGTCCCCTCAGGTACTAATAATAATGGTGAATTTTGTCAGTGCTTTAAATAAAGGACCAACAGCAAGTTTATCAGATTTGCAGGTGACATAAAACTGGGGGAGGATTAGCTACCAAATTGTACATGGTCTAGATGCCAAAAGATCTTTACAAAGCTAGAGCCAATAGTTTAACGCTAAATACTTTGCACTCTGACTCCAAATGGAAAAACTAGGATGAATGGATGGAAGTTGCAAAAAGGCACATTTAGGTTTTATTAAAGGATAAACTTCCTAAGTGTGTGTGTGTGTGTGTGTGTGTGTGTGTGTGTGTGTGTGTGTGTGTGTGTGTGTTTAAAAAGAGCTGTTTTGGGAAGTAATAGTTTCCCTCTTCTGAGAAGTCTCTAAGTAAAAGGGAAATGACCATTTTAGAGGGGATTCTTATTTAGATTCAGGTTAGAATAGATGGCCTAAGATCCTTTAAACTCTGAGAATCTATGGTTCAAAGTAAAGGTTCTTTCATACTAAGCATTCTAAGGTTTGTTTGCCTCAGTTTTCTCATCTGTAAAATTGTGATAATAATCCCACCTATCTGCTATGGTTGTCATGAAGTACAAAATGAGATAAAAACACTAAAGCTTTTAGTAAAGCACTTTGCAAATCTTAGATTTCTATGTAAATCCTGTCATCATCATCATCATCATCAATAATATTATTTTTGTCATTATTGAACCTTATGGTTTCTGGAATCTTTAAAAAATAACTTAAGGATAGCTAAAATGCAGGTTACTTTCAATAGCTTTGATAACAATAAATTAAGATTTCTTTTCTCCAGTTCAGTAAACATTAGGATCCTTGCCACAGTTCAGTGGAGCTATAATGCCTATATTACATGGAGTATTATATTTTGAATGGAAAACTCCTATAGCATTCTTCTATCTTCCACAATTTTATTTATTAATTTGTTTTTTTAAAACTTTTACCTTCCATCTTAGAATCAATACTATGTATTGGTTCTAAGGCAGAAGAGTAGTAAGGGCTAGGCAATGGGGGTTAAGTGACATGCCCAGGGTCACACAGCTGGGAAGAGTCTGAGGCCAAATATGAACCTAGGACCTCCTGTCTCTGGGCCTGGCTCTCAATCCACTGAGCCACCCAGTTGCCCCCTTCCACAATTTTAGAAGGAAGATAAAGACAAGATATCAAGAAGAATAGGACAAAATAATATTGAGAGGGGTCCTTATAAGGGATTATTTCTTGAATCACACAGTCTCTTCTTGAATGATGAAAGTGACTTTACTGGACACTGATTTTTATATTCATCCAGATAATGAAGCTTATTTATAAACATCCTAGAAAATTATTTATCCAACCTCAATTTTAATAAACATAATAACAAGGAACTCACCACCTAATGAAGCTATGAATTCCATTTTTAGATGGTTCTAGGTATAAAGTTTTTCTTGTTTTAAACCAAAATTTGTCTGCCTATACCTTCTAATTGTAATCTTAGCTCTTCCCTCTGATTCTAAGCAAAACAAATCTAATCCCTCATCCACAGAATAACCCTATAAATATTTGAAGATGGAATTATATAATACACCTTAAATCTCTCTTGTCACATGAAATGCTATAATTGTAGCTTTTTTCTATATAGAAGCAGAGCCCAGGAGCCCTAAGGGGAAAAGGAGAAAAGAAATAAATATTTATATAGCTCTTAGTACAAGAGAGGGTACTGCTTAAATGTTTTATAATTACTATTTCATTTGATTTTCTCAGCAACCCTATGAGATAAGTGCTGTTGTTATATGCCTTTTACAGGTAAGGAAACTGAGGGAAACAGAAGTTAAGTATCTTGCATAGACTAGACATGGGCTCACATCTTCCAGACTTTATCTACTACACAACTTGGTTGCTTCTAAGCCCACTTGGAGGCTCAGAATGGAGGGGGAAATGATTCTTCAGAGGAGGAATTTGCTAAAAATGAATTTCACAATTTTGCCTAAGGTTGACTTTGGCCCAGTTGAGAACTAGTCCCTGAAGGCCATGCTGAAAAACTCCACAGTTATACATTTAAATAAAATAAGCTGGAGAGAAAAGACTACCCACTCTGTAGAGGTCTGAGGTTGTTTGTCCCAAATCTCTTTCATCTTCAGTCTTGACTAAGCTAGAATGTTGCTGTGCTTTGTGTGTCCAGAATTGGTCCAGAGCCATGGTCAAAGTATCTCCTCCTGAACTTTTGTTGAATCTACTCAAACTAGGGGGTCACTTGAGATAAAGCTAGACTCATAGGACAGTTGTAGAAGAGACCTTAAAGGTCCTTGGAATTAGTGACAGAGTCATCTGGCTTTCAGGAATTGAGATGGTGGGACCTAGCTTGAACAAGTGCTTCCCTCAAAGTTTTTGGTCATCATTGTATGATCCTTAAATAGACACCCTTTACTATTTTTACCCTTTATTCTACGGTCATTTGCATGTAATAAGCTTGTCAATATATTGGTAAAAAGGATCCACTGAAGGAAAGCAGGGGTACACATTCTCATGAAATATAATAAAAATTACCTCTTTGAAAGAATTTCCCTCCTGATTTCTTTCTCTTTTGTACATTTTGGACTTATCCTCATACTTTGCTGTTTGGGGCAAGAATTTGCATTTTAATAAGAGATTTCTTTTTGTATAATGGTTCTTTTGGGGGAAAAGCATTATAAGGTAGATGAATTAAAAATATTCATTTAATTTTTAAATTAATGTTAATTGTGGCATTTATTAATATTTAAAATGAATATTCCTGTTAAACTTTAGTGAGAAATGGCAATACCAGCAATATGACAATACTGGCAATATGGATAGAAGCTATGTCATAAGCTACAATTTCATTTGGCAAACTATTTTTAAGTCTATTCTGTTGAAAGGACAATTTCATACACTGTAAAATAATCTAATTGGTATTACTAAAGTGGATACAAATAAAGCAAAATTACTTTTATGGAACAGTATGTTGTGTCTTTTTCTCAACATAAAAGACAAATTTGCAAATGCACACATATTAATGAGTAAGAACCAAATACAGATTGATTTCCACAGCAAGTAATATTTGTAGGCAGATTCATTAATCAAATCTACAGTCATGGGTAATAGTTTGTTAGATTAAATAAAACCTTAGACTTTGATCGCAAACTTCATCAGGTGAAATTACAAAGTCAGTATTATTCTCTTAACGTGAAGAGTTGTTGCTCTATTCCATTCTCCTGTCAGCCAATAAAGTGATTTTCTTATTTTCTTAGACCTGATCTTGCTGCCTGTCTACTCAGTGAATTTCAGTTATTTCCCTTTGCCTTCAGGATCAAATACAAAATGCGCTATTTGGCATTCAAAAGCCAGTCTAGTCCCTTCTTGCCTTTCCATGCCTTACAATGCAGTATATACCTTTCAAACCAGTAATATTGGCCTCCTGGTGGTTCCACCAACAAGAAACTCCATCACTCTAAGAATTTTCTCTGGCGGTTCCCTATGGCTAGAATACTCTCCTTCTTCCACTCTGACTATTATGACATCCCTAGTCTCCTTTAAATCCCAACTAAAATCCTGCCTTCTATAGGAAGCCTTCCCTAATCTCTTGCCCCCCCCCCCATTTATTCAGTACATAGCTTGCTTTCCATATATTTGTTTACATGCTGTCTCCCCCGTTAGAATTTAAGCTCCTTAAGGACAGGGACTATCTTTTGCTTCTTTCTGTATCCCCAATTTAGCACAGTACCTAGTAGGCATTTAATAAATGTTTATTGATTGATTCTTTGATTGGTATAACGTTGAACAGGTTAGTTAAAGCAAACACAAGATTATAAGAAATAAATGTTCTAATTGTTCCATTGTAAAGACATCTTATTTTCAACTCTTGTTGTTCAGTCTTTTTCTGAGTCATGAATCTTCATGACCCATTTGCTATATTCTTGCCAGAGATTACTGCAGTGGGTTGCCATTTCTTTCACCAGTTCATTTTACATGAGAGGAATCGAGGCAGACAGGATTAAGTGACTTGCCCAGGGTCACACAGCTAGTAAGTGTCTGAGGCCAGAACTCTGAGTTCTGTATCCACTGAAAGAGTTATAAAGAGGCATAAAATAATGACCTCAATATATGAAAAAATAATAATGAGTGAAAATTGACCTTTTCTTCAATCTAAAAGCCTTACTTTGTAACCTCCTAGCAACTTCCAAATGATATCAGGCTGCCAAATTCACACAGCAAGCAATTTCGTGTGGAAATGCCTCTTTTCAACATAGAAAACCTGACTTACTAACACTTCCCTCCTCAAAATGAAGTATTAATAGAAGGATAATATAAGAATGTTCTTCCCTACTTAGAACATTGGCCAACATTTGGTCTCTACTTGGAATGCAAATTTATATATGTGTATATATTTAGTGTTCTCAGAATTTTTAATATTCTTTTTCTAACATGTTCCAGAAATATTAAATATAAAGCCCCAAGGAGAACATTTAGGATTGAAGAATTTCTGACTTCTGCATGTGTACCACAACTGGCCTTGGGGGGGGGGGGACCAGTGCATTCACAGTACATTTGCACTTTTGCCATCACTTTCTTCATTCTGAGAATCAACAAAATAATAAATTGAGCCCTAACTTGTGGCTTCTGCTGATTTCTGAAGTATCAATGCTCACATTGAAAATTTAACAATCTGTTCTCGCTAGTCAGTCTCAGCTGGCTTCAGCATTCCTCTTGAGATATGTGATGGCAGTAAGTTTCTCCTCACTTTTATGGCACTGAATTGAACTTATGTTTTACAGCTTGTTTTTCTTGTGGAGTCAGTGCCTTTTCATGGGATTCTAGTATTTAGAAACGAAAGGGACCTTAGAGTACATTTCCTGCAGCCTCCTTATTTTACAGATGTAGAAACTGAGGCCTAATGTGGCTAGGTGGCTTGTGCAAAGTCATTCAGGTAGCCAGTGACAGAAGATTGGAATTTAGATGTTCTGGCTGTTTTCAATGTTCCTTTATATCATGCTGCCTCTTTGCTAAATGGTCCAATGGCTAATTGACCTTTTATGCTGAATCAATAAATAATCTGTCCTCTAGTTAGTGACTTTGCCCCCAGGACTTCAGGGACCAGTGTAATAAACTTTGTCTGGTTTCCTGATCTTCTCAATTGATTTATTTTTCTTATCAAAATTTTAAGGTATGCTTTTATTCTCTAAAACAAACATGTTGATGAAGTTTAAACTTTCCAGTAAATCCCATGGTTCCATATAACCACCTTTGTGCAAATACCTGAAGGCATGAATATTGTAGTTAGTTAAAAAAAAGACAATCCCAAAGAGAATAAAGATTTCAAAAAATTAAATAATTCAAATACATTTCTGGGAACTTTTCCCTACCATTTTCCCCTCCTAGCTTCTTTTAAAAACTGGAAATATTATATGAATACTTTTGCTTCTTATTACCTAAATATTCTTTGCTAAAAATTGTGAACAGCCATCTGGACCCTTTTTAAAAAAAAAAAAAAGAAAGTTATTTTTTGCTTTCAACCTCAAAGCTGCCTTGTTCAAGGAAACCAGACTAAACCTTAAAAGGTTTGGTGTTTAGCTCAAACCTCTGGACTGGGAGAAATGTGTTGTTTTTAAATGAGACATAGTGAATTCCACTTCTTGATTTCTTTCTCAGGGAGTTTGTTATGGTTCCTATTTTTGGAAACGTGGGAGGGAAATATAAACCTTCCATACTTTATTGAAGAAAGAGAACAAACTTTAAAACTATTCATGGTAAATAATAATTCACATTTCTCAATAAATATTTATTAAGTATCTACTATGTATCAGACATTAAACTCTTTGTGTTATATAGAGTAACATTTATAAATACTAGGAAGTCCTTGCTTATAGGCTAGGCTAGTTTTGCCCTAATAAGGTAATGAGAGTTCAGACTACATTATCCATGCCAGTGAAGATGTAGATATAGCAGGCATAGTAGTTTACACCTGTAATCCCAGCTATTGAGAAGGTTGACCATTTTCAGCCTGAGTAAGACGCAGAGACCCATTCTTTAAATTAAAAAAAAAAAAAAGACATAGCATGGTTAAATCTAAAATCCCTCCTTAATATCACTTTGAAAATCAGTTTCTTTATTCCCACCAGAGATTGGTAATGACTTCTTTCCATGCTAAATTCAGGTTCAGAAAGCTATTTATCCCCTTGTCTGGAAGTGATCTGTTCCTTCTTATTTTAGTACTTAAAAATAACTCTTACCTTATGTCTTAGAATTGATACTAAGTATTGATTCCAAGGTAGAAGATTGTTAAGAGCTAGGCAATTGGGGTTAAGTCACTTGCCCAGAATCACACAGCTAGGAAGTATCTGAGACCAGATTTGAATCCATGAACTTTTCTCTCTAGGAATGGCTTTCTATCCATTGAGCCATCCAGCTGCCCCATCTTAGCACTTTTAATGGACCCAGACTTTGTTCCTTTCTCCCTTTTGTTTATAAATATTTATAAATATACATTATTATTCTATCTATGTTGTTGTTGTTCAGTTGTTTTTTGTCCAACTCTTTGTGGCACTATATAGATTTTATGATTTATAAAAATTTAATTAAAAATTCCCCCATTATATGTAAAAATAGTTTCAACATTTTCCAAATATATTGTCTTAAACTCTCTCCTTCCTTCTCCACTCCCCTAATACTCCATGACTTGAGATGATAAGCAATCTCATATATATATATATATATTAAATGTGCAATCATTTAAAACATTTCCCTTATTAATCCTTTCATGGAAGAAAACTTGAATAAAATATAATGAAGGAAATAAAATTTTTTGCTTTGATCTGGATTCATACTCTAACCATTCTTTTCTCTGGAAGCAGATGGCATTTTTCATCCTGAGTTCTTTGGGATAGTTTTAGATCACTGTCTTACTGAGAATAGCTAAACTATTCACTGTTGTTTATTCAACAGTATTGTTTTCACTGTGTATAATGTTCTTCTGGTTCTGCTTATTTCACTGTACTTCAGTTAATATCTTTTCAGATTTTTCTGAAGTTCTACTGCTTATTATTTCTTACTGCATAATAGTATTCCATTATAATCATATAAGTTGCCCAACCATTCCCCAATTGATAGATATCCCCTCATTTTCCATTATTTTGCCTCCACAAAAAGAACTACTTTAAATATTTTTGTATATATAGGTCTTTCCCCTTTTTGCTTTTTATCTTTTTTTGGGATGAAGTCCCCCACATGCCTCTTTTATATAAAATAATGTATCCCATTCTATTTTCCCCTTCCCCTTCCTTCCAATGCATTTCTTCTTCTCAGGCCTTATTTTAATTTAATTAATTTATATAAAAATCCTTACCTTTCATTTTAGAATTAATGTTGTGTAATTGGTTCCAAGGCAGAAGAGTGGTAAAGGCTAGGCAATGGGAGTCAAGTAACTTGCCCAGGTTCACACAGCTAGGAACTGTCTGAGGCCACATTTGAACCTAGGACCTCCTGTCTCTAGGTCTGATTCTCAATCCACTGAGCCACTCAGATGCCCCAATTTTATTTTATTATTATTATTTTTTTACATTCTCCCATCATATTGAACTCATATCCTTGCCATCTGTCTAATATATAATTCTTCCAAATGCCCTAATAATGCTAAATTTCTCATAATTACAAGAATAATTTCTTATATAGGGATGTACATGGATTAACTGTACTGAATGTCTTGTATTTGAATCAGATTTTCCATTCAGCTCTGGTCTTTTCATCAGAATGTTTGAAAGTCCTCTAATTCATTGAATATTAATTTTTTTCTCCTGAAGAATTATGCTCAGTTTTGTTTGATAAGTGATTCTTGTTTCAAGTCCCACCTCCTTTGCTTTCTGGAATATCATATTCTGGGACCTCTGATCCTTTAATGTAAAGGCGACTAAATTTCGTGTTATTCTGAGCATGGCTCCATGATATTTGAATTGTTTCTTTTTTGGCTACTTGCAATATTTTCTCCTTGACCAGGGAGTTCTGGAATTTGACTATAATATTCCTGGTAGTTATCCTTTTGGGATCTCTTTCCAGAGGTATTTGGTTGATTCTTTTAATTTCTATTTTGCCTCTGGTTCGTGAATAAGAGGGCAGTTTTCTTGGATAATTTCTTAAAAGAGAATGTCTAAACTGTGTTTTTTTTAATCATGGCTTTCAAATAGTCTAATAATTCTTAGATTGTCTCTCCTGGATTCATTTTCTAGTCCAGTTGTTTTTCCAGTGACATGTTTCACATTTTCTTCTGTTTTTTCGTGCTTTTAACTTTTTGATGTTTCTTGATGATGCATGGAGTTATTAGCTTTCATTTGCCCAATTCTAAATTTTAAGGCCTGATTTCCTTGAGTTAGCTTTTGTACCTCCTTTTCTATTGGGCCAGTTTTACTTTGTAAAGAGTTTTTTTTCTCCCTTCAGTGAATCTGACTACCCCTTTTTCCATATAGCCAATTCTGCCTTTTAAGAAGTTCTTCCCCTTAAGTGCATTTTTGTAAATCCTTTTCCTTTGGCTAATTCTGCTTTTTTTAGGATTTCTTCTCCTCATTGGATTTTTGTTCATCTGATACCAATTGGCCTATTCTGTTTTTTGAATTATTAATATCTTCAATATCTTTTATTCCTCCTTTACTAAATTGTTGATCCTTTAAAAATGATTTTCCTAAATCACTCTTTTCTTTTCATAGTTTTCTTCTACCCCTGTTATTTTATTTTAAAAATCTTTTCTGAGCTCCTCCATTAATTATTTTTGGGCTTGGAAGCAATTAATTTTTTTCTTTGAGCTTTTGGATACAGCAGCATTGGCTTTGTTGTCTTCTCCAGAGTTTGTATTTTGATCTTCCTTGTCACCAAAGTAATTTTCTTTGTTACTTTTTTTGGTAGTTTGCTCATTTTCCAGCCTTTGTCTTTTCTTTTAATTTAAGAAACTGTTAAAATTGGACTCTGTTAACTCTGGTGAAAGGATCATTCCAAGCTTCAAGTCCTTTGTGCAACTAATTTCAGATCTGACTGAAGATTTATCTGTTTTCAGCTCTTCCATGGTGCTATAATGTAAGGAAAAGTGTATTTAATATGCCTTTGGCTTGTGCTTTTTTCTGTGAGTGATCACAAATGTTCTTTTACCCTTTGGAACTGTGATCAGGATCCCTTGGACTCCTGTGGCCACAAGTGTTGGTATTTGCTAGTACTTCCTCTCAGTCTGAAATCTCTCTCCAGGACTGCTTCCTGGTTCTGTGTATGAGCAATGCAGCCCAATTCTTGTTCCCAGAGCTGGAAAGGGGACCTCTGTAATCTCCTCCTGAGCAATTGTCTAACCCCCATTACCATCTGCAGCTGAGAACTCCAGAAACCTTTGCTACTGCTTGAGCTGTACCCAGGGCCCATTGCTGTGTTAGGAGCTGCCTTGGTGGGCTGCTTTGGGCTCCACTTTAACCCTGGTGCATTAGATCCCATGTTCTGATCTTCTTAGTTGTTTTGGGTTGAAAATTACTTCACCCCACCTTTTTGTGGGTTATGCTGTTCCAGAATTCCTGCTGTGTTATATCATAGGTTTTTGGAGGGTAATTTGGTAGCAACCAGATGAGTCTGTATACTTCCTCCATCAATTTGGCTCTGCCTCCCAAATTTGGGGTTTTCTTGGCAAAGATACTAGAGTTATTTACTATTCCTTCTCCAGCTCATTATATAGATGAGGCAATTGATACAAATAAGGTTAAATGATCTAAGTCACACAGCTAGTAAGTGTCTGAAGTTGGATTTGAACTCGGGTCTTTCTGACTCCAGGCAGAGCAGGATATCTACTGAGCCACCTAGCTACTCCTATATTGCCTAATATGTACTAATAGTTCTTTATCTACCAATAATGTACTTGATTTTTTTCTACCACATTTTAGGTGCTTCATAGATATTTGTTTGAATGGGATTCAGTGGCCTGACTTGAGTTTTATCTTTAATCTTCATCCTATAGAGAAGGAATGGATAGTCAATGAAAGGTCAAAAGTCAGCGCATGAGAAGAAATCAGCTCTCTAATAATATTATTTTTATGTTCTGAGCATTACAGTTTTGAGAAGTTAGTTTTTTTCTCTAGGAGTAATATATGTTTCATTGCAGTAGTGGACAGAGTTAACTTCACAGCCTTTTTCTTTGCATGCTTAGAGAAGACTCCTCTATGAATTGGCAAACAGACATGTAGTAAGAAGGGAGGGATTGAAGTGGTAAAGCATAATTGCTCATAACTTTCCTGGCCTTCATTCAAACTGTTGGGGCTGACAATATTTTCTGTGTAAAGGAAATTTTGCATATTAGGGATATCTGCTACACTTCACATGGACAGATGGCAAAGAGGAATTGGAGTACAGGGAATTTCTTTAAGCAGGTTCCTAGCTTTCAAAGAAAGTGTTCTCTAGTTGCTCATCTATGCAATGAAGTGATAAACATTCTAAGAAATAACTATTGCTATCAAGGGAGGCAAATACATTTGGTAGGATCAGAGAGACTAGATTATGTCTTCCCTTCTGCTCTCAATTATCTTGTCTTCTCACATTTACCAAAAATTCAAAAGCCCCCCCAAACAAAAACAAGGAAATCTGTACATTTGCCCTTTTGGCTAGTGTGTTCCCTTTCTTCTACTTTCTTCCTCAACCAAATCTTTTGAAAATATGATATGTAACCATTTTCTCCACTTTCTATTCATCGATTTGCTTCTTAACTCTTTGTAATCTGTTTTCCATTTCCACCATAACTACTTTTGAATATGACCAATAGTGGTCTTCTTGCCTAATCCAATGGATTTTTCCAAACTTTGTTGTACTTGAATCTATTGGCCACTTGCTTCATGAAACTCTTGTTCCTCTCTTTCTCCTTTTCTTTCTCTCTTTCTTCCTCTTTCTTTGTTTCTGTCTCTGTTTCTGTCTCTGTGTCTCTCTGTGTCTGTCTGTCTGTCTGTCTTTCTCTCTCGGAACAAGTCTTTGATCAGGACAAGGAAGATAATGCTGTAATGGTCACTACACAGAGTCATGCACAAGATACCACAAAGACACAAGTTCTGGGACTCTGGGAACATTATCTCTTGGAAAATATACCTCGAATAGGGATTTCCCCCTCTGTTTCTGAGATACAATTCTTCCTAGTTTCCACTTGATTTTATAAATGTCCTTCTCTGTCTTCTCTTTTGGTACCTGTTCTTTCTCCAGTCGTCTTACTGGAGATACCCTCAAGATTCTGTCTTTGACCCTATTTTATCCTGTTGCTCTATACTCCAAACAGATTGCCTTGGTGAACTCATTCATCCTCCACTACCTCTACTCTTAACTCTTTGTGGCTGACTCTCAAATTTACATCTTCACCAGAGATTTCTTATCTATTCTATTGTTTTTTCCAAAAAACCCTTATAGAAATACATCCATTGCTTTAAAGAACATCTCTACTTGAAAGTTCTCTTTCAGCCATTCAGATGTGTCTGACTCTTCATGACCTCATGCAGCATACTGTCCAGGAAGTTTTCTTGGCAAAGATACTAGAATGGTTTTCCATTTCCTTCTCCAGTTGAAGCAATAGTCTTATCAAAATATATCTGGGTTATGTCCAGTTCTTGTTACCATAACAAATTTTTCTTGCAATATTTTTAAAAGGACTTTGATAATCTAAAGGGGGTCTTAAAGGAGGGCAAGCAGAATGGTAAAAGATCTTGAAGTTATATAGTATGAAAATCATTTGAAAGAATTGGGGATGTATAGCCTGGAGAAGAAAATAATCTATTCAGATTAGACTATATCTAGGGGTATTATCTTCAGTTCTAGGAGCTGGGTTTTAAAAAATTATTAATAATTTAAAAAGGGATCAGAAGAAGACAACTAGGATGGTGAAACTTCTTGAGATCACACAATATGAAAATTGTTTGAAGGCACATTGGGGATGTTTAACCTGGATAAGAGATTTATGGGAGATGTGATAATTACCTCCAAACATTTGAAGGGATATCCTGTGGAAGAAGAATTTGAATTCTTGGCCCCAGAAGAGAATAATTATGACAAATGATGTAAAGTTGAATATATTTCAGTTTAATGTAAGGAAAACTTTTCCTAATAAAAGCCATCCAAAAAGGAGACTGTTCTACCTCAGGAGAGAACAGAAGCCTTCAAGGAAAAGTTGAATGACCCACTTTTTTTTTTTGTATGAGATAATGGGAATTCTTGGTCAAGTGCAGGTGGAACTCAATTCCTGTGTTGAGTTCAAGCCCCCAGAACCAGCACCTTTCTGGGCTCAATATTAAATCTTTATGATTCTAAGTTCTTTCCACTAATCTCTGTTTTCCATCACAACAAGCTTAATCTGTTGAGTAATCATATAGCAATCTAAGGTTTTGACCCTGGGTACATAATTGCTCTTCTTTTGATGTTTATGCCTCTTGATTCCTAGTGCAATTTGCTTTCCAATACTCTATGCAGCCTCTAGCTCAAGCCTTTCCTTCTTCCTACGAGCCTATACCACCCCACATCTATTTCCTGCTCTCAACTATCTGTCATTAAATTGATGTTTGATAATAAATAGTTTAGGATTTCATTGTTATTTAATTACATATTGAATATTAGGAGTCTCTTCTTAAGGGTATATTGCTACCTTTTTTAAAGGCAGGAATCATAATCTGACATTGTTCATTTGGGAATAAAGCTCATGTCAAAGTTAACTGTTTAGAAGATATAGGAAAAGGCTTAAGTCAAATGGGGGAAGTCTCTGAGAGTCCAATTTAGCTACCACAAAGCCTATGATGGTAATCTCATGCACTGCCTTCCTTGAAGCATCTTTTAAACTCTCAGTCTGCATATTTTGGCTGTGAATTCTTATCTCACATATACTGAGTTATTTGACTTTTTATCATATTTTTGTTGTTGTTTAGTTCTTTTCAGTCATGTTAGACTCTTCATGACCCCTTTGGGGATTTTTCTGGGAAAGATACTGGAGTGGTTTCCTTCTCCAGCTCATTTTACATCTGAGGAAACTGAGGTGAACAGGATTAAGTGACTTGCACAGGATCACATAACTAGTAAGTGTCTGAGGCTGGATTTGAACTGAGGAAGATAAATCTTCCTCAATCCAGGTCAACCACTGTATCTACTGTGCCATCTAGTTACCCTTTCACCATATTAAAAGTAAATAGTTCAGTGAACATTAGATACAGCTTGGCATAGTGGGTAGGGCATTGGACTTGGAGTCAGGAAAACCTGAGTTCAAATCCTACCTGAGATACCTGGGCAAGTCATGCCACCTCTTTGAGCCTCAAGTTCCCCATATGTAAAATAAGTAAATGGAACTACATGTCCTTTAAGGCCTCTTCCAGCTCACAATTTGTTGTCCTTTCATATACAAGATCTTGTCTTTAACTAGGGTAAAAAATCCAAAAAAATAAAATAAAATAAAAATAATACTGACCTTCTAGAACTTTTTATTCTCTTAGTGAAATAAGGAATAGTATATTAGGAAAAGCAGGGAGGGGTGGTAGAATGGAAAAAGGAATGTTAAAAGAAAAGGTAGGATCATAGATTCCAATTTGAAAGGAACTCTAGAGCTATCTAAACTCTTTACTTTTGTGGATGAGGAGCTAGATTTAGAGAGATTGTGATTTTACCAAGGTCAAATGGGTAGTAAGTGGTAGTGATAGCTGACAGCCTAACATCAAAGGTGGAGACAAGGTAAAAAGCAGACAGAATTTTTCAGAAAAATACAGCAATCTGGGGCCATTTGATAGGGTTTAAAATATCCTGATGGGCTTCAGTAACTTGTGAGAATGTCACTGTAATATCTCATTATAGTGACTGATGTGCACAATGATGATTCTGAGTCATCAAGAAAGATAAAATTAGGTTTAGTAAACTATTTTTAAAGGCAGGGAAATTTCGAATACAATTTAAAAGTCTAAATCTAGTGAGCTCTTACATAGTAGGCGCTTTATGAGCCTTTGTCTAATTAAATCAAATTAAACAAATAAGAGGAGGAGATAGAAAAGGAACCTTGAGTTGAATATAATAAAATGAAATTTAAAAAGGACAGATATAAAGTTTTATACTTAGGCAACAAAAATGAGCTTTATGTCAACAGGAGTTGTTTTTTTTTTTTTAAAGCACTTGGCATATGCTAATTCCAGGTGTCTTGCTAAATGTTGGAAACACAAAACTAAAAATAACACAAGCCCTGACCTCAGGGCCTCTCTAGTATATCTAGTACACATTGGAGGAAGTGTGACTAGATAGTTCATTTGAAAAAGGCATAGAGATTTTCAGGTTCAATGAGTGAGCAGTGTGAATGAAAGGAGTAAATGGAAACTAATGGGATTTGGGAGTACATCATCAGGATGAGGGATAGAGAGTGGGGAAGAGTTCTACTTTCATTGCCCTCTGCCTTGGTTCTATATCTAAAACATTATCTGAAGTTCCACTGGCTATGTAGGTAGTAAAAGCTGGTACTGTGGAGCATTTAGAGCTTGGTTAGACATCGAGGGAACCAAAGTCATCCATTGCATCCTGAGCCATTGCCATGGGTACCATCACCCAGTACCACTTCTGGTACCATGTTTTAGGAAGGGCATTAGCAAGTTGGTTGTTGTCCTTTGTACTTGAGGATTTCTTTTGACTGACACACAAATTGGATTTAAGTGAAGTAGAGTTGCCCACAGCCTCACTCTCTTCCAGAGCCATTGAAGTCCAATGGCAAGACAAAAGTCAAGAAGACTGATGATGACTAGAGATGCAGTGGGTGACTTTAATGTCTAACTCATCTCTCAGTGCTCCATAGTTTCTACTGCCTTCATGGTCATTGGAACGAATTGTTCTTATCTGCCCCTTTTGCCAGGGAAGTCTTCACATGCTTTTGGACAACCCCATAACTCACCAGTGAATTTGAGGGCTGTCAGTTACTTTCATCTTGGTTTACCCTGCCTACTGGGAAGGTTTACCAGGATGTGGCCACTGTGTATGGTACAGCTTTCTGGAGCCACAGCTCAGAGGTGAGTGGCAGCTGGACATCAAAGGAGGAAAGCAACCCCTGAAAAGGGCACAGCAAGCCCTCACCCCAGAAGTACTAGTCTTCCCTGAATGCCCCATACATAAGCTAGTTAACATCCAAAGGAAGAGAACCAGAATGGTGACAAGTCTTCAAATTAATGCCAAGGGAAGATTGTTTGAAGCCTGTAGGGATGTTTAGCTAAGAAAAAGGAGGTCTAAGTGAGGATATTTATAGGATTCATAATTAGCATGGGGAGTATAATTAATATAAAAATAGCTACAATACAAAAGCAGAGCCCTGGTAGATAAAAGGAGTACAAAGTGCTGTATGAAAACCTTAAATATTAGGATAAAGAATTTTAAAATAATGCATTAATTTAAAATCTGTAAGTCTGACTCTTCTGTCTTGTTGGGTAGGTTTATTACAAAGTGCAACATTGTATAATTTCTCCTAGATGCTTAGCCTAAATTTCATTTTCATCTCATTGATCCTTCCAACTTTATTTTTTTCTTCTTTTTGATACAGAAAATCTCCTTCCACTTTTTGCTGTTGTCACATCTCTGTGCTCAGCTGTGATCATGTCTCCCTAGGTTGCTGCTTAGAACAGCTGTGATTATTTAGAGAAGATGTTCTTTCCATTTAATCTTTCCTCATTAGTCAATCATATTATACTTCCATTATTCATTTTTGTTTCTTTTTTTTTCTGGAATTTTCCCAAGTTTTCAACATCATTATGCTATTGGCATACTCCATACAGAATGTAGTCTTCAAGTTAAATTCTTGTTTGAATAGATGGGCAATGTATTATACCCCATAGGGACTGGCTTGGCAAGAATGCGATGATTGTGAAAAAAAACTTTAGGAATTCTTGCACCTGGGGTAAAATCAGTTGTGGCAAGATGTTACAGGCCAATGCTGACCAAGCCAGGCCCTAAATAGTGTAGGTTCAAAATGGGAAAGTCCTTAGATACCCAGAGTCCATCTAACAGTTAACAAAAGGATAGTATATATACCAAGGAAAAATATTTTATAAAGACAGACATCGGGGATAACCCAGCTCCCCTACCTCTGGTTGTCCATAGGAGTTTGCTGGACAAGTTTCAATTTGGGGCTGAAATGCTGTTTATGGCTTTCTTTACATTTAGGTGATCAGGAAGCAATGTCCAAGCCTTTAGTTGCCTGAGCCAAGTAACTCTCAAGGATAGTTTCAACACCTTTTAAGGCAAAGAACTAGTTCAGCCCACATAGTGTGGGGACTCTGATATATATTACTACTCTATTTCAGGTGGGTACAGGAAGGAAATGTGCCCCCTCAGGAAGGAAGGTCACCCCTGGCAAGATGTTGGCATTCTGGGAGAAAGCTCTGATTTTCCTTTGCTGCTTATACTTCTTATAGCAAAGCAGTTTTTAATCTAAGGGAGTGGCCAGATTGTTCTTATCTGCCTCTTTCTGGTTGCCTTTCTATGGAAAGAGTACAGCTTTTTGTCATTTTGGAAATTCTTCCTGGGAATCGGTTTGTATGAAATCTCTTTTTTATTTTTTTTAATTTTAATTTTTTCCCTTTTAAACATTATTTTATTTGGTCATTTTCAAACATTATTCATTAGAAACAAAGATCATTTTCTTTTCTTCCACCCCTCCCATAGCCGACACGCGATTCCACTGGGTATCACATGTGTCCTTGATTCAAACTCATTTCCATGTTGTTGGTATTTGCATTAGGGTGTTCATTTAGAGTCTCTCCTCAATCATATCCCCTCAACCCCTGTAGTTAAGCAGTTGCTTTTCATCGGTGTTTTTACTCCCACAGTTTATCCTCTGCTTGTGGATAGTGTTTTTTAGATCCCTGCAGATTGTTCAGGGACACTGCATTGCCACTAATGGAGAAGTCCATTACCTTCGATTGTACCACAGTGTATCAGTCTCTGTGTACAATGTTTTCTTAATTCTGCTCCTCTCACTCTGCATCAATTCCTGGAGGTCGTTCCAGTTAACATGGAATTCCTCCAGTTTATTATTCCTTTCTGCACAATAGTATCCCATCACCAACAGATCCCACAATTTGTTCAGCCATTCCCCAATTGAAGGGCATTCCCTCATTTTCCAATATTTTGCCACCACAAAGAGCATGGCTATGAATATTCTCGTACAAGTCTTTTTCCTTATTATCGCTTTGGGGTATGAAATCTCTTTTTTAAAAGAGATTTTTTTCTCCTTTATTTTCACCATTCTGAGATTCTTAATGACATCATCAATTTTTTAAAACAAATGCCATAAATTACAAAAATCTTCTGAAATACAAAATCCACATGATTGTAGCTATATCTCTAAAACACAGTTTTGAGAAGATCTCAGTCAATGATCCAGACAGATCTGGCAGAAATTCAAGCAAGTGTGGTCCAAAATGCATATATTCTAGAATTTTTTAAAAAAATAAGAACATCACATAATTTAGAAATAAAATGGTTACTTATGGCAGGGAAGAATGTTCCAAGCTTTTCAAGGAAAGACCTCAGTGATTTAAGCTACTAATTAAATTCTAGTCTCATGATTTTTATGACATTTCTACAACCTAATTAAAAGTTTTTTTCTTCTCCACTTCCCGTCTCTAGATCTGCCTCTAAATAGTGAAAATTTCTTAATTATTATCGTCATGACATTTCTTGTTGCTCAGACATATGATTTTTAAAAGTGTATCCTTTACCGATCCTAATTGACAGCTTTTTGACAACTTATAATGCTATCTGCTTCAACTAGGTACTAACTGCATTGACAATCCTTTTATTTCTGCCTAAAAGAATCTCTATCTCAGTTTCCACAGAAGCTCTTGCATACCTTCTTTTCCATCCTAAAGTTCCCCATCCTTCCCCAATACCATCAGCTGAGGACCTTGTCTCTCATATTTTACTAAAAAATTAAAGTCATTTAGGGAGTGTCCAACTTTTCCTCCATTTTCTTTATCAAAAACCTCTTTGACATTACCTTCTACTCTCTCCTTTTCCCCCAATCTCTAACAAAGAGGTAACCCTTTTGCTTTCTAAGATCAACCTTTCTAAATAATTTCATCCCCTTCTGTTTTCACGAGCAGATTCAATTTCAGTCATCTTCCCTTCCTTCCAAATCTTCAAACTTCTCTCTTTCAACTGGTTCTTTTCCTACTGTCTTCAGATATGGTCAAATCACCCTATCTCCAAAATGCCTTGGGTAGACTATACTATTTCTTCAAGCTGTCATCTTTTAGCTTTCCTTCCTTTCTCAGCAAAATAAAAAAAAAATTCTGCACTCATTACCTCTTCTTTTTTCCCTCTCATGCTTTAGGGCCTTGAAATTTGATTTTCAAGTTCATCACTCTCCAAAATTACCACCAATTTCTTAATTGCTATAATTATAATGATCTTTTCTCATTCTTAATCCATCTGCCACTTTTGACATTGTTGATCACCTCATTCTGAATATGCTGGGTTTTTGTGATGTGACTCTTTCCTGGTTCTCCTTCTATAAGTCTGAACACTTCTTTTTAGTCTTCTTTTCTAACTCCTCAATCCCAAGATGGTCCCTAATTTTCTACATTCTCTAAGATCCTGTCTCAGGCCTTCTCTCCTCTCTCTCTTTCTCCAAGAGCTATATCTCTAATACCAGCCTGTACCACATCTCCATTTGTAAGCTAGATGTCTTGGAGTCATGTGGAAAACTGAACTCCATATATTTTTAGACTTTCCTATTTCTGTCAAAGAAATCTTTGATATGTTTCTAGTGTCCCAAATTTTTAATATTGCCACAATCCTCGAATTCTTGTTTAAAAAGTAACCCCAAATACCCTGTTACTTATCAAATATTGCCATGTCACAATATTTCTCTCATTCAGCCCTCATCACCTTTCCCTTAGATTATTACATCATCTTTCTAATTAGGTTGCCTACTTCAGATTGTCATCACTTTTGTCCTTCCTACACACTTTTGGCACAGTAATTTTTCTTCAGGGAAGATCTGACTATAAAGCTCCCTATTTGGCTAACTCTAGTGGCCTTCTGGTATCTGTAGAATAAATACAAACTCTGCTATTTAGCTTTCAGAATCCTATGCAACCTGACTCCAACCTATCTTTCCAGCATCACTGGACATTATTCTTCCTCCTCCTTTCTGTGATCCATCTAGACTGGCCTTCTCTCTCCTCCTCGATCACAACATTCCATCTCCTATCTTGACCCTTTCCCCTAGTTTCCTTACCTTCCATGCCTAGAATACACTTATTCTATACCCTCTGCATCATAGAATCCTTTTATTCCTTAAAAAAAAAAACAGTTGAGGCACAATCTTCTGCAGTCAGCATTTTCCTTCAAGTGCACTCTCTCCCAAACTATCTTATTTTAAAATTACTATTAATTTTTATTCACACACACATACATATATAGTAGCCCATATCATCTTTGAGGATACATTCCCAACTCCTGCTCTCACAAATGAGTTGGCTTAGCAGAGCTAGACTACTTATGATGCCCTCTCAGGATTCTAGGGGTAACTCTGAGGGGTCAGTAGATATTTTCCTAATTCTGTCAGCTTAAGAATCAGTTGCTTCCCTTCCCAAGATTATCTGTTGAGAATCAATTAAATCAGTCAACCTTAAGTTACTTTTAGAAAGGAATTTGCTAAAATAAGACAATTAGAAAAACATTTGATACATACCATTCCCCTAAACATCAGTGACATACTTTCCAGTGACATACTAGAGATCAGTAAGAAGGCTATTCTAACAAATGCAGAGGTTAAGGGAAAGTGATCTCAACCTTAGAGAGCAAGTATGGCAAAGGGGTAATTCATAGCTCCTTGGTTTTTGGAAACCTTTTTCTTTCATCTGTGGGATGCTCAGGAAATTCCCTTTAGGCATAGTTTGCTGTCTCCCTTATTGAGCTTAAAGTTCAATATGTCTTTGGCTCCTAATGTAGGTGCTACTACCCAAAGCCACAGTGCCAGTGGGATCTTGCCAGGACTTGAATTGTGAGAAGGGAAGCCCCAAATACTCTAGACTATTTGAAGTTTGAATGGAAGTGGCAAGGAAAGAAACCCGACCAACGTCAAACAAAGGCTTCTCTTTCCCCAACCCTTGCCACATGCTTCTTTTTTTAGGTGATTCAGTTGAATTCCCTTCTCAGTCCAATTTCTGGAATGAATCTTTTGTCAACTACCTTGATATTTTATAAATAACCCCTAGAATGTGTCCAAGTTTCCTTGGCGAATCCAAAGGTGACTTGTGTGTACAATAGAATTCTTGTCTTTTAGCACTTGGCCAAGGGCCTATGAATTATTGACTCATCAAGATCTGTTCCTGCCTAGTTATGTCATCAGGTTAAAATAAGATGGGGTAATTTTCACTCTGGTTTTAGTTACAGTACTGATATATTTACTTGTTTCCTCCATTACAATATAAGCTCTGTATGAATATGAATAATTTTATTCTTTCTTCTGGTAGCCCCAATGTCTAGCATAGTGCCTAGAATACAATAGGTATTTAATTAATGCTTGTTTGATTGAGTAGAGAAATACCTGGGACACTGAGACATTAAATGCCTTACAGAGTATTGTTGTTTAGTCATTTTCAGTTGTGTCTGATTATGACTCCTGTTTGGGGTTGAGGTTTCTTAGCAAAGATACTAGAGAGACTTGCCATTTCTATCTTCATCTAATTATGCAGATGAATAAACTAAGGCAAATAGGGTAAAGTGACTCATTCAGGGTCATATAATGTCTCAGTCAGAATGATCTCAAAGGTAGGACTTAAATTCAAGTCTTGCTGACTCCAAAGTTGACCCTTTGTCCACTATACCAGATTGCCTTTCAGTTTGATTTTATTTAATAAAATGAAACAACATGGTTAAATCATTAAAGAAATTCACAGAAGCTATATTTACCCACCATAGATTATTTAGAAGATAGAGTAGCTATAGCATCTGTAATATATTCATTTCAATAGAAAAACAGCAATGAGATAATGGGTGCTAAATGTGACAGAGGAGCCAGTAGGAAAAAAAAAAGGTGAAGATGGTGTTCTACAAAACTAAACTGGCAAGCATTGTTCAGAATGCAGAAAAGAGAGATTTGAGTCATGGAGATCAGTAAGAAGGCTATTCCAATAATCTGGGCAGTAAGTGCTGATAACCCAACAGGGGGTAACGAAAGTCAGAATAAGAAATATGGGCCAAATATGAAAGAAAAAAAAATCTAAGGGAGAATGAACAAAAATCAGTATATAATTTAATCTGTATTAGGTATGTAATGAAATAACATGTTTGCATTCTTCAATTATACAGTAGTTTAATAGAATTTAATTGCAATATAATTCTGTAAAGACTTTTGCATCAGAACTGGTTATGTGTGACTCATGTTCTCTCCATCATGCTCACTGAACCATAGGGTAATAATCTCTTTAATGTTGTAGAAAGAATGCCAGTGCTGAATACTGTTTTTTTAGGAACTTGAGCAAGTGGATAAAACCTTTTGTTGTGGATTTTCTAGAAAGTCAGCAAAAAGTGACTGAATTTTACTTTACTGAATACTTTACTGAATACACCTATATTTTTGTGATAATAAAAATAACCCTAACTCATGTTCATCATCAAATTTAAGTTAGCCCATAGGTTGAGGAAACTCTCAGCTAGCAGATCTTCCTCTCAAGGAGCACCTTTCCATAGTTTGGCTACCTGTCCTTATAAAGGAAGTTACTTTTGGCACTCTTTGGGAATGGAAAGTCTAAGCCATGGCTGAGTATGATGCTGACATATTTTGTAAATGAGGATGTCAAAGAGAACAGTTCCCCATTCCTAGGTTAGAAATGATTATATTCTCTCATTTAACTATTTCCAGTTTTTTCTTGGCCTCCTGAATAGTTGCAAGAAAAAGAATGATTCACTTTTCCTAATGATTATAGAAATGATCAACTGATTGTTAAATGTGGATATATATGATGCTTACTATCTGTGCCAAGAAAAAATGGTTGACTATTCAGCTTGTTTTTCTTTTTGATTAATTTCTAAGGGTAGAGAGAATGACAAGGAATAACTTGGTTACTTTCATAAAATAAAAGGGTGAAGCCTTTGTTCTTGCCTTAAAGACATCTATCTATCTCTCTGTAGAAGGTGTAGACAGCCTTCTTGGTAGCAAACTGAGATGATTGATGACACCTTCCTGATGGGAGTACTCTTGGGCTAAGAACTTCTTGACCCATTGACATTATATTGAAGGTGATTGATTGGGCCATGACTATTGATTGTAGACCCGAGCCACACTCTTGACCTATGAAAAGTAATGGAGAAGTCTGTTAGAGATGATTATGGATAAAGACCAGAGACTGGTCTTGAGTGCCCTGAGAAGGTACCAACGCTTGTCACAACAGTAAACCACCAGGAGACCTCTTCAATCCTGGAGATAGCAGTTGTGGCAAAAAAGCAGTTAAAGAGTAGGAGTTCCTAGAAATGGAATCATGTAGTTCCAGGGGAGAAGAGAATCACATGGCTGGGAATTCTGGGATCACTGAGTTTTTTTACATGGCCACAGAACTGAAAAAGCAATAAGAGACCACACTACAGTGTAAAATAACAAAGCTGGACCTGGCACTGAGCTGGACAGAGATATCTGTGCATGTATATACAGGGGAGACTGTGTGAATATGAAAAGAGCCACCAAAGACTGGAACCAGGACTTTGGGTTCTGTGAAATTGATTATATTTAGAATCCATTTTATTTCTATTTTAAACCCTTGGTTAACTGGTCTCTTTTGACTTTTCCAGTCTTTTTAGAAATTGCGTAATCTATAGTCAAATGAAACCAGATAGCTTTCTGTGTCTTACTCTTCATGAGTTACTCTTTTGGGGATCTTGACAGAGCTCCTAGAATGGCTTGCCTTTCTTCCTCCAGTTTATTTTACAGATGAAGAAACTCTTTATTTAAAGAGGTTTAAGTGATTTGTCCAGGGTCCCACAGTTAATAAGAATCTGAGGTCAGATTTGAACTCAGGAAGTTGAGTCTTCCTGACTCCAGACCCAGCATTCTATCTTTTGTACCACCTAGTTGCCCATATACAGAGTTCAATATTTTCATTCTGTTCACCTTCCTCACCCCTTGCTTATAGATTTACTTTTTTTTCTGGAGAATTCGCTATAATTCTGGGGGCATCCTTCTGGCCCCTTGACATTGGGTCTTTAATGCTGAGGTAGAACTTCTGCCCAATTTTGTCATGACTGAGTATTCTCTGATCTTTTTGAAAAAAAAAAGAATTATATAATTATATAATATAAGGATTTCAAGTGTTCTACATTGGACAGGATTCCTCAAGACTATGAGATGAGTGAGAAAATGTTGTGGTGGGTGTGACAAGAAGAGATAAAGGATGGGATAAGTACCAATAAAATGATGGACTCAGTGGGTACAAGCTCAAATGGCTTTAAAATATTGTTATTTGCCCTTTGTTTTTAAAAGAGGACCAATGACATCACAGGTCTTGTGTCATGGTAAGCCAAAGCTTTTGATCTCATTCTGAACTTGATCAGGTCAGGTTAGGCTCTTCCTAAATTCAAATCTGGCCTCAAATACTGATTAGATATGTGACACTGGGCAAGTCACATGTTTGCCTCAGCTTCCTCCTCTGTAAAATGGGCTGGGGAAGGAAATGGCAAACCATCCAAGGATATTTTCCACAAAACCCCCAAATGGGGTTAGGAAGACTTGGATGCCACTGTCAAACAACTAAACAAACACATACATATTCCTGTATTATAGAAATGATATAAATTTATATCTAAATATATAAAATAAAAAAAATAAAATGGAATAAATTAGGCAGTTCCAGGGGTGGAGCCAAGATGGTGGAGTGAACCAGAGCTGCTCTGTGTCACCATGAGAATCCTGTCTGACTAAGATTAAAATGTTGCCACAAAATGAATACAAAAGTGAAAGAACCAACAAAGAGACAGAGTAAAACAACTTTTAAGAAAAGAAAAACTCAAAAGGTAGGCAGAGAACATCTGGGGCACTGGAGTGAGAGGAAAGCAGAGCCAGCAAGAGGCTGTAGCAAGGAGGGAAGAGCAAGCAAAGAGCAAACCATGACTCCCCTACACCCCACATCTGCTGTCACAGGTTTGAAATCTAAGTCCAAATCAACTTTCAGATCCTGAGATCCTGCTGGGGCAAATAGTGGTACAAGCCAAACCACACACCTTGAAATTTCAAACCTGTGTAGAAGTCTGGAATCCTAGCCCAGGGCAATCTAGGCTGAAGTGGGCTGATCCTTGTGGACCCAGAGCAAAGCCAGGAATCCCAGTCTGGGCTTGGGATGAGGACACAGTTCACACTTTGGGGTGAGGACATAGTTCACAGGGCCCCTCCCCCCTATCTTTTTGCCCCAAACTAAGGGCAGAGCTCTAGGACATGGCAATCAAGGGTGTGCCTGATTGGACCAAGTACACAGTGAGACCAAAAATCTGAGCTTAAGCTTGGAACTAGAATTTGATCAGACCCTGACCTGATCAAGTTCAGAGTGAGATCAAAAGCTTATACCCAAACCTAAGGCAAGTCTTTAAGCCATTAGCATCTGAAATCAAATCAGCTGGGGGAGGGGGCTCTCAGAACACCGAGCTCTCAGATCATCATATCATCCTGCAAGAACTGAAACTGTTAACAACCCAGAAAATAAGCTAAAAATAGCATCAAGGAAGGACTGAAGTTTAAGAGGGTACCCAATCTTCCCAGAAAAAAGAGCCTACCTATAATTAGATAGGGAAAAATGAGCAAACAACAACAACAACAACAACAAACCCCACCTAACTCTAAAGAATTTTTATTGGGGAGGCATCTGGGTGGCTCAGTGGATTGAGAGCCAGGCCAAGAGATGGCAGATCCTGGGTTAAAACTGGCCTTAGACACTTCCTAGCGCATGACTCTGGGCAAGTCACTTAACCCCCTCACCACTCTTCTGCCTTAGAACCAATACACAGTATTGATTCTAAGATTGAAGGTAAGGGTTTAAAAAACAAAAAAATAAATTTTATGGAGACAAAGAGCAAGGTACAGACACAGAAGGGGACAGTTGAAATAAAGGAAATACACAAAGTCCAAAAGAAAAATATGGATTAGATACAGATTCTGGAAGAGCTCAAAAAAGACTTAAAAAACCAATTAAGAGAGGAAGAGGAAAAGTGGGAAAGAGAAATGAAAGTGATGTAAGAAGAAATGGGCCAATTAAAAAAAGGAGAATCAAAAACTGACAGATGAAAATCAGACCTTAAAAATCAGAATTAACCATCTAGAAACTAATAATTTCATGAGACATCAAGAAACAATAAAGCATAGAGGAATGAAAAAAAAAACAGAGAAAAACATGAAATATCTTATTTAAAAAACACTGACCTAGAAAATAGATCTAGGAGATATAAATTGAGAAGAATTATTGAATTACCTGATAGCCATCATCAAGAAAAAAACCTTGGACATCATATTACAAGAAATCATTAAAGATAACTTCCCAGAGATCCTTAAATAAGAAAATGAAATTGAAATTGAAAGAATTCACAGATCACCTCTAGAAAGAAATTCTCAAATGATAACTTCCAGGAATTTAATAGCTAAATTCAAGAGCCACCAAGCTAAGAAGAAAATCCTTCAAACAGCCAGAAAGAAATAATTCAAATGCCATGGGGCTACAATCAGGTTCACACAGGACCTAGTGGCTTCTACAGTAAAGGTTCAAGAGTCATGGAAAATGATATTCAGGAAGGTAAAAGATTTGGGTTTACAACCCAGAGTCACCCATCTAGCAAAACAGTATATTCTTTCAGGGCAAATAATGGACATTGAATAAGATAGAAAATTTCCAAGCATTCCTGAGGAATAATCCAGACCTAAACAAAAAATTTGAAGGCCAAACACGAGACACAAGAGAAGTCCAAAAACGTAAATAAGAAAGAGAAAATTTAAGGAATTCATTAAGGTCAAAATGCCTATATGTCTAAATAGAAAAAGGATATCTGTAATGCTGTAACAAAGAAGATAGAAGGAATTTACTCAGAAAAAGGATGGGGAAATAAGCTGATTATAATGATATGTATGTAAGTGTGATGATATGAAACTATATATATATGATATTTATATATATTTATATTTATACATATCAATGATATGTAAAAAAATCAATGGGTGAAAGAGAGGTTTGCACTGAGAGATAAGGGAAGAGAGAGATAGAATGAGGTAAATTAAATAACAAAGAGGTGTGAAAAATCATTACAGAAAAGGGAGAATAAGGGTGGTGATGGGCAATGCTTAAACTGTACTCTTATCTTAACTGGCTCAGAGAAGGAAAACAAGTATACTCAGTGGGGTATAAAATTCTATCACCCTACAGAGAAGTAGAAAGGGAATAAAGGAAGTGGGGGTAAATTGAAGGGAGGGGGAACTGATAGGGGGTGACAAAAAGCAAAATAGTGGTGAGGATTAACAGAGTGAAAGGGAATAGAGCTGGATCTAAAGGGGATAATATGATGGAGGGCAATACACAGCTAGTAATCATACTGCTGAATGTGAATGGCATGAACTCACCCGTAAAATGGAAGTGGATAGTAGAATCGATTAATAACCAGAATAGAACTCTATGTTTTCTACAAGAAACACATTTGAGGCAGGGTGACACACACATATTCAAGGTAAAAGGCTGAAGCAGAATTTATTATGTATCATCTAAAGTAAAAAAAAAAGCAGGAGTAACAATCATGATCTCAGTCAAAGCTAAAGTAGAAATTGATCTGATTAAGAGATAATGAAGGAAATTACATTTTGCTAAAGGGTACTATAAACAGTGAAGTAATATTACTAAACTTTTATGCACCAAATGGTATAGCATGTAGATTTCTAAAGGAGAAATTAAAAGAGTTTAAGGAGGAAATAGATAGCACAATCATACTAGTGGGGGATATCAACCTTTCCCTTTCAGATCTTGGTTCAGATCAGAACCAAGAAATAAATAAGAAATAAGTAAGGAAAGTGAATGCAATGTTAGAAAAGTTAGAGTTAATAAATATTTGGAGAAAATTGAACAGAGAAAAAAAGGAAAATATCTTCTCAGCATTACATCATACATATACAAAGATCAACCATGTTCTAGGGCATATAAATAGTGCAAACAAATGCAGAAAAGCAGAAATAATAAATGTAACTTTTCTAGATCATATTGTGATAAAAATTATAATTGATAAATATCCAAGGAAAGGCAAATTTAAAATTAATTGGAAACTAAATAATCTAATTCTTCAAAACTGGTGGGTCAAAAAACAAATCATGGAAACAATTACAGACTTCATTTAAGAGAATGACAATAAGGAATCAACATATCAAAATCTATCAGGTACTGCTAAAGCAGTACTCAGAGAAAAATGTTTATCTCTGAATGCCTATATCAACAAAAAAGAGAGGGTGAAGATCAATGAATTGGACATGCCACTTAAAAAATTAGAAAAAGAACAAATCATAAATCTCCAGACAAAAACTAAATTCAAAATCCTAAAAATTAAAGGAGAAATTAATAAAATTGAAAGTAAAAGAACTATTGAACTAATAAATAAGATTAGAAGCTGGTACTTTGAAAAAACAAATAAAATGGATAAAGTACTGATTAATTTAATTTAAAAAAGAAAGAGAATCAAATTAATAGTATCAACGATGAAAAGGGCAACCTTACCTCTAATGAAGAGAAAATTAAAGTAATTAAGAACTATTTTGCCTAATTACATGGCAATAAATATGACAATCTAGGAGAAATGGGTGAATATTTACAAAAATATAAGTTGCCTAGATTAACAAAAGAGGAAATAAAATACTTAAATAATCCCATCTCAGAAAAATAAATTGAACAAACCATCAAGGAACTTCCAAAGAAAAAATCCCCAGGGCCAGATGGATTCACAAGTGAATTCTGTCAAACATTTAAAGAACAACTAATCCCAATATTATACAAACTATTTGACAAAATAAACAAATGAGTCTTGCCAAATTCCCTTTATGACACAAATATTATACTGATTCCAAAGCCAGGCAGACCACAAACAGAAAAAGAAAACTATAGACCAATCTCCTTGATGAGCATAAATGCAAAAATCTTAAATTAAATACTAGCAAAAAGACTACAGCAATAAATCACAAGATATTCACTATGACCAGGTGGGATTTATACCAGGAATGCAAGGATAGTTTAATATTAGGAAAATCATCCACATAGTTGACTGTATCAATAATCAAATCAACAGAAATCATAGGATTATCACAATAGATGCAGAAAAAGCCTTTAACAAAATAAAAAAACCATTCCTATTAAAAACATGAGAAAACATAGGAATAGAAGAGCCCTTCCTCAAAATAAAAATCAGTATATATTTAAAGCCATCAGCAAGTATCATCTGTAATGGGGACAACTTAGAAGCCTTCCCAATAAAATCAGGAGTGAAGCAAGGATGCCCATTTTCACCTCTATTATTTAATATTGTACTAGAAATGCTAGTGGTAGCAATTAGGGTAGAAAAAAATGGAAGGATTAAAGTAGGCAATGTGGAAACTAAACTATCACTCTTTTCAGGTGATATGATAGTATACTTAAAGAATCCTAGAAAATCAACTAAAAGGCTAGTGGAAGTAATTAATAATTTTAGCAAAGTTGCAGCATACAAATAAACCCACCTAAATCATCAGCATTTCTATATGTTTCCATCAAAACTCAGTATCAGGAATTATAAAGAGAAACTTCATTTAAAATCATTCTAGACAATATAAAATATTTAGGAATCTATCTGCCAAGATAAAAACAGAAATTATTTGAGCACAACTACAAAACACTTTTCACACACTTAAAACTGGATCTAAATAATTGGAAAAACAGTAATTTCTCATGGTTATGATGAGCTAATATAATAAAAATGTCAATCCTACCTAAATTAATCTACTCATTCAGTGCCATACCTATCAAACTACCAAGAAACATTTTTATAAAATTAGAGAAAAAATCATAACAAAGTTCATCTGGAAGGAAAAAAGATCAAGAATATCAAGGGAAATAGTGAAAAGAAAAGTGAAGGAAGGAGACCTAGCAGTACCAGATCTTAAACTGTACTGTAAAGCAGTGGTCATCAAAACAATATGATAATCCCCAGACTAGGGGGTAAATGACCTTAGCAAGCTAGTGCTTGAAAAACCCAAAGATACCAGGTTTTGGAACAAGAATTCACTATTTGACAAAAATGCCTTGAAAATTGGAAAACAATATGGGAAAAATCAGGTTTAGATTAACATCTCACACGCTATACCAAGATACATTCAAAATGTGTAAATGACTTAAATATAGAGTAAAACCATAAATAAATTAGGTGAACATAGAATAGTATACAGGTCCGATCTGTGAGAAAGGAAGGAAGTTAAGACCAAGCAAGAGCTGGAGAACATTAAAAAATGTAAAATGAATTATTTTGATTATATCAAATTAAAAACGTTTTGTACAAACAAAACCAATGCAAGCAGAATGAAAAGGAAAGCAACAAACTAGGAAAAAATTTTGTATAACAGAACTCTCTGACAAAGGTTTAATTTCCTAAATATATAAGGAACTTAGTCAAATTTACAAAAAAATCAAGCTATTCCCCAATCAACAAATGGTCAAAGCACATGAATAGACAGTTTTCACATGATGAAATCAAAACTATCAATAAGCACATGAAAAAGTGTTCTAAATCCCTCTTGATTAGAGAAATATAAATAAAAACAACTCTGAGGTAACAACTCATACTTACCAGACTGGCCAAATTGGCAGCAAATGAAAATAATAAATGTTGGAGGGGTTGTGGCAAAATTGGGACACTGCTCCCAATGCTGGTGGAGTTGTGAATTGATCCAACCATTCTGGATGGCAATTTGGAACTATGTCTAAAGGGTTTAAAAAAAATGCTTTCCCTTTGATCCAGCCATACCACTGTTGGGTTTGTACTCCAAAAAGATAATAAGGAAAAAGAATTGCACAAAAATATTTATAGCCATGCTCTTTGTGGTGGAAAAAAATGGAAAATGAGGGGGTATCCATCAGTTGGGGAATGGCTGAACAAATTGTGGTATCTGATGGGGATGGAGTATTATTATGCTGAAAAGAATGTGAATTAGAATGACCTCCAGAAATTGATGCAGAGTGAAATGAGCAGAACCAGGAGAACATTATACACAGGGAATGATAGATTGTGGCACAATCAAATGTAACAGAAATTTTCTACCAACAGCAATGCAATGATCCAGGACAATCCAGAGGAACTTATGAGAAAGAATGCTATCCACATCCAGAGAAAAAACTGTGGGAGCAGAAATGCGGAAGAAAAACATATGATCGATCACATGGTTTGATGGGGATATGATTTGGGTTTTGACATTAAAAGGACACTCTATTGCCAAAATGAATAATATGGAAACAGGTTTTGAACAATGATACATATATAAACCTGTAGAATTGATTGTCAACTCTGGGAGGGGGGCAGGGCAAAGGGGGTAGGGATCATGAACCATGGAAAAATATTCTAATTAAATAAATACAATTTAAAAATAAAATAAATTAGATAAAATATAAAAAACATCTAAATTATATAAATTAGTTCAGTAAGAGACATATTTACTATAATTCATACTATAATAAAATTTAATCACTAGATATAAAGACCCATTTATTAAGTGAAATTTAATCTTCTTCTCCCTTGGCCCCTGCCCTCCAGATTTTAAATATAAACATTCATTCAACTCTGATAAAGTTTTACAATCTAGGTCAGAGTTCTCTGTAGGCAGTGCACAGCCAGATTTTGAAATATAATGAACACATCCCTGGGCTTCTCCGGAAGAAAAAGAACAAGGCAGGGATGCCCATTACAAACTCCAGTGTAGCTCAAACAATTAGATAGCTCTGAGGGATAGAAGGTTATAAAATAAATGGGTAGGCTTAGGAACCCAATCAATCAGATGGCACAATCTTTCTCTTCTAAGATGAACCTATACTTATTTTATCTAATATGGAATCTGTAAATTCTTTGCATTTATGTTAAGAATTGGGAGAAATCAAAAGAAGATTGAAACTTGTTTTAACTTTCCAAACTGAAAAACAATTCTTCCAGTTGAAGAGATATATGCAGAAGAATGGAATTTACATAAGACTGGAGGGAAATTAGGAGCATCAGAAAACCTACCTCATTTTCAGAACAACATTGTTGAGATCTATATTTTTCTATGGGGTGGCAAGGTGATGGTGTGGATAGAAATTTGGAATCATGAATGAATATTCATCTTCCTGAGTTTAAATCCGGCTTCAGACATTTCCTAACTATGAGATCTTGGGCAAGTCCCTTCAGCTTGTTTGCATCAGTTCCTGGACTAGAGAAGAAAATGGCTAACCATTTCAGTATCTTTGCCAAGAAAATCCCCCAAAATGGGGTCACGGAAAGTCAAATATAATTGAAAGTGACTGAACAACAACATTTTTCTATAACAGTAGATAAATCATAGAACTGACTGAGGGTGAGGTGTAGTGAGTTGGCTATAATTAAGCATCTGGTTAGTTTCAGAAGCTAGATTTGAACATGGATCTTCTTGAATCCAAGTCCCAGTCTTCTAACTACTTGCAGCTCTCTGCCCTCATACTCTTTGAGTAAAAGTAGTGGTTTCAGCAGTGTTTGGCTATATCTAAATTACTGCAGTTTCTAAGGCTGGAATATAATAATTGCTTTGCCAAGTCCTGGACTTTCTTTTAGAAATTCAACAGCAGCAACAAAATGTTAAGAGTTAGAAAGGGCATCCTATGATCATCTCTGACAGCCTTATTAATTCTAGTCACAACTGGACTGCTACATTACTAAGATTTTTTGGTTAAATTTCTTTGACTCATCTGACATTGAGGTTGGATCTTTATTACTCAGTCGTTATGAGATGTTATTACTTTATACCATGATTACAGGTTGGTTAATACATTTATATGTTTTTTTTTTAATTATCAGAGAAGAAAGCCTTAAAAAAGACAACAAGTTCTTAGCTTGGTACAGTAGAAAGTAATAGCTCTGCATTCAGAGAAGCTGATTCAAATCCCACCTTTGATTATTAATTACTATCATGCTATTTGTTAAGTTAGCAAGTCAACAACATGGATTTATTATTTACTTACTCTGTGCCAGACACTGTGAAAAGAGCTGAGGATATTTTATAAAAGGGCAAAAAATCCAAACAGAAAAACCATTCCTCTTCTCATGGAGCTCAGAGTCTAATGGGCTAAAAGTCACTTAAACATCCTAAGTGTCAGTTCCCTTATCTTAAAAATAAAGGTATTGGATTAAATAATCTCTGAGGTTTCTTCCAACTCTAAATTTGTGATCACTTCATTATTTCATGTATTTATTTTTCAAAAGGGAAAATCATACAAGGAAGTGGAAAGCCTGTTTTAAGGAGAGTTTATCCTTAGCATTTACTATGGCAATCTATTTTTCATAAATATTTATCGTGTTGTATTACCAGTACAACAGGATATCCTGAATGTTTTGCATTTTATGATGATGAATTGGAAAAACAAAACTTTATGGGTGTTTCATTTGTATTTTCAGAAATAGTACAGCAGTAACCATTGAGAGAGAAGATTAGGGTTAAAATTAGTAATGAGAGAGAGAGAGCCAGTCTCTACGTCTGGAAGACCTAGATTTCAGTCCCGTTTCTGCCATAGGTTGGTTATGTGACTAGGAGTAAGTCACTTACTCTCTCATTGCTCTAGGTTATTTGCTAAAATTATACCTTGTATAATGGTTGCATATTTAGAAGAAGATTTCTTTAGGGAAATATACTGATCAAATCACAGATATAGATCAATCATAAAATTTATTCACAAATAACATAAAACTAAGATTTCTTCCATAGTATTTTGTAAAAGTATTCATAACCCCAAACTGAACTCATTATCTGTCACCTGAATCTTCCCCTCTTCCTAACTCCCTGTTTGTGTCAAGGGTACCACCATTTTCCCAGTTACTCGTGCTTCCATCCTAGGGTATTATCCTTGCTTTCTGACTCTTTCTGACCTACTCCTCCCATATCCATTCTTTTACCAAGTTTTATTGCTTTTACTTTTGAAATAGCTTTTCTGTAAGTCCCCTTTCCCCCTCTGGCACTGCTGCCATTGTGGTACAGTCCCTCTTTGCCTCACACCTAGAGCGTTAAAAGTCTGTTGGTGAGTGTACCTGCCTCATGTTCCCTCTTCAGTCTATCCTCTGCTCACCTGTCAAAATGATATTTCTAAACTAAAGTCTAACCATGACTCATCCTCTTCTCCAATTCCCCATTCAATAAGCTCCAATGGCTCCCTGTTACTTCCAGGATCAAATAAAAAATTCTTTGTTTGACATTCAAAGCTCATCACAGCCTGACCCTATTCTTAACTTTTCAGTCTTCTTATACTTAACTTCCTCCCAAATAATTTGCCATCCACTAGCTTCCAATGCTGTTTCTCATACAAGACATCCATCTTCTGCCTCAAGACATTTTCACTGACTGTCCCCCAGGCTTGGAATTCTCCCCCTCCTCATTCCTCTGGGTTCCCTTAAGTTGTAGTTAAAATCCTACCTTCTTCAAAAAGCCTTTTCCTATCCACCTTTAAACTACTGTCTTCTCTCTGTTTACACAAAATGTGTAATTTGTCCTGTTTTAGGATAAAACTTTAATTTTTCCCTGTTTAAATGTGTATCTTGTTTGTATAAAATATACAGGATTGTTTGCATGTTGTTTCCTCCATTATATATTAAGCTTCTTGAGATCAGGAATTATCTTTGCCTTTCTTTGTATCTCTAGTATTATATTTAGCAGAGTGCCTGTCACCTAATAGGTTTAATAAATGCTTATTGACTAGGAGCTAGTTTGGAAGAAAATTAATTATTTTTCTTACTTTAGTGACTTTGGAATTATTTTACATTTAATTCATACAGATGGTAATCAAATGGTTAGGAATCATATGTATCTATTTATTCATCATTATCATCATCAAAAAGTATTGATTGGGGCAGTGGCTTGGTCCAGTGGATAGAGAGCCAGGCATAGAGACAGGAGGTCCTGGGTTCAAATCTAGCCTCATATACTTCCTAGCTGTGTGACCCTGGGCAAGTCACTTAACCCTCCTTGCCTAGCCTTTACCTCTCTTCTGCCTTGAAATAGATACTTAGTATTAATTCTAAGACAGAAGATAAGTTTTTTTAAGGTATTGATCAAAGATTTATATGCTACTAATGTGGAGGTGCTAGTCTTTGTCCTCTAAGATATATCATTTAACATATTTAGATACTGTGTATATGACATGTGTATATTTTTATATATTATACATGATTGCATGTATAACTATATATATATTTGCTTTAATGAGACCAAATGAAAAGTCATAGACTTTTAATACATTAGAGTCAGAAAGAACCTTGAAGATCATTTCATTTACCAAGTCATCCTAGTGACAAGGCAATAGTCCCAGAGATTGAGGTGACTTTCTCAAGGTCACTCAGTGATTTATTGATAGAGAAGAAATTTGAACCCACTTCTCCTTTCCCCTTTCCTGGACAGCTAAGTGGCAGTGTCCTTTCTTCTTTCTTGGGCAATAAGGTGGCACAGTGGAAAGTGTATTGGGCCTGGAGTCAGGAAGACTTGAGTTCAAATGTGGCCTCAGACATTTACTAACTATGTGACTCTGGGAAAAACAATCAACCAGTTTGCCTTAGTTTCCTCATTTGTAAAATGAACTGGAGAAGGAAATGGCAAACCACTCCAGTATTTTTGCCAAGAAAACCCCAAATGGGATCACCAATAATCAACTATGATTAAAACAAACATGCCAGACCCTGTGCTAGGTGTTGGAGTCACACAGACAAAAATAAAATAGCCTCTTGCCCTCCAAGAGTTTATTTATGCAAATGGGGAATTAAATATGAAGTGTACAAAAAAAAAGAAATGTAAATGATTAGAGAGTGTAGGAGATGTTAGCAGATGGGAAAGTGGTTGGGTAAGAGGCCTCAGGTAAGAGGTGGTCGTCAAGCTGAGCTTTGTAGGAAATGAGGGATTCTAAGAGACAGGGATGAGGACAGAGCCAGTTCTAGCCATGGAAAAAGATGGCAGATGAAATGTTCTGTGTAAGGAGCAGTTGGAGGACCAGTTTGGCAGGAATGGAGGAATAATAAAATAATAAAGAGGAATAATTGAGAATTCACCAGGAAAGGTAGGTTGAAACCAGGTTATAAAGGGTTTTAAAAGGCAGAGAGAAGAGTTTGTACTTGCTCTCAGAGGTAAGAGGGACTTTATTGAGAAGGGAAATACACAGCTTGATCTGTGCTTTAGGAATGACATATGCTGGCTGTATAGAGAACGGATTGGCTAGGAGAGAGACTTAAGGTCTGGAGTCAAGTTAGAATGTCAGGTGAAAGGTATGATAAATTATTTTTCTATATAATTGGCTTATTTAATAATTCTATATAGTTTATTCTATGTACTTAAAAGATTTATTCTGATAATATTTTGGTTTTTCTAATTTTTCTAAAATAAATCTAAAAAGATTTCTAATTTTGCCAAACTGGCAAAAGGATCATCTAAGAAGCCAAAAAAAGAAAAAGAAAAGAAAAAAAGAAAGGCTAAAAACTGTTCTGAGGTTATCTTTGACTTACTATGTATGTATCTGTTGTTATTGTTTAGTTGATTCAGTTGCAGCTGACTCTTTGTGAACCCATTTGGGGTTTTCTTGGCAAAAATACTGCAGTGGTTTGCCATTTCCTTCTCCAGTTCATTTTACAGCAGAGGAAACTGAGGTAAACAGAGTTAAGTGACTTGTCCAGGATCATGCAGATGGTAAGTGTCTGAGGCCAGATTTGAATTCAGGAAGATGAGTCTTCCTGACTCCAGGTCTGGCACTATATGGACTGCACCATCTACTTGCCTCTTAATATATCTGCTACGCATCTATTTCTTTACCATTGACTTTCCTGTTAGAATAAAAACAGTTCCTACCATAAGACACATTTCTTTGTTCCTCCCTCACTTACTAGAATCCCTGACCCAAGGGTTGTTGCTGGACTGTTTTTTTACTGAATCATATTTATTCCAGTTTTTTTTTTTAAGAGAGTTCTCCTGATGACTCAGATGGGATTGTAAAAAAAAAAAATTATTGCAACAACTGCTAGGGAGATAGAGGAACCAATTTCCCTTCTTCATTGGATTCTGTGAAAAACTGGATTTCATCTTGCCTTAGCAGAAAACTACTAACAGACCCTTTCCCTCTTTCCTTTTTTCCCTCTCCTCCCATCTCCTCAAACTCACTGTTCTTCCCTGGGCATTGTACAACTTTGCTACCATCTTCCCCATTTCTTGTAGGTAAATAAATGTTAAAATTTACAAGGACCAGCATCACATGAAATAGTAGTGGTTATAGCTTCAAACAGGATGTGAACATTGCATCTCTTTACCAATAACTTTTTTTTTCTTAAAATAGAACAGGAAAACCTCAGCTAACTAGAATAGCTAGTTAGAATTTATTAAGTACTTTAAGGTTTGCAGAACACTCAATAAATCCTCATGCTCTCACTGGGAGGTATATGCTATTAATATCCCCATTTTACAGATGAGGAAATGGAGGCAGATGGAAATAAAGTTATTTACTCAGGATCACTCAGCTAGTAAGCATCGGAGGCCAAAGTTGAACCTGGGCTTTTCTGACTCCAGATCTAACACTCTATCCACTGAACCATTTAACTGTTTTCCACAGAGCAGAAATGCTCCTGGAGGAGGGCTAGAGAAGGAGAATTCCAGTGAATGGAATTTTCCTGTTAACTAAGAACTAATTAGAAAACCATTTCTGTTTCAACCTTTCTGAAAAACGCTATTGGATATTATTAAACTCATTGGGGTGGGTTGTATGATTGTTATTAATATTTTGCCTTGGGAATATTCAATACAGTTGAATTTTCTTTTGATAATTAGGGATTTGTGGAGCCTAAAATTATCATCATATTCAACTACATATCATGGAAGTCGTTAGAGGGAGATGATTTAGAAGGCTGATCATAATCTGCACTGACTTTAGTACATATGCTTAAAGTTCTTTTTATGACTTATTCCCTTCCTTCTCTGCCTTCCTATGGTCTGCACCTCCCTAAAATATAAGGGCAGGAGGAGAAAGAGTCTAATTAATTGAATATTCTGTTTGGTTGGTTTCTGGTTAGGGAAGGTTTGACTCTAATTTGATTACTCTAAACCTTGGGGAAATTTTTGTACTTAAGACAGCTTCTTCCATCTGCTGTAATGTCATTTTAATCAGGTTCCGTGAGGCTAGTTTTACCTTACTCTCAGAATGTCTTCAGTGCATTAATCTAGGCTCATACATTATTTGACATTTTGATGTTGCAGTAAATTGACTGTCTCCAAGAACAAATGTTTGCATTAGATTTGCAAACTAGATTGGAGTTCAGCAATGGCTGCTCGGAGACAAATATCCTTCCTGCCACAAAGGGATGGTAAAAACCTAACTAGCAAAAACCTTTGGTATCTACCACCCATTTCCTTACATACAGAAAAATAGTGATGCTATTTTCTTGCTCCTTCATCTTTTAAAAAACACAATGAAAACTTAGATTATCTCAGTTTCCTGAGAGCTGGTGATGCTTGCATTGTTTTGAAGTACTTAAAATATTGTTTTAAAAAATCAGTCTAGTCTTCCTATCACATGTACATAACAATCAATGCTCATTGCTGACTGATTTATGTATTTCCTGCCACTACCCTCCTCTCTCCCTTCCTGCTATAGTCTCTTCTTTCTCTTCATGTTTGTCTATCACTCTCTCTTTGATTTTATATGCCAACTTTGAGCTTCTTCACCTTGGAGCTGTCAAGTTGTTTAGTTTTTTTTTTTTATTCTTGACCAATTCTTTGTGACCCCTTTTGGGATTTCCTTAGCAAAGATTCTGGAGAGTTTTGCCATATCCTTCTCTAGCTCATTTGACAATTGAGGAACTGAGGCAGTGACTTGCTCAGGGTCACACAGCTAGTAGGTATCTTGGATCAGATCTGAACTCAGGAAGAGTTTTACCTAACTCCTGGCCAGGCACTTTATCCACTGTGCCACCTAGTTGCCTCCAAGCTGTTGAATGCATGTGTATAAAAATGTAGAGGAAACACTCAAATTAGTGTAGTATTGCCCACAGATATGAAAGCACGAATACTTTAGCAATATGTGGACTTGATGGTGCTACAACAGTAATTACTAAATTGAAGATTTAGAACTGGAGGAGACCTTAAAGGTCATCTAGTCCCTTCATCTGATGAGTGAGGAAATTAAGGTTGGAAGTTTGTTGTTGTTCAGTTATTTCAGTCATGTCTGACTTTTAGGACCCCATTTGGGGTTTTCCTGGCAAAGATACTGGAGTGATTTGCCATTTTCTTCTCCAGCTCATCTGACAGATGAGGAAACTGAGGTACACAAGGTTAAGTGACTTACCCAGGGCCACAGAACTAGTAAGTGTCTGAGGCCAGATTTGAACTCATGAAGATGAGTCCCCTGACTCCATGCTGAGCATGCTATCCACTATACTGCCTAGCTGCTATACTATACTATTCTAGCACCTTCTAAGTCACATATTTAGAGCTGGAGGGTGCCTTAGAGATCATCTAATCCAATCTCTTCATTTGATGAGAAAGGAAATTAAGGTGGAAAGTATTTAAATGATTTCCCCCTAGAGTCACACAGAAAATAGGAAAGCTTACATTTTAACCTAGATTCTCTGACCCTAAATTCAATGCTTTTTCTGCCGATACCATGTTAAAAATATGTTTGGAGGGCCAGCTAGGTAACACAATGGATACAGTGCTAAGCCTGGAGTTGGGAGGTCCTGGATTCAAATTTGAATTCAGATACTTCCTGCTTATATGACCTTGGACAAGTCACTTAACCCTGTTGCTTAGCCCTTACTGTTCTTTTACCTTGCATCCAGTTGATACTAAGGCAGAAAGTAAGGGTTTAAAAAAAAAGAAAAAGCAAATACATTTGGTCTGATTTCACTGCTGGATGCATAACAACGAAGCCTTGTTATTGATTGATTCCTGTATTTTTTCATGTACATATTAAGCTGTCAGCAAATGCAGAGGGAGAGGACCAAGGAATTTAATGACTGACACGTGGATGAAGCACTCATCCACAATGAGGTGGAAGTGGAAGAAGGAAACCAAAGGGCCTTCTGATATTGCTTCATAGAAGAGTATATCTTGGTATCATAGCTCTTGGGCTAGAAATGACCACAATGGCTACCCAGTTGAGGCTTTTCATTTTATAGGTGAAGAACAGAGGTACAGGGATTTGAAGTGATTCACCTCTAGTCATATGTGTAGTACATAAGCATCACAAGTTCTTTTTAAAACCAGGTCCTCTGATTCCAGAGACAGGGTATTTATTGCTCATCACACTGCACTGGGCACCCCATTTCCTTCTGTGGGCGAAGGCTAATGAATACATAAGTATTTTCAATTTCTAAGCAAGAGAATTTAAGAAAAAAATTGCATATGTTCTAGGAATAATCGAAGGTTAATGATAAATGTGGTCTTAGGCATAATTTAAATTAACCTTTTCAATTTATAGATAAAAGAATTAAGGGAAAAGAGTGACTTGCACCTGAAATCTCTCCTTCCTTTTTATTTATAAATTACTGTTTTTATGGCCACCATTCTCCTGTTTTCTACCCAGGCTTAAACCCATAGAATTATCTTTGATTTCTCCTTTTTCCCCCCATCCCTGCCCCACCCCTAAAGTTAACCAAAGTCCTATCCATTTGACTTCTGTTTTGTAGGAACATTATACGTCGAAAAGAAAAAACCAACCTACAACCTTCCCCCCTCACACACACAAAAGGCTAGATTTTCTCCCTTTTTGGGAAACATTTCAGTACATAATTTTACTTGCCCAAACAGACCATTTACAAATATTAGGTGAATACATTTCTAACGTTCATAAAAATGGAGTTTTCTAATAAAATGCAAGAATCAAAAAGATTGGCATCTAAATGAGAAAAGACAAAGAACAAACTGGAATGAAAGCCTAGATATCACATCTAAAATTGGAATTTTTTTTTGTTTGAGCTTTCATATTCTTCTTTCCCTCTACCATATCCTCCAGTAGTTCCAGGTCCTATTCCTCTGGGGTCCACCCACAGGTCCAGCTCCTCCCTACCCATAGCACACAGTATGTATGTCATTTCTCATCATGGAACCAAGTAGGGCTGTTGGTAGAACTCTAGGGCTGGCTGAAATTTCTGGCTTCCTGATCCATAGGGATCTCCCATATTCATCTCTCTCATATGTTCCCTCTTTATCATCCCTGCCTTCATGGCGTCTGGCTTAGATTATTCCAATAGTTTCCTAAGTGGTTTAACTACTTCTTAATATTTCCTTTCTCTGGTTTTCCACATAACAGAGTTACTCTCTCGATGTAGAGTTCTTTCTGTAATTTCATTACCCAAATGGCTACACTGGTTCCTTATGGCCTATCAAATAACATTCAAACATTTAAGTATTCAAGGCCCTTTATAATTGGGTCTTAACTTGTGTCTTTCCCCTGGATTCTGAAAGAATTCTTTCCTTTTATACATATCTCTTAGGCTAACCCAAGGTCTAACACAATGGTTTTGATTGATACAAGGAGATGTCCAACCCCTGTCCACACTGATTTCTGATTTTCTATTGAATAGAAAGGGTTTTCACCTGTTCAAGGCACCAGATCCAACTGGGGTGACTTAAGTTGCATCTTTATATCTATATCTATATCAATATCAATATCTACCCACCTATTTTTTTATTATGGTACTTGTATAAATGTCTTTCCTCTCTTGCTCAGTTATAAGATCCTCTTGGGCAGAAATTTTGTCTTATTCATTTATGATTCCTATAACGTAGTCTCTTGCATGTAATCACATTTAATAAAAGTTTATTGAATTAAATTGAAGTTCCTAAGGTCAGCCAACTAATTATTGGCAGAGATAGGACTGAAACTCAGTAATAATAATAATAATATTGAAATTTATATAGTTTCTGCAACATGCCAGGTGCCATACTATTTTGTTATTATTGTTGTTGCTCAGTTGTTTCTGACTGTGACCCCATTTGGATTTTTTTTAAACCCTTACTTTCTGTCTTGGAATCAATACTGTGTATTGGTTCCAAAGCAGAAGAGTGGCAAGGGCTAGGCAATGGGAGTTAAGTGACTTGCCCAGGGTCACACAGCTGGGAAATGTCTGAGGCCAAATTTGAACCTAGGACCTCCTGTCTCTAGGGCTAACTCTCAATCCACTGAGCTACCCAGCTGACCCCTTGTTTGTTTTTTTGACAAAGATACTTGAATATTTTGTCATTTCCTTCTTCAAGTTGCTATGCCAAGCACTTTTCAAATATTATCTCATTTGATCCTCATAACAACCGTAGGAGGTAGATGTTATTATTGTGAACTTTAGATTACTCCACCCTACTTAGTCTAACAAAAATAGGAATGTCTACACCCATACTTGAGGATTAAATATTTAGTAGGATGGCCTATGGACAGACATGTGCTAGCAAATGACAAATCAGAAACAACTGACAGACCCCTGGGCTGTCCTAAGTCAAGCCTAAGATATCATTGGTACATGTGAGATGCAGGAAAGTGATGTAAAACTGTCTATATATTTCACGTGACTTCTTCTTTCTGGGCTCTTTGATGGCCGAGAGGTGTCTGGCAGCAGCTTGCTGAGCGTGTTGGCATCTTGGTGCAGTGGCTGCAATTGTCTAGGTTTAGCAGTGAGTTTTCCTTGATACCATGCTGGAGGAAGCCTAGTAACCTAGTTCAGGTGAAGCTCTTTTCCGAGATCTCTAGGAGTTTAGGCTGATTCTTTTCTCCTTTACCTTCCAAACACTATCCTCTTAGAAAAGCCTTGTGGTGGAGGTCTTTGAACTCCTCCCTGGCACAGGCCAGGTGGGAGAAATCCTATACCCTCTTTCTCTCTCTTCTCCTTAATTCCTTTCCTCTATATTAATTAAAAAGCACCATAAATTTCCAAACTGACTTGGGTATTTTATTTGGGATTTTCTCTGGCGACCAAATTAATTTAGATTAGGTCACAACCCTAAAATTATCCTTTTATAATTGAGGAAACTGAGGCAAATATAAGGTATGTGACTAGTTCAAGATCATACTGTTAATAAGTCTCAGATTAGATTTGAATTTAGGTCTCCTAGACTCTGTTCCAGGCTCTATCTATTGCTACTTAGCTTGTCTCAGAGGCACAGAACCTTTCTTATTATGTCTACTAAAAACTACTTGAAGCTATTAGTCATTAATCAAAATAATTAATTGTAGGCAATTAAATGTCTACCACATGTCAGACACTGTGCTAGGTGCTGACACAAAGACAAAAGCAAAAATAATCCTATTCCTCTCCCTCCTCCCCTCAATCTGCAAACTAGTTTCAAATTCTACCAATGATTAGATCATTGGATGTATGGTAGACACTGACTGGAAATTAATCACATACACTATTTAGGTGATATAGCCTGGACATTTGGAACCTAGTCTCCCAAGACCTCATTAGCATGTGTGAAATTCTGGTAGTGTTTTTTTTTTCTTGAAATGGTATCTCAACAAGGCAATTAGGTGGCTCAGTGGATTGAGATACAAGCCTAAAAATGAGAGATCTTGGGCTGTAATCTGCCCTCAGATACTTCCTAGCTGTATGACCCTGGGCAAGTCATTTAACCCATTACCTAGCCCTTACCACTCTTTTGCCTTGGAATCAATACACAGAATTACATATAGTACACACAAATAGTACATATATACATTCATATACAGAAATGCATATAGAACATACAGAAATACACGTAGAATTAATTTTATGCTGAAAGGTAAAAGTTTAAAGAAAAGAAGGAACTGTGTGCCCTGAGCCAAATTGTATAGCTGAGCTGTTCATCTGAACAGCATCCAAGTTAGACTATATCTCTTTCAAACTAATTGTCCAATGAGATGTTCAAATTTTATCTGCTCTACAGAGCTTCCATAGAACAAACTTAACCCTTGAATATACTTCATGATCTTCACATAAGTAAGCAGTAGTAGAAAAAGCCAAAATTTATCCAGAAGATTTTAGGCCACTTGTAAAACGAGCAGGATAATCAGACTTCTCCCTTCAACATTCCATTTTCCTTCTCCTAGTCTTTGTATAGACTGACTGTTCCTCATTCCTGGAATATTCTAGCTCCTCATTTACCCCTCCCAGAATACCTTTGCTCTCATGCCTTCTCTTAAACAGGGCTTTGCCTGCCCTCCCTTCTCCCCAGTTATTAGTATCCTCTCTTCCTTTCAAACAGCAGTAAGCTCCCTAAGGGTAGGAAATGCTTGGTTTGGGACTTTGTATTTCTAGTACCAGGTACTTACATAGTATTTAATAAATTATTGTTCCATGAATGAATCAGTGAGCTTGCCTTTTCCTTATTCTCTCTCTCTCTCTCTCTCTCTCTCTCTCTCTACTCTCTCTCTCTCTCTCTCTCTCTCTCTCTCTCTCTCTCTCTCTCTCTCTCTGTCTCTCTCTCTGTCTCTCTCTCTCTGTCTCTCTCTCTGTCTCTCTCTCTCTGTCTCTGTCTCTCTCTCTCTGTCTCTCTCTCTGTCTCTCTCTCTCTCGCTCTCTCTCTCTCTCTCTCTCTCTCTCTCTCTCTCTCTCTCTCTCTCTCTCTCTCTCTCTCACACACACACACACACTCAATCTTCTTCAATTTCTAATATGCTCTGCACCCTTGTGGTCTGCTAGCTTATAGCAAGAAATAATTTAAGAGATATACTACAAAGTAATAGTACTGTTGTTACTTTTCATTTAGTAACTGGAAAAGGCACCAAGAGACCTTAAAACTGAGAATAAAATTAAACTAGTAAAAAAATGGCTGCATATGTGTATGTGTACACACACACACACACACACACACACACGCACATATACTTAACAAATTCAATTCAGAAGACATTTATGAAGCAAGCCACTGAGCTCACTTAAAAGTACAAAAACTGCTCTTCTCAGAGTTCTCATTCTATTGGGAGAGAGGCAATGTTTCTAAGTAATTATAAAATCTAGGAAATATGGAATTTTAAAACTGGAGCTCATACTATGGAAAATGTAAACAATATATAGGAATGTCTTTGAGATTTACATGGATAGATTATAATCTATATCATTCGAGACAGGACTTATATGTGTATGCAAGTATGTATGTAGCATCTGGGTCTCCCTTCATATATCAGTCCCCAAAATAATCCAGGTTTTAAGTGCATTGTCGAGCCCTTACTGATGTTTATACTTTTATCAACAACCAAAGAGAACAAATTTATTTAAATCAAAATTCATTTAAATAAACAAAAACTTAAGGTAATTGACAAGAAAGATATTCCAATGAACAATGAAGTCTACTCAGCCACAGGTTCCTCCATCCACGAGAGCAGGCATTCACATAGAAAACATTTCTGACCAGGAAATATGCATGAAGGACTATCTGTGATCAAGAATATGTTTGAAGTAACCTATCCCTCAGCTGTCACCTCTTTCCTCTTCTGCTGCGTCTTATTCCCACAAGGACTTTCTCTTCACCATTAGCTCCTTTAAATAGTTGAGTTTAACTGCTTCCTGCAGAATCATCACTAAAGAAAACAATCTCTCTTTCCTCTTCCTTCTTTGTCTTTGCCTCTCCAAGGAATAGTCTAATAGAAGGTAACTCTGTCATGGGTTCTATGTAAAGGAGGGTATCAGAAGGACCTTCTTATATGGATTTGTGACCCTGAATATCATCTCACTCCTCTGTAAAATAGAGAAAAATGATATTTTTACAATTTATTTTACATGGTTGTAATGAGGAAAGTACTTTATAAATGTCCAAGAGCTATATAAATGTGAGTAATTAGTAGACAATTGTTTCACTAGACCAGTGGCATGGTCCATGACTCTTCTGTTTATAGACTTTGGTAGGAAGACCAACACCTTATCTAGAGCAGAGAAGAATTAACTCAAACACTTTTATACGTAGTATAGAAAACAATTGTGAGAAAATAATTATTAATGAAATCATAGATTTAGATTTTGAAGGGAAATTTGAGGCCATTCACCCCCTCATTTCATAGATGAGGAAAATGAAACTGAGATATATGAAGTAGATTCTTCAAGTTCCCTTAGCAGGTAAGTGGCACAGGTGGGATTTGAGCCTTGGTCTTCTGACTACAGTTAGTGAGCTTTCTCCTGTAGTCCATCTGCCTTGTTTAAAAAAATAAAAAGTAGTAGCCAATACACGTATAGGGCAACTGGATGATGCAGCGGATAGAATGCTGGCCCTTATCTTCCTACTTTCAAATCTTATCTTAGACACTTAATAGCTATGTGACCCTGTTTGCATTTGTGAAATGAATTGGAGAAGGCAGTAGTAAAGCACTCCAGCATCTCTGCTAAGAAAACCCCAAATAGGGTCATAAAGAAGGACATGACTGAAAAGACTGAACAACAACAAATATATACATATATTTGTATATGTGTGTGTGTGTATTTGTAAGGGGAATGCCAAAGAAATATTGTCTATTAATTATCAGAATGTACCCAGGAGAAGTGACATGCATAAAAATATTAGCTTAATGAGAATATGATCAAGAACTTAAATGAATTCTGGCCAAGAAAACAATTTTGATTGAAACAACTTAGAGTTTATTTGTCTCATAGCGCCACCTGGTGTTCAGAGGAAGGTAGAAGCCCGCCTGCCTTCCCTCCCAGGATTCTACTTGACTTTTCATTGAGGGAAACTAGGAAAACTGAAAACAGATTCATAAACCATGTCATCATCTTAGCCTTTGTCTGCCAAACATGGTCATGCCAACAAAAGATACCTCTCTGTAATGAAATGCAGATCCCATGATCTCTCCACTTGGAATGACGGATTATAATAGCATGTGGTTTTCTTGTCTTTGGGTATAGAATTCTAAGTGATGTTTTTAAAGACACATAGAGCAGGGTCTATTACAAGTAAGCTCTGATGTATTTTTCTTTTACTCAGAGAAGAGTTAACTTATAGATGTTGAGAAGTTATTAATTTGGGTTTTACCATTTCTTTCAGTTTATCTCTGAATTGCAAAGCATAAACAAGATACAAAATAAAATCAGGAGCAATTTCATTAATCCCTGGATGAACTCTCAGACTCTGCCCCCCCTCCCTTATTTTTCTCCCCACTGAGGGAGAAAATCTTTACTGTCAAGTAATAAACTGTCCAGTTGGGGAAGGAAATGAATTTTGGGACTTCTCAAGTTTGTCCCAGAGAAGGTCAGGTCTAAACCTGTACTTTTCCTTAAGTGAGAAGAAGAATGGCAAAAAGGATAGAATGTCAGCCTTGGAGTCAAAAGAACCTGTTTGAAACCTGACTTAAACAATTACTAGCTATATGACCTTGGACAAGTCATTTAATTTTAAAGCTTCAATTCCCTTATCTCTTGGAGAGACTCATTTTCCTTATCTATAAAATAAGGACAATAATAAAATGTTCCTCATAGGATTTTTTTGTGAGGATTCAGTGAAATAATGGAAGTAAAGTATCCTATGAGCCTTAAACTGTTATACAAAAGCCAGCTATTATTCACAACTTCTTTTAAATAGAAAAACAAACTCTCACAGTATAATTTATGTTTCATTTGTTGATGGGAGCTTATCTATTTTTTTCTCCTAAAAGGGATGTGGTTTTTGTCTCTGACTCATTCCTTAAAAATCATCTAAATTGAATTGCTGCTGTTGTTGAATATCACCCCAGCCTACGTGACACTGTCCAGACAAGACAAAGAAGAATGTGGAGTCCTTCCTTAAGAGACTCCATCAGCTTTGTCTCTGGAGAAATTCATTCAGATGGCCATTTAAAGAAACTGGAAAGAAAGAAAAGAGGAAAATGATAAACACTGAAAGGTTAGAACATGGAAAGGACTCTTTGCAAGCTTGAACAAAGAGTTGAGGACTATAGTGGCTAAAGCCACTAAGCTAAATATAGAGTATTAACTTTGAAAAGATAATAAGATGTGAAGCCTTTATTTGTCACTGGGGGAAGGGAAAGGGAGGAGGGAGTAGGACTGAAATGCTCCTGAGCATAGAAGCCCAATGCTACACTCAGTGGAGGCAGATGTTCAAATTGATGTCTGACATCTTGTTTTAGCATTGGTGTGGAGATATTATTATCCAGAATTAAATAATGCATCAAAGCTGTCTTTTGTGAGGTTTATTTTCCCCAAATAGAGAAATCTGGTGAATTGATTATGAAGAATAGTATTTCATTTGTTGCTGAGGGGACAAAAAGAGCCCCAGTTCTCAGCCTCAGACCTTATCTAAGGAAAGATAACACTGAGCAAGTTCATCTGTATGTTGTAAATGAATCCCTAAGAGAAAATGTTGAGAATGCATGAAGAAATGGTGGTGATGGGTGATGTTGGCAGGGAGGTAGGAAAGAGGTCTTCAGAACAAGCTGTCTCCTGCAGCTGTGAAAAGACACACAAACTTGGCTGCCAACTGTTCAGATCATTGTGCTCCGGCTCAATTTAGTTCCTTCTTATGTCAACTCGTAATTCTGTGTTGAAGAAAATTGGCCTAGTTTGGCATGGGCACTGTCCCATAGCAACTTGGATGGATTGGACCAACAGCTGGATAATTTGATAGCAAGAACTTAAAGGTCATGAAAACTGGATGTAACAGCTGTTTCCATAAGGAAAAAAAAGAAGTTCACAACTGAGGATGATGTCATCCCATTGCTGGAAATGTTTGGAATGTGATTGTCAGTCACATGGGTTAGAACTAGTGAAAACTAGTTTGAACCAGACTGCCCCTTTCTCAGAAAGAGATATTGGCTAAGAATTTAGCCATTAGGGAAGAATCCCACATAGTCATGCTTATCAAATCTCTGTGAAATATTAAAAAGGCAACTTGGAAAGGACCAGCTTTTCAGGAGTTACTCAGCATTTGTTTTCCACAGAGAACAATGTGAAGGCCCCTTATATCTCTATGCCAACAAGTTTTGAAAGAGCAACTCTAATTTGATAGTGATGACATCAATCAGTCATCAAAAATGTATTTATTTAGCACCCAGTATGTGCCAGATGCTGTGTTTAGGTTTTAGGGATTCAAATCCAAAGAATAAAATGATCCCTACTCTCAGAGAGCTTATATTCTATCAGGATAGAGAGTATATATATATATATATATATATATATATATATATATATATATATATATATATATATATATATGGGTGTGTGTATATGTAATACAAAATAAATATACAAGGAGATTGTGCAGTCATATGTCTGTGTGCGTGCAACCATGTTGTTTTAGCATCAAGGGGAGATGGAGTTCTTGCTAGGTATGTGTACTGGAAATTTCTCTGGTTGCTTATAAATTTCTCTACATGAAGCATGCTACATCATTTCTAAACTTCGTAGAAGATTTGTCTTCAGATACTTCTTAGCTGTGTGCTTCTGGGCAAACCATTTAACCCTAATTGCCTGATCCTTGCTGCTCTTCTGTCTTAGTGTTGGATACTAAAACAGTGGAGAAAGAAAGAAAAGAAAGAGAAAGAAAGAAAGAAAGAAAGAAAGAAAGAAAGAAAGAAAGAAAGAAAGAAAGAAAGAAAGAAAGAAAGAAAGAAAGAAAGAAAGAAAGAAAGAAAGAAAGAAAGAAAGAAAGAAAGAAAGAAAGAAAGGAGGGAGGGAGGAAAGAAAAGAGGGAGGGAGGGAGGAAAGAAAAGAGGGAGGGAGGGAGGAAAGAAAAGAGGGAGGGAGGAAGGGAGGAAAAGAAAATAAAAGGAAGGAAGGAAAGGAGGGAAGAAGGGAGGAAGAAAGAAAAAAGAAGGGTTAGGTAGTTATAATGAAGACTACAATGGAGATTTGTAAGGCTTTTCTAAGTGAATATTTAAGGCAGGGTATCCATCTGACTGGAAAGTTTTAGGAGTAGTCCTTGAAAATAGAGAAATGGAAGATGAAACATTGATATGCCTTGAAGTGCTGTAGCTAAGAGACAGAGGAAAATACTAGCTGCATGACCCTGAACGAATCCTTTACTCTTGCTGAGCCTCAGTTTCCTCATCTGTCAGAATGAAGGAGTTGGCTCTAATATTTCTTTTAGCTCTTAAACAAATTTCTCTTTTCCTTTTAGGACTTCAGACTAGAAAAACTTAAAATGCTATTGTTTTTAAGTGAGTTATAATGCCAAAAATGAAAATTCCTAGGCTAACAATATTATCTACAACAAGACTAATGAAAAGGGGAAAAAAGGGGATCAGAGAAGTTAGGAATGATAAGAGACAAAGCTCTTTATGTATAATGAAATCTGTCAGTGTGGCAAGGTACTTGGATTCTTGTGTATTCATAACTCAGACATTTTGCAACTGTTCAGTAAACCTGTCTAGACAGGGCTCGCCTGATAGCATGTGGATTATAGAGGAGGGGACTGTGAATCTGAGGCTTTTCATAGAAGGCAACTGCCCTGTCTTGTTCCTTCTAACAACTAATACATCCACTCAGATGTAGCTTCCATCAGCCCACAGTGGGCAGGAAGCCATTGTTTTCTTAGCATCATTAATGTGAATACATTCATGCTGCCTTCTCACCCTGGTGGGTCCATGGTTAACTGCTGTTAACACAATGAAAAATTCTGTCTTGGCAACCCTTCCTCTGTTCATCAGAACTAAGAAAGTCTATTTCTGTCCACAAAAGATGGTGCCAGATGGTCCTTTAACCAGTCTTATTCTCTGACATGAGCATCTTGAAAAGAGGACATACAGAAAAACTTTGAACTAAATAATGACACCCCTTCATGTGCCAACCCTCTCAAAATAAAATCAACCACCAGCATATGTGTATACACACATATATGTATGCATACATATATGTAAATTATCTGGATTAGAAAAGTTCAAACACCTGTAAGTCTTCTATTCACAATTCTATGAAGAGAAATGAATTAACAAATCCTTTTGGGGTAGGGGGAGAACAGGTAGAGTGGAATAGTATAAGCCTTTTATTTCAGAAGTTTAAGAAACTGTAAAAACTTCTTCTGTTAGAAGTCAAGATCTCAACTAGATCAAATGGTTCCTCAAAAAAGAAACAAATACAAGCTATTTGTAACCAGACTAAATCCCAAATGTTGCATGATTTACAATACTGTTTCTTTGTTGTTCAATCATTTCAGTCTTGTACAAGTCTTTGTGACTCTATCATATATGAAATAGAAGGCAATGGTATTTTTCAGTCAACTATCATTCTTCCCTTGGGAAAAATCTAAGGTCTTTTGCATGGTTTTCCCAGAACATTTAGAGTTGTGTTTATTTTGAAATTTCCATTTGTTTTTACTTATCTAGTCTCCTGAGATTTGTGCCAGTTTCATACTTGTGGGCTAATTCATTCAGCAAACATTTATTAAATACCAACCATGAATGAAATAATGAAGAATGAATGAAAATTGTTTATTGAACACTTACTAAGTCTAAAGCACTAAGTACTAAGTGCTAGCAATACAAATAAAACATCAAGATAAGTCCCTACTCTCAGGGAGCTTGCATTCTAATAGGGAAAGACAAGTAGGGAAGGGAAAGGGGTTCATCTGAAGGATGCAGTAGCAGTGCCAATGGTAAGGGCTCTGAAAAACAAGTATCTGGTGATAGATATCCTTTTTCATCATGAGTCCCTGGTGGCCATAGATCCTCACCTTATTGCTCATAGTAGTAGTTCTTAGTGAATAAGAGTAGGACAGATTGTAAGGCTTGACAATCAGAAGTAACATCATTGTAACAGGCATTGTGATAGACACTGGAGAGAAAAAGACAAAAATTAAAAAAGAAATTCCTACCTTTGAAAGGTTTGCATTGTACTGGAGCAGGAACATATGGTGGCATCTACACAGATCTATAAACAAAATAAAAATAAAATAAATTTGAGGAGGAGGAGGAGGAAAAGGAGGAGGATGACTAGCAACTGGCTAATCAGATTAATCCCAGTTGAGAAGGGAGTTTTGAGCTAAGCCTTGAAAGAACCTAGAAATTCAAAAAAGCAGAGGTGAAGGAATGCATTGCAGGCCAGGAGGACCACCTCTGCAGAGGAAGTGGACAGAAAACTGAATGTGTTAAATGCAAGTAGACCAGTTTAGCTGGAGCATAGATTGAATGAAAGAGAGTAATGTGTAGTATAACACATTTTTAAAGGGTCAGCTAGAGCTAGCTTGTGAAAGGCTTTAAATACTAGAGTATTGCAAATTTTATCCTATGGGCAATGGAGAGCCACTGGTGCTTACCTTCCTGATAACATAAAATATGTTTGAGAACCGAAATTCAAGTCTTGCTCCAGACACTTACTAGCTGTGTGACCCCAGACAAGTCACTGAACTTATCTGAGTCTCAGTCACATTATTTGTAAAATGGGGATAATAAAACCACCTCAATGGAACCTCAATACAGTAGGTGCTATTATTATCCTTGTTTTCAGATGGGGAAATGATGATTTTAAGAGTTTAAGTTCCTTGCCCAGGAATACACAGATATGTGTGTCTGAGGAGGGAGTTGAATTCAGATTTCACTGGCCCCTTACTCTATCCAGTATGACAACTAAATGCTTCATGAGCAATTCATATAGATGTTCCCATTCGTTGACCCTGGAGTCAAGTCTGAAGTTAGCATCTGATCTTTAATCCATTATAATTTAAGTTTGCTTTTAAAATTGTTTCTTTGGTCATACTACATAGTTGGCTGACATTTTTAGAGAGTTTTTTTGAAGTTCTATTTATTTTTATATGTAAATAGCAAATTATAATAAATATGCTTATGAAAGGGAAACAAATCCTCACATTAGTTATATCCAAAAATCTATGACTCAATTTTTTCCCTTCTCTAAAACCCTAACCCCCTCCCAAGAAGGCAGGTAGTATATTAGAGATTGTACATATATTACCTTGTGACATATATTTCCGTGCTTGTAAAGTTGTGAAACAAGACACATATTGCTTATACTAGAGAGAAATTCATAGAAGAAATAGAGACAAGAATAGTATGCTTCCTTCTGCATTTGGACCATCACAAATCCCCTAAAATTGTCCTGGATCCTTACCATGTCGATAATAGTTAATCCATTCACAGTTAATCATTATACATTATTGTTGTTCCTGCTTTCAGTGTTCTTCTGTTTCTACTCATTTCACTTTGCATCACTTCATGTAAATCTTTCCAGGTTTTTTGGTGATTATCTTGTTTATCATTTCTTATGGTACAATAATATTCCATTACAATCATATACCACAACTTGCTCAGCCATTTCCCAATTGATGGACATCCCTTTGGTTTCCAGTTTGCCATCACAAGAAGAATTGCTATAAATATTTTAAAACATATTTTCCCTGTTTTTCTTTGAACACCCTAGGAAATAAGCTTAATAGTGGTTTTAATATTATTAGTAATATTTTTAGACATTGTTAATGATTTTGAAATTTCTAGATGTTTTAGCTCAAATAGTGGTCCAGTGTTTTCTTTCATAGGCAGTTTAGATGGTGCAATATATAAAGCACTGGGGCCTGGATTCAGGAAGATCCGAGTTCAACTACAACCTCAGTTGCTGTGTAATCTTAGTCAAGTCCCTAAATCTTTATTTACCTCCAGTTCTATAGTCATAAAATGGAGATATTAATGCCTCCTAGAGTTGTGAGGATCAAATGAGATAGTAATTATAAAGTCTTTAATATCTTGCTTACTGCATGGTAGGCATTATAAAAATGCTATTTTATTTTATTTTTTAAAAACAAAATGCTATTTTAAATAATATAATATTATAAATTATTATAAATGTAATTATAATATATTTTTATAAATACAATAATTATAAATAAAAAAGAATAAAATGTTATCATCAACATCATTATTATTTTTATAAACACTTTTACCACATATTAGTATTTTAACATTTTCTATTATTGTTTTGAAAAATAAGATTCACCAACATAAGGTGAGGAGAGGGGAGAATAGGTCAGAAAAGCTATGATTAGCTTTGAAGGGAAGGATTGAGGAGGGTGGGCAGTGAAGGCATTAGAAAAAGATTCAGAGATTCTACTCCCAAACCTCCCTCCCAAATCTCTGAATTCTATTAAGGACCTGATCTGACAGGGCATTCCTCCTAAACCCAAAATACATACCTTATCATTACATTACTATTTTGACCAAATATGGCATCATCCACAAAACTGAGCTGAGTTCAGCATTTATATGCTAATGAAAATCACTGATTAGGATAATAAAGCCAAAGATTTAGAACTGGAAAGAAACTTTGAGGTCCCCTAGCCTAATCCTTTCATTGTACAACTGAGAAATTGAAACTCTGTAGACATCCATTCATATTGGTCCCATAAGTGACTGGTTCAAGATCACATAGATAGGAAGAGCAAGAATAGGGATCCAGTGCCATTTAAAATGCTCACCTCTTCCTCTCCTGGTGGATTTAGCTTCAATTATTTCTTACTTAAACATATTTTCCTATTTCTAGCCAGAGGAAAAATGAGTGGCCTGAACTCCCAAATTTAAAGACCTGTCTGAGTTGATACTTCTATACATGTCCCAAGTTTGAAGGCCATTCTGAATCACATAGATAAAACTAATAGAGGGAGAGAGATTCATAGGAAGAAACAGCTGGAATGGAAAGCTCTGGAGAGGACTCTGAATTAGGGCCAATGATGAGAATGCCTTCCTGCTCAAAGCTCAATCCAGAGGCACATTCATCAAGGATCTGTCTACACACCTTCAATTTAGGTGTTCTAATTCTAATTCTATTTTCTTACCACAAGTTCATTTATAGAATATAACTTAAAAAAAAGAGACCTCCTGGTAGCTTTGCAGTTTGTGGTTATGAAAGTCAAATTTCAGTATTTTTTAGTAGTTCAACATTTTCTTTAATAAAAGTACTTTGGTCATGAACTAGTTATTGGTGAATTTGACTCTCCTATTCATAGAACAGAAAATTTTAACCTAGGTGTGTGTATAGATATACATTTGTTTTATTTTATACATTTGAAAACATACAACTGAGAAGGTATCCATAGGCTTCACTAATCTTCCAAAAGGATCCATGACACCAAAAAGGTTAAGAGGTGCAGGTCCAAAAAAGATTAAATAATCATCCTGGGGCCACACAAGGAGCTTATAGAATAGCCAGACCATACTAACAGGCATCATGAGCATTGAATGTGAAAAATAAAACATAAACAACTCTGAGACTCAGGGCAGAGGTATGTGATGTGTTTTGCCATGTATTTAAATCCCATGTGAAAATTCCATCCAGGGTTAAGGACCAAACAGAAGTGAGTTATCACTGCAAAGAAGGTACAAAATAGGGGAAGAGTCTAAAACGGTCTCTGAGCCATTATCATTTGGTTCAATACAATATCATTGCCAACTTTGGCTTCTCAATATCTAAAGAACCATGAGGTTGATGCCAGGGAAAAGAAGCCTCTTCTGCTTAACAGATGTCTGGACAATTAATTAAGTGAACAGTGAAGGGAGAAACTCCAGGTCTCCACTGGAATCAAGGTCTGAAACAACAGCAGCAGCTAAGCTAACTGCCTGAAGGAGGAGAAGAAACAAAGAGATAAAAGACAGATCATGAGAGACCTCTTCCTTCACTAAAACACTAATCAATGTAATTGTATTCTAGAGAGACATATCAAGCACCTGGAAAATGAGATTAAACTTGAAATATATGTCTGCTCTGTCAGTGGACAGATGAGTCAGATGGCTTCTTCATAGGATCAAACTGGAAGGTGCTTTAGGGGCCAACTGATCCAATCCATTTATTTTACAGAAGGCAAGATAGTTGACCGGAGAGTGGTGATGACCCATAGTTGGGAATGAGCATGTGGAGAAACTGAAGCAGCTTTGATTCCTGGATATGAGGTTGGAGGTTGCTAGCAGAATAGCAGAGGAATAATGGTGAGGGAGGCTGGTGGTACAAGTAGAGAGGGTTGTTAAAGTCAGGAAGGGAACTGAACCCATCCATATTGTCTGCTAGCAGACTAGGATAATATGATGAGTAAAATGTGCTGAATTGAGTCAGAAAATATGAGTTCAGATGTTGCCTTGATCTCCTGGCTTTAGTTTCCTCCTTGCTAAAATGAAGGGTTAAGCTAAATGGCCACTGAATTTCCTTGCAGTTCTAAACCTATGATCTCATGACTTTTGACTTTCACTTGATTCTATGCATTGACCTAGTTTAAGTCATGGAGTAAACTGAGAAAAATGGAAGGGAGTAGGAGTAGATGGAATGGGAATCTCCTTGGCTCTTTCTACAGACATTTGCCATGTGCTAAAGGCATCCAAGGCAGTGAGAGGATTTTTCCCAAAGGAATAAACAAACCACTTTGACACTGGAGACCAAGCCCTTGGAGCAGGCTTCTTATCTAAATAAAATGGCCACTTCTCACTATTATCTTTTTCTGCAATTCTCATACTGAGAAAATCCATAATAAGAAAATTAACTAGTGGGAGGTTTATCAGCTTATTTAGCTCCCTCATTAGGGTGTTATATGGATTAAGATATTTTGCAATTACTTAGACTGCTGAATTCTGTGAGCTATGAGAAAATTCTCTCCATAAATATAAAATATATTAAAATGTTTTATTTATATATAATCCTTCCCCCCTAATGAGAAGCATAGTTTTTCCATTGAAGTATATTTGGTAGTTAAAGTTTAAATTATAGGCAGCCCACTTGTTGAGAAAGATAAAATATTATGGCATAAGAAATTTAAAAGGAAGCAACAGAATTAAAATATAGGCATAACTTAGCGATATTAGAGGTTTCATGCTAGACCACTGTAGTAAAGTACATATGGCAATAAAGTGAGTTATACTAATTTTTTTGGCTTCTCAGTGCATATAAAAGTTATGCTCACACTACAGTGCAATATATCTGATGTCCAAAATTATATATACTAATTTTTAAAAATTTTGTTCTTCTTTAGTCATTTCAGTCATGTCCCACTCTTTATGACCTCTTTTGGGATACTGGAGTGGTTTGTCATTTCCTTCTTCAACTCATTTAACAGATGAGTAAACTTAGGCAAACAAGGTTGAATGTCTTGCCCATGATCATACAGCTAGCAAGTGTCTGAGGCTATATTTATACTCACATCTTCCTACTTCAGACCCAGGGCTCTATCCATTGAGCTACCTAGTTGCCCCAAATTTAAAAATACTTTATTGCTTAAAAAAAAGTGCTGACCATCATCTGAGCCTTCAATGAGTCATAATCTGTTTGCTTGTATAGGGTCTTGCTTTGATTTGAGGACTGTTGATTGATCAGGGTGGTGGTTGCTAGAGGTTGGGGTAGCTGTGGCAATTTCTTAAAATAAGATAACAATGAAGTTTGCCATCTTGATTGACTTTTCCTAGCATTTGAATGCTTAGAGGCCATTGTACAGTTATTAATTAACATACTTTCAAAATTGGTTCTCAGGTAATAGGGAGGCCAGAGGAAAAGAAGAGAGATGAAGAACTTCAGATTGGTGAAGTAGTCTCATATGGGCATGGTTTGTGTTGCTCCCAACTAATTACAATAGTAATATAAAAAATTACTGATCACAGACCACCATAACAGATACAATGATAATTTAAAACTTTGAAGTATTGTGAGATTATCAATGTGATACAGAAACATGATGTAAGCACATGCTTTTGGGAAAATGGCGCTGATAGTCTTGCTCAATGCAGAATTACCATAAACCTTCAATTTGTAAAAAACATACTAACGTCAAAGTTTAATAAAACAAAGCCCAATAAAATAAGGTTGCCTGTAATTCTCTTGTAATGCTTGTAATTCATCAAGAGAATGGAGGATTTTTATTCCTGCAGGTTATCAAAAAGTGGGATTATCTATAACAAGATGAACATTTAATATGAGCCATATATGAAATTCTCATAATATGTATACAAGCACAAAAAAATTATGTTAAATTAGAAGAATGAGTTGAACTTTAAGTTCATCAAATTCCTCCTAACTCCAAAATTCTATGACTGTGCCCAAAGTGGAAAACAATCTGATCCTTAGGAATGTTGGGAACATGGCAAACATTGTCTTGTTGGATTGTTGTTGAGTTAGTTTATTGCTTGAGTAGGTTACTGGTGATCTTGGAGAGTACATTTCCTTTCTTTTTAAAAACTAACACTTATTGATATCTTTTGGTTTTTCATTGCCATCATTTACCAGTGTACCTTTTTCCTTTCCCAGAGAGCCACTTCTTATAACTATTTTTTAAAACAGTGGTGGAGGAACAGTTCAGCAAAACTAATCTACATATTGAAAAGTGATAGACTCATAATCTCCACTTCTGCATGTCTCTTCTTTGGGATGAAGCTTACTTATTATGCTTTCTCATGATGTAGTTTCAAGTATTTGTTGTTCTTTTCATTTACCCTGTTGTAGTCACTGTGTGCATTATTTCGTATTTCACTTTGTATCACTTCAAATTGTTATAAATAAAAATTAATTTTGGGAACTAATTACTAGATTTATAAACATTTATTATTAAAGAAAAAGAGAAAAATTGGATTTCAGCCTTTCTAACTTGAGGTAAGAGTCTAGTTCCCCAATGCTGCCAGAACTCTTAGCTGTTGCTTACTGATCAAGAGATCAGATAAGAAACCACTATGGCTTTTAAAGTCAGGTCAGTCAGAGAGATGGGAGCAAAAAAAAACCTCCATTCCTTCCAACCTGGGATTCGTGCCCTCATGCAGTCATGTCAGACACATGACTCTGTGACTCCTCTGTCCATCCATTGGGTGTGGCTTTTTTGGGATTGGACTGGGATGGAGGTCCCCTAAAAATTTACCTCACACGATATGCTTTCCCAAGTTTCTCTATATTCATGTTTATAGTTTATTATGGCTCCTTAGTATTCAGTTACCTCCTGGTGCCACAATTTGTTTAGCAACTTCTTAATTCTATTGTTAGTTTTTGTTGGTTCAGGTGCTAGTATTCAAATATTTCTGGGATCCTATACATTAAAATGGATTTATGATATATTTTCCCAAACATTCTATAATTGAAATGGTAGAAATATAAGAGAGGAGTAGAACTGTAATGTTTGCCAAGATGGCTATATGAATAGAGGTCAACACGTATCTATGCCAGCAGAAGCCTGATATTTATATCAGATTAAATAATGGTGAAGACATCCAAGAAGAGACTTCATTAAGTGACTCCTTTCATTCTAGATCTGCCTAAAAGTCAGAAGGAAACACATTGGCAATTAGAAAGAGGGTGGATGTACCATCAGTGTAGACAAACCCAAGTTTGTACGATCAGATATGTATCAGAGATACATTTAGGCATCTGGGCTTTGTGTTGAGAGGCAGCCAAGCAAAGGGCTTCCATGAAAAAGCCCAAGATTACTTTTAAAACACTAGTAATCTCTGTCCCCCTCTCAAAAAAAGAGAAACTTTGATTTTTTATTAACATGCAAAGAAAAGAACAAAAGGAAATATGGTCAGGCCAATTTTGAAAGAGGTAGAATTTATTATATACTTAAAAAAAAGCAAACTATATGGAATGGAAATTCATAGTTTCTAGATAAAATTTGCTTTGTATTCTGTTTTTCTAGGTAGGAATGTTCATTTTTTTGTTAAGTTCAAAATGGAACATAAAACAATGTTGTATTTCCAAAGACTTCCTTATTACATATTTGCATTTTATTTTTAAGAAATAGTCATAATCATGCTTTCTTGTTTGGAATTTCTTTCCTTGCATTTGTTTGTATTATATAAAATAATTCACATGGCTCTTCTGGGTGAAAACACAAACAGGATTTTGATTTCATATAAACTGTTCAACAGCTCTCACAGAGAATGGGACTAAGAAGCTATTTTAAGACCAGGCCATCTCCCTTCCTCAAATATTCCTTGATTGTTTGGTTGTACAAATCACTCTGCTAGATGCCACATAGTAAAAATTTCATAAGACAAGACAGAATTCCTATCCTCAAGGAACTTAAAGTTCTTTTGTCAATGAACACATCTGGAGACATTATCTTTTGGGCTTGGATAATGACTCCAACAAGCTAGTGCCTAGGTAGAGAGAGGTTTAGAGTGACAGGTTGGCAAATCACTTAATGAAGAGAAAGTGGTTCAGTAGACTGAGGGCCAGACCCAGAGACAGGAGGTCCTGGGTTTGAATTTGGTCTCAGACACTTCCTAGCTGTGTGACCCTGGACAAGTGACTTAACCCCCATTGCCTAGCCCTTACTGTTTTTCTGCCTTGGAGCCAATACACAATATTGATTTTAAGATAGAAGGAGTAAGAATTAGGAAAAAAAGAAAGGGAACAATAATTTGGAAGTTTATATGTGATGAAAAACTTTATAGCCTTGGCACTGAAAGAGAAGACTAGAATCTGCTTTATTGTTATATACTCATTATTTTATAGTAGGCTTTAAACAAATTTTAATTAATTAAGTAGTTTATTTGTCACATTTGTGATTTTTAAATTTCCTCCATCTTGCTTGGTCTAGCACCCAAGAATGTACACACCCACACTACATGGGCATGCGCTAGCTAATGACAGATAAGAAACATCTAACTGCCCCCTTGAGATGTCCTAAGCCAAGCTTGAGCTACCATTGGCCCATGTGAGATGCAGGAAGTGAGGTAGAGAACAGCCTCTGCAGTTCTCGTCACTTCCTGTGGAGAGGCTAGACACCAGTTCGATAATGGAGTTTGAGCTGGGAGGAGGCCCACAGACAGCTTTCCTTCCGATCGGTCACGTGAGTGATAAGGACTGACTCCCTTCTCTGCCTTGGCTCTCCAAGGCCTTAAACTCCCGCTTGGTTCAGCCTGAGCCAGAGTGGTTGAGTTAACCTCTTTCCTTCTCTCCCTCTCTCTCTCTTCCTCTAATAATTTCTTTCTCCTGTTGTAATTAAATTACCATAAAACTCCATTCTGACTTGAGTGCTTCATTTAGGATTTTTATAAGTGAAATCCTTGGTGACTTATAATTAATATAATCAGTCTTTAATCCTAAATTTGAATCTAACACATTAAAGTACCCAGGTAACTTCATTCCTCTCTGCCCTCACTAGAAAAGCCATCATCTGACAAAAAGATATACATATATATAAAACTATATTTTTCTTGTTTCTATTAATCAGTTCCTTCTCTGGAGATGGACATAAGAGTGATTCATTAAATAATATTCCTATAGCTATATATAATGTTCTCTTGGTTCTCCTCATTTCATTTTTCATAACTTCATGTAGGTCTTACCATGTTTTTTTAAATTAACCTGTTTGTCATTTCTTATAATGTGGTAGTATTCCACAATAATAATATGTCAAAACTCATTTAGCCATTTGCCAACTGATGGGCATTCCCTCAATTTCCAGTTCTTTGCCACTTCAAAGAAAGCTGCTATAAATATTTTAGAACATAAAGGTTCTTTTCCTTTTCCCTGATCACCTTAAGAAATAAACCTAATAGTAGTATTGCTGGGTCAGAAGACAAACACAGTTTTATAACTTTTTGCATATAATTCCAGATTGATCTCCAAAATGATTGGACCAATTCATTACCAAATTGGAAATCCTAAAAATTAAAGGTGAGATTAACAAAATTGAATATAAAAAAATCACTGAGTTAATAAATAAAACTAAGAATTGGTTATATGGGAAAAAAACCCCAGCAAAATAGATAAGCCATTGGTTAGCATGATTCTTTTAAGAAAGAGAAGAAAACCAAGTCACTGGTACCACAAATTAAAAGGTTGAATTTACCACTAATGAAGGTGAAATCAAAGCAATTGTTAGGTGTTATTTTGCATAATTATATGCCAACACAGCTAACAATTTAAGTGAAATGGAAGAATACTTACAAAAAATATAAAAGGAGGAAATAGAATATCTAAATATGCCTATTTTAGAAAAAGAAATTGAACATATCATAAATGAATTTTCCTAAGACAAAAAACATCAAGACTAGATGGATTTACAAATGAATTTTACCAAACATTTGAAGATCATCTAATACCAATATTAAATAAATTAAATAGTAGGCTCCTTTGGATGTACTTGTTATATTTGTAGGGACTTGATTCAAGTTGCACATGTCTGTCTGAGCCCACAACTATGTGGCCTTCAGATAAATGAGGACAAGTATGGTTAATTTAAGGCTACCCTACAAATAATAGTAGTAATAATGTTAATGACAATAATAATAATGATAGCTAATATTCTAATAATTGTCTTAGGGTAGCTAGGTGGTGGTACAATGGATACAGTGCCAAGCCTGAAGTCAGGAAGACTCATCTTGAATTTAAATCTGACCTTGGGCACTTACAAACTGGGTGATCCTATGTAAGTCATTTAACCCTATTTGCCTCAATTTCCTCATCTGGAAAATGACCTGGAGAAGGAAATGTCAAACCACTCTAGTATCTTTGCCAAGAAATCCCAAATGGGTTCAGAAAAAGTTGAATGTGACTAAAATGAATGAACAAATATTTATCTTGCACTTTAAATTTTGCAAAGCACTTTACATGTTATCTTGTTTGAATCTCACAACAACCTGGTGAGGTAGGTGCTTTTATGATACATAGTTTGCAGATGAGGAAACTGAAACACAAAAATTAAGTGATGTTCCAATGTCTCATGAATGTCTGAGGCAGGACTTAAACTCAGGTCTTCTTGACTCCCACATCCAGGACTCTTTGTGCTGTGCCAAATACTCTAGATCAAGAGTTCTAACCCTTTTTACCCTCTTAAAAGTTATTGAGGTCTACCCCTCACTCTCAGAACTTTTATTTATGTAGGTTTTAGTTTTCAATATTGATTGTATTTGAAATGAAAATGTCTTAATACTATTATGAAAGTAGTTTTGACCTCATAGTTCCCGTGAATGGGGATCATGCTGCTGTAGGTACTCAGTAACCAGTACACCTTAATCCTATCCCAGGATTTCCAAACTCTGCTTTTTCTAATCCTTTTCGATTCAGAGCAAGCATTTAACCTCCCTGCTTCAACTTTCTGACAACCCCAGAAATTATTCTTCCTTGGACTTTCTTTTATCACTTGCCAATCTTATCAGCATCTAAGAAGGAATCATTTTATAAATGTTCTGCTTCCAGTTGTGCAAAATTCAGGAGTTTCTGTGGCAGAGAGATATAAAAATTAGAGTTTGGTTGCTTTGGGGGTCAAATAAGCAAATCTCCTTTCAGATCTCTGGTAACTCCTGTTTTGACACTGGCACAATTCATTGTATATAGAGTATGAGGTGTTATGGAATCTGGAGCATTGACGACTGTAGATATTTGTTCTTTGACTAGTTCAGAGCCTAACGTTGATCTCTTATCTACCAGAACTAATCATAAACTTTTTGATAATGTGGAAGGTGATTATGAACTTTACCTATCTGCATTTTACTCTCAAGAAAATCATTTTTTACAGAAATAGTATATTTGGGAGGTGATTGCAATAAACCAGATAAAGAGAGTTGATATTGTAATGAGCAGAAAGATTAAAGTATCCTCATTACCAGAACATTTTATGAAGGATACCAACACAATAGGTTCACTGATAGGAATCTTAAATGAATAATAAGTAAAAACCAAACAAACAATTAATTGATAGACAATACAAAATATAAAAGTAACCACTTTGCAGGTGACCATAGGTGACCAACTACTTTGTAACTCCCAAACCAGCCATAATTTTAAACATAATTTTAATTTGCCAGTAGAGAAAAGAATGATTATTGCTCTTCAGATTGCATTTAAAGTGCCTGCTGCCACCAAACTAACTGAATGACATTGGATAACAATGGTTGCATTCATTGATGACCAACTATGATCTGGCCCTTTTTTAGGCTTTGAGAAGGTTGCGGTCCTTACCTCGAAGAGTTAACTGTTTGATGGATAAGACCAATACTCTAAAATAACTTTGACAGGATTGTTAAGAATTTGATGATAAGCCTGTGGATAAGTTGTACTCTGCATCTTTGGAGGCAGTATCCATTTTAGTGAGGTTTCAGATCCTTCAACATCTCAAAGTCAATGCACAGGAAAAGCATACATATCTATGATAGTTCCCAGAGGGAAATAAATGGATGTTAGGTCAGAGGGAGTTTCTTTGATAAGGTGGTACCCAATTTGTGAGAGAGGAAAGATTTCACAGATGGAAATGAGGTAGGTATAGCGAATGACAGGAGGGAAGGTACAAAAAGAGGAAAGGGCAGGATAGGCTTAGAGAAAGGCAAATATTGCATTGTGGCTAGATGACTATGTGAAGTGACATATGTAAAAGTTATGACATACAAAAACTTGGGTGGAGGGTCTTAGATGACAGGCTAGCAAGTGTGATCTTTGTTTAATAGATAATATGGAACAAGTGGAAGTTTCTGAGCCAGGAGAGTGACATGTGATTATTAAAATGTGTATGAAGGAAATTACAAGAGCTTTAAAACTAGACAGAATTTAAAGAGAATCAAGCATAATCTGTTCATTTTACTGTTATGGAAATTGAAGATAGTCTAAGCCTACAACCTCAGACTGTCAGAGTCAGTATTTGAACCCAGGTTTACTGTATTACTATTTTTATTGCCTTTCTTTGATTGCAAGAGGTTCAGTGAATTGGATTTGGCAATTGGAAGTGGCAGAGGCAAGTCTGGAGGCTATCTCAGTACTGCACCCAAGTGGTAACTAGGATGTGTGGGTGTTTAAGGAGGACTAACACCTCATGTGTGAGAGCTTGCCAAGTCCTTTTCAGGGCTGCTCATCTACCTTTGATGTCTGTCTGGCACTCAACTCTCACCTGTGGCTCCAAGAAGCTGTAGCATATGCAGCAGCTTCACCCTGGTAGAACATCTTGGCAGATGAGTTAAACCAGGTTTAGGATAACTGATGGGTCACAAACCATGTTAGTGAGGTAGAGGGGTGTCGACTCCAAGCACATGAAGACTCCCTCTGGTGAATGGACAGCTAAGAATAATTTGTTCCAGCAGCCATGAAGGTGACTGAAGTAGGCACTGTGGAATGCTTAGAGCTTGGTCAGAGATCAAAGATGCCAAACTCATCTATTACATCCTTGGCCATTACTAGTTGTTCTGAATTTTATCTTGCCACTGGACTCTGATAACTCTATAAGAGAGTATGAGCCTGATGACTTTGTGCAACTCTGCCTCACTTAAATCCAATTCAGGTGCCATTCAAGGCATAACACCATGTTATTATCATTGGTTTTCTTCAAAAATGAAGGACAAACAACTACAGCCTATATGAATGTGGGGACAGTGAGACTTTTTAAATTTATTGTAGAGAAGAAAATAGGTTGAGAAAATACTATCAAATTGGACTCAATAGGACTTGGTAACTAATTCAATATGGGATGATGGGTAGAAAAGGCATCAAATATTACAAATTTTGAGTCTGTGACAGGATTAACAGTCATGACATTCATGTGTAACCTGTGATCCAAGACTCAAGTTTTGGATTTGCACAGACCAAGTCCAGTCTTGGTACCCTCTTGATAACCATATTCTCTTTAGCTCCTGTCCCATCCAAGTTTTTCCTGGAAACACCAAAATTTGGCTTGTTTTGCTCCCACTCAGGGTTCCTAAAGAACATAAAAATTTCTTTGGTACTATTAAGACCTCCTAGGAGGTGTTTGGACCTGCTGCTGTCAAGGAAAAAAAAAATATCTCTACATGTAAACTATTTTTTCTTGTAATTCCCTCTAACTTCTCTAGGCTCCATCCTTTTCCTTTGTATCCCACTTGAAGGCTCAGTTCAATATCAGGCATAGGAACTGGCTATAAATCAATTTCTTTGATACTCAGATGAATTTGTGATCTCACCTATATGGTCCCTCCAACAGTATAGATTGCAATCTTTCCAGACTTTGTCATGCCTATGCAACTATTATTCATGACCTCCCCTTAAATCCTCTACAGAGTCCTCTATCTACAGAAATTGCATGGATACAAATACAGTATTATTACTTATTTTCTCTATATGATTAGCTCTTATTACAAAAAAGAGAATGTATTAATTACTGCTAACCCATATAACTAACTTTCTATTTCTATAAATTTTTTTATGAGAATGATGTAACCAAGGACTAATGTTTGAAATTGACCAAATTTTTAAAAATGATCTACATATATCCTAGGGGAATGAAGGTGTAGATAGGGAACAGATAGAATCTTTCACCAATTTTATTCCACGCTAAACTATATTTTTAGAGTAAGGAGATTACAATTTTATCTTTACAATAAAGAAAGAGCTAAGTATCTTCACTGTTACAATCAGGAGATAGCTAAATCCAATCTTCACACCATCCAGCTGCCCCTTGGACTTTTTAAAGTATTATTTTTTAATGTTCTTTATTACTAATAAAGAGGCAGCAAAACATCATGAATAGAGTATTGGGATTGGAGCCAAACAGACTTAGTTTTCATATTCTGCCTCCAAACTTTACTAGCTATGTAACCTTAAGCAAATCATTTAACCTCTAATGTGTTTCAGATGAGACTCTAGGACATTAGAATAAGTTCCCATGAAGAAGTTCCCATTCTGGCAAAATCAGAGATCTTTTAAGTAGTTTCCTAAGCCTATTCTAGGCTCTGCTTCCAAATTTATATTTTTCATCTCTCACCTGAGCTCCATACCCATATTTCAAGTCTGATTGACAATTCATATTTAAATCCAAGACCAAACTAATTCCCTCTCTCAATTTCTCTACAGAATTCTATGAGTAGTGGGTGTTCCCAAACATTAATCTTCTGATTGTAACAATGAAGATATTTAGTTCTTACTTTATAGTGAAGCTAGAATTTTAAGCTACAATCTATTTTTAGATTTTAACTACAAAAGGTGTTAAGTAACTATAAAAGGTGAATTAACCACAAAAAGGTGTTAAGTAACTACAAAAGGTGAACTTAACAAAAGAGGATTTAAGTAACCAGAAAAGATAAAATCTAACCAAAGAAGGTGAGAACTAAAGAATGGACAGTCCTGCAGAAAATCTAAACAAAGAAGGTGAGAAGTAAAGAACGGGCAGTCCTGGAGAAAAGCTTCTGCTGTGGTTGGTAGACTTGAAAATTTAGAGGAGGTGACACGAGAAAATGATCTTTAAATAGAGGGAAAAAAAGATGAAGACAGACAGTGAGTCACCTGGGTTTGGAGTAAAGGATCAGTCACTCGGAGCTGGGGGGAAGATGGGCATTCAGACATTCGAGCATTCGGAGAGTTGGTCACTGATTTGGAGTTGGACTGGAGGAACTGGACTCCTGGAAGAACTTGTGCAGGAAACCTCAGACTGTTTTTCCATTTGGACTGTCACTGTTAGTGAATGAAAAGGCTGACTTAGTGGACTTACTTTTCTCTTCCCCTGGCTGGGGCTTAGGATTCTAACTGGTATCAGAAGAAGCCAGAGTCTGTCTGTCTGTCTGTCTGTCTGTCTGTCTGTCTGTCTGTCTGTCTGTCTGTCTCTCTCTTATTTCTTAATATCTTCCTTTTATTGTAACTATTATAAATAAACTACCATAAATTCCATTTACTTTAGTAATTCATTTTGGGATTTATAAATTAAATCCCTAGCAACCACCTAATATATGTATTCAGAGTTCAATCACAATTTAATTTTAACAATGGCTCAGTAGATTAAGAACCAGTCCTAGAGACAGGCAGTCCTAGGTTCAAATCTGGCCTCAGATACTTCCTAGCTGTGTGACCTTGGGCAAGTCACTTAACTCCCATTGCCTAACCCTTACCACTCTTCTGCCTTGGAACCAATACACAATATTGATTATAAGATGGAAGGTAAGGGTTTTTTTTTTTAAAAGCCATGCATTTTTAGTAATAGAAAAATCTCTTTTCTGAAGCACTTGGAATTTTATTTTGTGACGTCAGTTCATTGTGAATATTCAAAGGTCTCTCTCATACCCCCCACACAGTAGAATAGGGGTATTTTCATACCTTTCCAAGAACCCACAAATGCTTGTTCCACATTCTGTCTGGGAGTCTTTCCAAAGATACAGTGTTCGAAATCCTAAGAATCTGGGAAATACCCAGTGTTCTTCCTTCTCTGTATATTAGCTTCTTCTCTGTGAAATGAAAAGGTTATCTTATCCTCTTCAGATGGCTTCTGCATCTAATGTTTTGTGACTCTAAATCATTACTTTAAAATATATTGTAATTCCCTATCACACTGAAACATGGACGTAGATCATTCTTATCTAAGTTTTTAAAAATCCAAGTACTAGGAGATAATAATTTTTGGTAGAATTTTCCAAAAAGTAAAGAATAGGCTTCCTGGTCAGTCATTTAAATGAAAATTTAAACCATGATTTAGATGGATTTATTTGAATTCAAATGACAAACCATTCTAGTATCTTTGTCTCCTCAAAAAAACACCTATATGAGGTCACAAAGAATCAGGCATGACACTGAAAGTATGAAGAGTCACCACCTGAAGTCAGATGCCCAACTGAAAATAACTGAAAATACAGCTGAGTCCTGTTTAGTGATGATGGCTCTCCTGAAGTCACCACATGTATCAGAATTTGCTCTCTTCAAAGATATTTTGCAAAATATGATCATTGATTCCATCTCAATGGAAATAGATAATGTAAACTCTATAGCCGCCCATATCTTTATAGTAATTGGCTAAAAGGTAAAGAGAATACGAAATCCCACTTTGATGTCTATAAAAAAACCTTTTTCTTTCAAGAGAGGAAAATATCTCTTTAAAGCCACTAATTAGATACTTTAGGGGAAATTAATTATCCAAATGAATCAGTACCTAGTTATAGTCAGTCAAAAGTATCTTTAGTCCTAAAATATCCAATATGCCATTGTTTTAATCACTATCTTCACACATTCCTCAACTAAAATGTAAGGAGATTTTTTTCCCCACTGAAAATCTGCATTTACATGAAAGAATTTATTTGGGAAATTTGCTAATCTAACCCCCCCAAAATATGTTGTCCCTAACTTTGCTGACATGCATTTATTCTGTACAATGAAGAATGCTTATGCATATTTAAACTTTCTGTCTATGTGATGAACTTATAGAAGCAATGAGAAAAGAATTTGAAGAACCAATTTCCTGACAAAAAATTTCCCTAGTAACATGCAGAATTTCAAATAAGCACTTACATTTCAAACCTAGAACTTGTACTTGGGTTTTATTAAATAATTTTGCTTTAAATTCAGAATTCTTTTTACCTCTTGCATGACCGCTACTTAAATGAGAATTAAAAATAGGATCCTCTGAAGTGTATGCCTCTTTATTCTGCCAGGATAGGGCTGCCCACAGAGCCTGGTTTTGATATCTTTCTTAAAATTTGCCACAGGCTTTGCTCTTGAGTCCTAGATAAAGGGCAGGCTGCCAGTTTTCTCTGAGGAAACGAAGCTTTGCAGGAGATAGAATACTGTAAGAGATTTTTCACTACTCCTAATATGAAATATTCCCTTTTTTCCCCATGGATGGAACTTCAAAGAATTTGAAATTGTGTCATCACTTTGTACTATGATTATGATCTGTGATTAATATTTTTCCAATCAAGATGTGTGTGTTCATTTTAACTGTAGTATATATCTTAGAATCATAGATTATAGGATCTAGAAGGGACTTTAGAGATATTAAAAATCATTTAGTCCACTCTATTTTTCTCATGTATTTGACACTCTTTTGTGACATCCCTTTTATGAGGAGTTTCTCACATTGGTCTCACCTAGAAAATCTGGAAACTTAACACTTGACACAAAGCAATTTGTTATCATCAACTCCCCCTTGCAAGCGCAGTATTCACAAAGCTCAAAGAATGCAAAACTTATTAATGAGTGGAAGAAAAAAATAGACTCCTTATTAGAGCTTATGGAAAATATGGATACTGTGATTGAAGAAATTTGGGCAAAGGCAGTAGAATGGATCTGCAAAGCAAGGAGAGCTCAGGACATTGGAACACACAGACCATCAGGGGATGGGAGAGAGAGTTCCATGGAAGTTTGAAAAAAGAGAGAGACAGTTGGATTCCCAGCTGCCTGAGATTCATTCTTCTTCTGCCTGAAGATGGTTGAGGACATACTTTCATCTCCTCTCTGGCCATTACCTTACTTCTTCCACTATGAATGGAAGGAATAGTCAGTCTTGCCCAGAAAAGACGCTGGCAGAGCTATTGCCATCTTATTTCTATTGAAGAGACTTATTTTTTCAAAGCCTTCAATTAGTATTACAATTCTCATTTAGGGACATCCTTTTTTCCTCTTTCCTAACCCCACCCTGATCTCCTTCTCCCCAAAGAATAAATAGATCTTTCAGCTAAATAACTTAGCCTAAAAGGGTTTTGTTACTGGAGAGAAGAATCAACTTAACGTCTGTGAAGGAAATCTCCATTAGGCTAGCTCAGTGGAAAAAGAACAGGAAGTGAAGAGGGGAAGTGCCCAAGATTTAGCTTCTCTCTTTTGCTCACTTCCTGGTGCAACATCTTTCAATTTCCCCATTACATTTCACCAAGTTTCCCTCTCTAGTACAATACCTATCAAAAAGCAGTCCTTCCCCAGACATCTAAGGTGTTGCTTCAGTTCATCAGTACTGGTACCTACCTCGGCTTTTCACAGCATCCAGGTAATGGAATTAATTGTAATAACAATTACTTTTCCCCAAATGTATAGGTCCTCCATATCGCACTGCCTGCAGTTATCCACAGTTCCCAGTAGTTGTTGTCGCTTGTCCTTTCCCCCCAAAAAAGGTCTCTTCTGTCCTGGCCATTTCACCATGGCAAAGGGAGGCATTTTATAATTCCCTGTGAAGGTTTCATCTTAGCTGAAATAATGACCCAGATCAGAATGGTTCCACCTAGAATCATTTCCTTGGTGTCACCCCAAAAACTTGCTCAGCAATACAGTACATGCAAGGATTTGCTGGAATCAGCTTAGACAACCTCCCAAGAGCCAATTGCTTAATTGTCAAAGTGAGCATTTTTGTCTCCCAAACTGGCAAATGTTATAAATAAGGGCTTGATATTTTTTGTTGTTGTTGATTGCCTAGACTTAAGACAGTAATGGAAAACGTGAATGATGCAGATTAAATATAGATGTATGTTGGGCATAATTTTGCTTTTTCTCTGCAAGCTGTTAAATATTTACCAGCATACATCCGGCCCTGTGAATTGCCCCTTTCACTTTGGGAGTGTTTTGGAATTCACAATCTGATATCTTCTTTCCCTTTTCCATCAGTGTGTTCCGTGGATCTAGAAGCATGACAAAACAGCTCACAGTCTCCCTAGCTATTGATAGGGCTATGAGTCTTAGAGCTGCATTAAACTTATTACAGTTATTAAAAATAACTGAAGGGCTCTCCCACCCCACCCCCATTTATAGGTTTAGGGGAGTTTGTTGGAAAAATCAACCACTTCCATGGGAAGAAGAAAAACTAAAGCAATCTCAGCTTCATATACTTGAAGAAATTGAGGTGCAAAAGAGACTGACATCAAATGTTAGAATCTAATTAGTGGCCATGAATGGTGGAACTGTGTGGTGTATTGATATGAGTGCTAGGTTTAGGATGATCTGAGTTCAAATGTGGCCTCAGACACAGTGCCTCTATGAACCTCTGTCTCTCTGTTTCCTCAACTGTACAATAGGGGTAATAATATTGTTGTGTTTGGGGTTTGGTCTTCCTCCAGAAGAATTTATCACATAAGCTTTGTACATCTTAGTCAAAGCTTTTTGGAGGATTATAGGGGAGAAGTGGCTTGGGCTGATGGTAGGAGAGCCAATGCTGCTTTTGACAGAATGGAACTATCTTCCTCCAGGGTAGTGAGGGGTAGGATTTTTATAGAGAAAAAAGTCAAGGTTCCTCTGCCCCCTCTTCTAGGCTAGGCTAAGGAAGATGAACACCCTTGGATAACTCCACACAGGAGGAAACGAAAGGAATTTTTCCTGATGCCTGTTCATTGGAGGGAGCCAAGTGTCCTGACAAGTATCCATGACCTTGGACTGGGGCTCAAGCTGATGCCATTTGATGTTCAGGAGTTCTAGCCCCCATAAGCACCCTTGGCCTTAGATTTGTGCAGGCATATATAGGGCCTAGTCTGATACCACTTGCTGCCTGACTCAGGGGGTCCCAACCCCCATCAATACCACCTATCATTTAGCATTGTTGTGAGAAACAAATGAAATAATCTTTGTAAAACACGTAACATAGAAACTAGCATATGGTAGGTGCTTAATAAATATTTATTTCCTTTTTTCATCTTATGACTTCTAGGTAAATTAATTCTACAAACACATATTAAATGCCCACCATGTCCTATACCTTGACACCCCAAACCAAACCAAACCAAAAACAAATTCTTGCCCTTAAGTAAATTACATTCCAATAAGAGATTGAATAACATATAAACATAACTACATGTGCACTTTAGAAAATGTTGAGGTATATAAATGAGGTCAAGTAGAAAACCCTTTGAAATTTAAGGTAAAAGAGATCAATTTTAGATGGCTGAAATAACAAAGATAATAGTGAATGAGGTGACACTAAACAGGTTCCCTTCTTTGAAGGAAGGATAGGATATTAATGGACAGAGATGGAGAGAGAGGAGTACAGAGGATGATCCAAGCATTGAGGACAGTATGTACAAGGGTAGATTAAGGTTAACCTACAGCTAGACTAGAATATAGTAGAAAGGGAGCAAATAAAATAAAACCGGAATAGAGTAAGAATAAATTATTCTGAGACTGTAAGTCAGGATTTTGGGATAAATCTGAGTTTGCTGCACCTTGTGTCTCCGTTCACAAGCCAAAAGTGGCCATGCCATGGATAGTCAATAGGCCACATGCTGCTTCCTAGCCAAAGCCCATTAGCATGTTGCCCTACCAGGTAGGTTTCCAGACCAGGAGAGAGCCATTTCTTCCTCAAACACATCACTTAAAACCCCCAGAGATGTCATTCCTTTTGAGTTCCTCCAGGTGGAAAGACTTGACCTCAGTCCAGATTGGAGGCCAGTCTTCCTGATGCCAGGAATCACTGGGAAGAAGAGGCAAGCCTCTTCCAATATTCCAGGGAGCCACAAAGCCTCTGGCATTCTCCCATAGTATGCATGCATATCCAATCAAAGGGGTCAATACTGGCCAAAATGGGTTTTCAAAACTCTCTTTTTTAAAAAAGGAAAGAGGGGTAAATTTATATAAAATTCACACAGGATTTGTTTCTGGAGGTAATTGGTGGATTCTTTGAATTTCTATTTTATCCTCTTAGTTAAGAATATCAGGTTAAAAATTAGAAGGGAAGTAACAAATTGGGAAGCAATCTTCATAACAAAAACCTCTGACAAAGGTCTAATTATTCAAATTTATAAAGAGCCAAACCAATTTTACAAAAAATCAAGCCATTCTCCAATTGATAAATGGGCAAAGGACATGAATAGGCAATTTTCAGTCAAAGAAATCAAAACTATTAATAAGCACATGAAAAAGTGTTCTAAATCTCTTATAATCATAGAAATGCAAATCAAAACAACTCTGAGGTATCACCTCACACCTAGCAGATTGGCTAACATGACAGCAAAGGAAAGTGATGAATGCTGGAGGGGATGTGGCAAAGTTGGGGCACTAATGCATTACTGATTGAGTTGTTAATTGATCCAACCATTTTGGAGGGCAATTTGGAACTATGCTCAAAGGGTGCTAAAACACTGTCTGCCCTTTGATCCAGCCAAAGCACTGCTGTGTTTGTACCCCAAAGAGATAATAAGGAAAAAAAGACATGTACAGAAATATTCATAGCTGCGCTCTTTGGGGTGGCAAAAAATGGGAAAATGAGGGGATGCCCTTCACCTGGGGAATGGCTGAACAAATTGTGGTATATGTTGGTGATGGAATACTATTGTGCTCGAAGGAATAATAAAGTGGAGGAATTCCATGGGAACTGAAATGACCTCCAGGAATTGATGCAGAGTGACAGGAGCAGAACCAGGAGAACATTGTACACAAAGACTGATACAATCACATATAATGAACTTCTCCATTAGTGGCAATGCAGTGATCCTGAACAACTTTGAGGAATCTATGAGAAAAAACATTATCCACATTCAGAGGAAAAACTGTGGGAGTAGAAACACAGAAGAAAAACAACTGCTTGAATACATGGGTCGAGGGATATTGCTGGGGATGTAGACTCTAAATGAACATCCTAATGCAAACACCAACAACATGAAAATAGGTTCTGATCAAGGACACAAGTAATACCCAATGAAATTACGCATTGACTGTGGGAAGGGTGAGTGAAGGGGAGGGAGGGAAATAATTTGATTATTGTAACCAAGGAATCATGTTCTAAATTGACTAAATAAATTAATTTAAAAAAAGAATATCAGCTTTCTTTTATTTGGCAATTTCTTATAATATGATGTTTAGCCTTTTTTTTTAACTTCTTAGCTTTATTATTTTTTAAACCTTTTTTAACCTTTACCTTTTGTCTTAGTATCAATTCTAAGACAGAAGAGTAACAAGAACTAGGTAATGGGGGCAATTAACTACTTTATTTTTATTCTTTTTATGTGTATTGTGTCTATACTTATATGTGTACTTGTATAAATCTTCCTTGTTAGAATATAACATTGTACATAAGGATTGTTTAGTATTTATATCCTGAACATCTAACAGACACATAAGAGGTACGTTAGACTGTGAGGTCCTTGAGGGTAAAGACTGTCTTTTGTCTTTCTTGGCACACCCAGTACTTAGCATAGTACCTGGAACATAGTAGGCCCTTCATAAACTCTGACTGAAACACTGTCTATACCTTTGTTAATTTGTTGATAGTGTTTTCTCCACAGGACCCATTTCTATCTGATTCCTAAGATAATGGCCATTTGTTACTTACATGGGTACATTTCTTTGGAGATGTGTGTGGGCGATGACTGAAGTTGATCTTTGAGATTGGGCATATTCCATATCACAATTATAAATACTAGAGAACAATTTCATCCCTCTTACCTCAGTATTCTCAACCTATGTCCAGGACATCATTGTGTCTGTCCCCAGCCCTCAAATATCTCTTTTTTTTAAATTTTATAATATTTTATTTGATCATTTCCAAGCATTATTCATTAAAGACAAAGATAATTTTCTTTTCCTCCTCCCCCACCCCCCATAGCCGACGCGTGATTCCACTGGGTATCACATGTGTTCTTGATTCGAACCCATTGCCATGTTGTTAATATTTGCATTAGAGTGTTCGTTTAGAGTCTCTCCTCTGTCATGTCCCCTCAACCGCTGTAGTCAGGCAGTTGCTTTTCCTCAGTGTTTCTACTCCCACAGTTTATCCTCTAGCCTTTTTTTTTTATCATGACTTTCAGGTAGTCCAATAAAATTCTTAGATTGTATCTCCAGGGTCTGTTTTCCAGGGCAGTTGTTTTTCAAGGAGATATTTAATATTTTCTTCTATTTTTCATTCTTTTCATTTTCTTTTTTAATGTCTTATGAAAAATTATTTCTTGATGTCTCATGAAGTCATTAGCTTCTATTTGCCTCACTATTTTTTAAGTAATGATTTTCTTCTGAGAGATTTTGAACCTCCTTTTCCACTTGGTAAATTCAGCTTTTTATGAAACTCTTTCTTCACTGGATTTTTGTACCTCTTTTTTCCATTTAGCCAATTTTATTTTTTAGCTGTTATTTTCTTCTTGCTTTACTTTCATTTCTCTTTTCCATTTTTCTTCTGCTTCTCTCATTTGATTTTTAAATTCCTTTTTGAGCCCTTACAGAGCCTGAGACCAATTCCTTTTTTTTTTTGAAGTTTTATATGTGGCTTCTTTGATTTCACTGTCCCCTTCTGTGTCTGTGCCTTTTTCTTTGTCTCCATAAATTTTTTTTTTCCTATGGCTAGGTTTTTGGTTTTTAGTTTTTGCTGTTTATATCACAGGCTTGGGGAGGGGCTCTGGGCCTCTCCTTAGGTTTAAACAGGCCAGGCACTTCAGACTGCCATGTGCTAAGGCTTGGAGTCTCACTGCAGCCTTGTGCTAGGACCCAGAACTTCAAGGGATGGGCATGGAGTGCTCTGCTATTGCCCTAGGTAGGGTCTCAGGGTCTCAAAGTTGGCTTGTACCTAGGTTTAGAATGTGGAGCAGTAGATGAGGGGGATGTATTCCTTGGTACCTGGCTTTGCTTCAGGCTCCCCTTTTATCCCAGTGAAATAGACTCTTTCTTCCTACATTCAAGTTGTTTTCTGTAGGAGGGTTACTTTGTTCTATCCCCATGTTGGCTCTGGCACTCCAATATTCATTTTGAAGCATTGTTTTAAGGTTGGTTTGCAAGGATTCTCAGAAAAATTCCAGCTTTCCATAATGCTACTCCACTATCTTGGCTCTGCCTCTTGGTAAATATTTTTATACCCAACATTCCAGGTTCAGATGCAATTTCATCTTGTTCTTTCTTGTATATTGAAATGTTGGTGTTTGTTGATAATAATGCAAAAGAAAGTATAATTTTAAAAAACCTAAAAGGAAATACAGGGAAGAGCCAACAGTTTTGATAGGGTAAGGATGTAGAGAGAGCAAGTAGAGATAGCAGTATAGATTATACTTTCTAGAAATTTAGCATTGAAGGGAAACAGGATGATACCTTGAGGAACGGGAGAGAAAAGTAAAGTCTTCTTAATAATAGGGAGAGTAACTTAACTTTTTAATTCCCTTAGACAACTAAGACTACAAATTTTAGAGAAGTTGGCACAGGTATTTTCTTCACTGAATTCCTCTATCCCAATGACAGGATAGGTCTAGTTTTTTTTTTTTTTAAGTGTAGGGGGTCCTGAGAAATCTAGTATTCTATCCATTATTATCATTTTCAATTTTCCATTTTTTGCATTATTTGATGTTTGCTTTGGTATCATCTATGCAGAGCACAGTGCCTGGTCCATAGCAAGTACATAATAAATGTAATCTGACTCTTTGTCTTTTCATATATTTATCTTCTATATCTATTTCTCATGCAAGCCATTCAGGTTCAATGTTAGGACAAAAATGAGGCACTCCCAAAGAAGAAGGTTTATTAATTTATAGTAATGGAAGTGAGAAAAGGTATTTCCATTCCCAGGGATCCTGAATTCATTTGCCTTGGACCCTACCATTATTGATAGGCTTTCTCTTGGTAGTTGTTGCTGCTGATGATGAGGTAGATCCACTCTCCACAATGGTTTCCCTCTTCAATGTGGGAGCTGATAGGAAGTGGGTCATTTTGATGTGATTTGGTGGGAGCACTGCTATTCCCAAGGTTCCTGGGCCATTTTCCTGAGAGAAAAAGTGGTCAAGATCATGGTGATGCTTTGACTTACCTTTAATTTGCTGACGTCTATCACTCCCTTAGGGACCCTCGCTGCTATAGCTTGACCAACCCTTTCTCCACAAGAACTGCTTGTCTAGATCACAGTTATGAGAGTTGACCTAGAAACAAGACTAGTGGTATGGAAGACAGGGTTTCTTGTGCTTTAGTGACGTGGAGGAAAAACAAGGAAGAACAGTTAGAATCAAAGAGAACCGTGTTATGAAAACTTAGGAGGGGCTTGTGAAGAAGCATCCAACAGTGTCAGATGCTGCAGAGGTAAGAGGATCAGAATTGGGGAAAGCCATTTGATTGGGCAAGTTAAGAGATAACTGTGAACTGTAAAGAAGGTAGTTTCTGTAGAAGATGAGGTCAGAAGCCATATTGCACAGTTTAGAAAAGTGAAAAGAGATGAAACAGAAGCACTGATCACTGTTGATATTCTCTTGGCTATTTTTTGGCACAATAAGGTCTGAGAAGATTGAAAAGTAGTAAATATCATCTCATAAAGTAGAAAGAAGTCATTGAGGTTAACTCCAAGCTAAAGAAAATTTAGCAAAATGTCCAACTAAGCAAAACTATCCAAAGGGCCTTCAAAGATAAACAAACAAACATGGAGAAGAATATAAACAAAAGAAAGTTGGAAAGGGTTAGCAAAAATTATTATAAAGGGGCTGCTAGGTAGCATAGTAGCATACCAGGGTTGGAGTCAGGAGGATCTGTGTTCAAATCTGGCCTCAGACATGCCATAGCTATGTGACCCTGGATAAGTCATTTAACTCCCATTGCCAAATCCTTGCTGATTTCCTATCTTATAATTGTTACTAAGAAGGTGAGGATTATAAAAACATTTAAAAATTATTATTACAAAAGAAGGAACTGTGGTATAGTCAAACTGGTCGTATAGCTGACCATGAATGTAGGATTACATGGGTTTAAGTTCTACTGTCTCTTTCGTCCTCACTGTTGTTAAAATTTTATGGTTGGACCAAATTATTTAATTGGTGGTCTCCAGGGATTTAATTACTAAATCCCCAAATGAATTACTCAAGTAAAATAGAATTTATGTGGTTTGTTTTACAATAGAGGGAAGATATTAAGGAAGAGACAAAAAGGGAGAGAGAGAGAGAGAGAGAGAGAGAGAGAGAGAGAGAGAGAGAGAGAGAGAGAGAGAGAGAGAGAGAGAGACCGAGACCAACAGACAGACAGACAGACAAAGCTTCAGCTTCCTCTGAACCAGTTAGAAATTTTAAGTCACCAGTCAGGGGAAAGGAGTCTCAAGACAATGGGCCTCTCTCAGAGGTTCATACCTCCAGAAAGGGCAAGAAAAAGAAGTCAGCCTTTACACTCACCATGGTGACCATTTAAAGGAAGGCAGTCTGAGGTCTTCTGCACAAGCTCCTCCAGGGGTCCAGTTCCACAGCCAAGTGTCTTCACTCCAAGTCTGAGTATCTGTCTTCTAATCTCTCCTCAAGTGTCTGAATTGTTCTTCACTCCAAGTCTGAGTGACTGATGATCTTCCAGTCTGAGTCACTGAAGATTGATCTTTGTATGCCTCTGTTTCCTCTATTCTCTCTTGTATTACCTCCCGTAAATTTTATGTCTACCAATCACAGCAGATGCTCCTCTTCAGGACTGCCCACTCCGTGTATGAAATGGGTATTCATACCTTTTGTGGTTAGTTAACACCTTTTTGTGGTTAGTTAACACCTTTTTGTAGTTAAAATGGGTAGATCTACTTTAAATACTGAGTTAACACTTTTGGGGATTAAAATCTAAAAATATACAGGGGATTACAATTCAATCTTTACAATAAAGGAAGAGCTAAGTACCTTCATTGTTACAATAGGGAGAATAAATCCAATCTTCACACTGTTGTTTGAAATAAAATAGTGCAGTGGATATATCTCCAGGCTTAGAGTCAGGAAGATATGAGTTCAAAGCCTTCAGACACTAGCTGTGTGACCCTGGGGAAGTCACTTACTTAATTCTGTTTGCCTCAGTGTCCTCATGTATAAAATGAATTGGAGAAGGAAATGTCAAATAATTATAGTGTCTTTGCCAAGAAAATCTCAAATGGGGTCATAAGAAGATGGTCACATAACTAAAATGATTGAATAACAACCACTACTTGGATACAGGTGCCATGAATCCTAGTGCTACCTCTGACATACTGGTACTATGACCCTGGTCAAGTCATTTAATCTTCTAATACTATAAGTAAAGCTTGATGACAATAAATGACAGAGAAGGTGCTGACCTTCATGAGTGGTGGGAATTTCCTCCTGTGAGAGTTTCTTATACTGCTGAAATCACAGATTTACTCCCCATTATTATAACAAACTTTTCTATATCAAGGATAGCAAACATCATACTCGAATCCTAATACTATATAACCCCTAAGCTGTTTATAGGGGAAGTAGAAATGTTAACAAAGAGAGAGAAGTTGGGGAAAACAATTGATTGGGTCTAGTATGAGGTATCCCAAAAGACCTAGGGCACCAAGACTTTTTGGACGACCTTATAAATATAGAGGATGGCCATGTTGGAGGGGAGACAATTCTGAATACTAAAGAACTTGTTTACCAGCTATAGAAAAAGCTAATCCTATAAAATAGTTATAATTGTACAAAAGAGACACAAGTATTTGATTTAGAGTCTTATGAAATTATATCAAGTAGGATTTTCTTTTTCTTTATTTCCTTGAAGGAAACTTGGAATGAATTTTGCTTCTTTAAATGGTCTGTGGTTCTTTGGTCTGCTATTTAATGCAGTTTTTTTTAATGAAACAAAACACAGGGTGTCTCTGGGTGCCCCTAGGGTTAAGAATTATTTTTAAAAAACAGAACTGCCACATGTCACCCAGATGTCTCATATTTATTATATATTCCCCGATGAGTCACATTTCAGACAGCCTTAGTTTTTTTCCAATTCATTTGCTATAAGTCTAACTGCCAGTGGAAGATATTACAATAATAATAGTAACTAAAGTGCAATGCTTTAAAATTTACCAAATATTTTGCATATCTTCTCATCTGACCCTCACAACAACTTTATGAGGTGGGTAATATTATCCTCATTTTACATGGGGAAACTGAGGCCTAAGATGTTAAATGACCTGCTCAAAGGATGCACAGTTTGTAATTGTCTGAGATAGAATTTGAACTTCTGTTTTCCTGATTCCATGTCCAGAGCTCTGGTCACTGTACTATCTAGCTGTTAAAAGACACCATAGACAATCTCAGTCTTTCTCCCCAACTAAAGGGGAAATGGAACCACTTCCCTGGCATTTAAGGAAGCTCAGAAGAGATTGAAAGCTGCCCTCACTGAGTTTTACAGTGTAACTAAGAGACTGTCACATTAGACCCCTCCTTTACCATGCTGGTGGTTCAGCTCACATTCTCCAGGAACTTAGGTCAGTGCCTAAAATAACCCAGCTAGTGGTGAGGGGGCAAATGTTGAGTGAAATTCCAGTCCCTGTCTGTGATCCCTGTGACTGAGGAGCTGAAACGTTATGGTAGTTTCCAATATGCAGAGGGGCCCGTAGGTGGAAACTCGATGAACCTCTAAGTCTGAATGTTGGAGGTTAGGGATTCTTTTCTTTGTCTCTGAAATGATGGCAGTTTACTCAGCACTGGACCTGACATGGGTCACCTTGTCTATTTGAAGCTTCTCTCTTTTGATTTTAATATATCATCTATTTGTGGAATAGCTGGCTGAGGCTGGTGGCTTTGTTGAGGGAAAAGAACTTGAGGCAGCTCATTTAGAACAAAGCTGTGGTTGGAACCCCCTTTTTTACCTGCACAACTCAGGTAGGACTCAGTTTGCTTTGGAATTCTGTATGAAATGTTGAAAATGGGTCAGATCCTGCAGAGTTTGACAGCCTTTCATGAACAGTCCTTCTTTATGGCTTAGCTTGCATTTCATGCCATAAATCTGTGTGGTCATGATTAATTAAGCCACTTCAACTCTCTGGGACTCAGTTTACTCATTTGTAAAAATGACTTAATTAGAAGAGATGATCTCTAAGATGCCTCCCATCTCTGAAGTTCTGTGAATCTAAAAATGGCTTCTTAGATTCTAGGATAGCAAAAGGACTAATAAACAGATAATTAAAAAATAAATAATCATAAATAAAACTCACTTATTGTGTAGTTTATCTGACAATAAATGTCTTTTTAAAAATAATTTTCCTTGCCCACTTTCATTTACCTTGCTTAAAGTCTCATCTAAAAAAATTAGAAATGATTTATCTTTGCAGAAAGGATTGAGAGAAAATATTAAAACTTTCCTGGAATCCCATTCCCAGAATACACAATTTTCATATTTTTTCTCAGCTAGTGCTTGAGTGTTACTTCCTTCTTCTCTAAACACTTCTGGAAAATGTTCATCTGACTGTATGATGTATCATTGTAATCAACATGAGATGCTATGCTGTTATTGTTCTTCCAGCTCAAAGCTAGCCCTATGTTGTTGGGTATCAAATTTAATTATGTCTTTAAAAAACTCTGTCATCTAAAAATAACTCTGGTTGTTGTGTAAACTGACATCCTTGGAATGTTCACATGGGTAGATTATTTTATCATGTAGCTATTTAGCCGAAAGGGTGTAGATTATTTTATATAATACATCTACTTCTTAAAAATTGTGTTTAACCATACATGGTGGAGTATGCCAATCATCCCACCTAGTGGAAAAGTTGAAGCCAGTGGAACTTGTAAGCTCTGGAATTCTGAACTGCAGAGAGCTATGCCAATTGGCTGCCTGCACAATATAGGACCAATATGGTGAGCCCCTGGCAGTTGGAGGCCACCAGGTTGCCTACGGATGATTGAGTCAGCTTAGGTTGGAAAGAGAACAAAACTCCCATGCCAGTTGGAATGGTATTAAGTCCATGAACAGCCTTTGTACTTCCACTCTGGGCAATATAGAAAAAACCAATATTTAATAATAATAATAAAAATAAATTATATCTTATATTTGATAGATCATATTATATTAGTATATTATATCAACATATTCTTATATATCAGTGTAGTGACAAAACATATTTACATAATATGACATTAATTATCATGGCAAGAGAACTAATGAAACTCACTTATCTGACAATGCCTTTTTAAAATAATTTGCCTCCACCTTTATTTATCTTGTTTAAAGTCTCATCTAAGAATAAAAAAGTGTAGTTGGTTTATTGTTGAAGGAAAGATGGGGAGAAAATATAAAGCCCTTTCCTTCATAACATTTCAAGACTCTGTGATATTCAGATTTTTCCAAGCTTGTATTTATTTGGATTTTACTTCCTTCTTTTCTAAATATGTCTGCAAAATGTTCAGCTGATTTTGTGATGTATCAGCATAATCAACATGAGATTCTATAATGTTATGGTTTTAATAATGATAGATTATCAAATTGCTGGATCCAACCAGTGTTTAAGAATAATAATTATTAGTATTAAAAGTGAAACATATATGTTTAAATTAATTATATTTTAAATGTAAAATTGAAATGTAAAAATAAATTTAAATAAATTTTGAATATGAATTGAAATTTTAAACCTAAGAAAATGACCATAAAAGCATGTGGTATTTCCTTTTATAAAAGGGACATGAATGTTTTTGTGAAGCAAATTAGTTCACTTTTATTTGGCTCATTTTTGGGTGGGTGGGGGGAATAGCAAGTTTTCTTAAAATGGGATATAACTCTTTTTTCAGGTAATAGTGTTCCCCCCTAACTTTTAGTTATATAATTCCATACCTATGGCCTTATAGCTAATGTAAAGTATTATATACTGTGATGTAGGACTTCAAGTTAAATGGCAAATTGGAGAGAGTACCTGACCTGAGGTCAGGAAGACTCACCTTCCTGAGTTCAAATCTGGTCTCAGGCACTTACTTGTCTGTGTGATCTTGGGTAAGTCACTTAACCCTGTTTGCCTTAGTTTACTCATCTGGACAGTGAACTGAAGAAGGAAAAAGTAAAACCACTCCAGTATCTTTGCCAAGAAAACCCCAAAAGGGGGTCATAAAAACGTAGACATAGTGGCTGAATAACCACAACAACAAGAGCAAAGAACTACCTTTTAAAAGATTATTATTAAAGATGATTATTAAGGGCTTCTTCAGTGCCATATAAATAGCAAGCACTTTGGGATGTCTATCAGAATTAGCTTTATTGAGGGATCTAGGGGTGTGCTGTCCAACACCTGAGGCTAAGCATGGCTAGTATTGACTGGTGAGAAATTAGTGGAAGAAAGGTGTGTAATCTCAAAGGCAGGAAGGATTTGTTTGGGGAGACTAATATTCTGACCCTTAAAGTAATACACAAGTATGGATTCTCATGATGAAATGGTAACCTTTGCTCTTTTACCTACTGTTTCATTCATAGGAAATAAGTAGGCTAAATATTGTCAGTTGTAGCAGGACAGACACGCTACTCAATACTCACATCCTGTGAGGAAATCCACTAAGCGGTCGCTAATGCCCATATTTTAGTTTTTAACTTTTCTATGCTATCTTATTTAATGACTTAGCCTTTCTGCCAAATGCCACCCACAGTATATGCTAGATCCGGTGATCATGGGCCCATAGCCCGAGGCTGAGAAATGATATTCAGAAGTATTTGTTGTGTTTCCAAGTGGGTTTATGTTTTTGGCTAGCTGACCAGTGACCAAATGCACCTCCTCTTTCAAGAGTGTCTCTATACCTGCTATTTCCCTTTATAGGGTAGAAAGAATCCCTTTTAAACATCAGGCAGTTCTTTAGAGTTATTGCCTGGATTCTCTGCCCTGATCTGTACTGCCAGAAACCACCCCAAAGCTCCTGCAGGTGAGTAATGACCATAAGATATTATTTTTGAAGGAGAGTTGTTTTTTTTTTTTGCCATGAAGACTTAAGTCTTCTTAAATGCTTCATGATCTTAAACAAATTAGTTCATGTCTCTAGACCTCCATTTCTTCACCATAAAAGCATCTGGTAGTGCAATTGTCTTGAGGGCTGGGACTGGAAATAGGACAACCTGAGTTAAAAAGCTGACCTCAGACACTTCTGAACTGTGTGACCCTAGGCAAACCACTTAACCTCTGTTTGCCTCAGTTTCCTCTTCTGTAAAAGAGAAATAGTAACAGCACATACCTCCCAGAATTATTATGAGTATTAAGGGAGGTCATATTTGCAAAGCACTTAGCACCGAGCCTGGCATGGAATGTAACGTGATCTAATGTAATATAATGTAATGTAATGCAACGTAATGTTCAGCGGTTCCAATCATAACTAACTCTTTGTGACCCCATTTTGGGGGTTTTCTTGGCAAAGGCACTGGAGTGGTTTGCCATTTCTTTCCGCAGATCATTTTTATAGTTGAGGAACTGAGGCAAACAAGGTTCAATAACTTTCTTAGGGTCACAGAGCTAATAAGTATCTGAGGCCAGAAGGAAGGCTTCTTGATTCCAAGACTCGTGCTCTAACCACTGTGAACCTAGTAGGTGCTATACAAATGTTAGTTATTATTATTTTTATTTCTAAAGAGATCTCTTCAAATTAGATAACCATGGTATGGTAGAAAAGGAACTGTGTCTGGATTTGGAGAAGGAATCTAATCGTTTTTTTAAAGCCACTGTCACTTAATAACTCTTTATTCTTAGGCAAATCATTAAAATTTGGGGGCTTCAGTTATCTATTCTATAAAATGAGGAAATTGGATTAGATGGTTTCTGAAGCCACCCCCAAAAATCCATGTTTTAATAATCCCAGGATTCTCATTTCTATGACTATAATTCTATAACTCTGTAAGAAGAAAACTAACAATTTAGTACCACAGTATTAGATCCATTGGTCTGTAGTCTTATAGTTTACAATAAAAGCAATAGCCAATACCATTTACAAAATGCTTTAAAATTTGCAAAGCCCTTTAAGATATATTGTCTTATTTTATCCATATAGCAACTCTAGGAGGCTGGCTAGAATACATTTTCCCAGTTCCTAAGAGCAGAGATTTTGTTTTTGTGTTGGTGGGAGGTTACAGAAAAGAGGAGATATGAAGGGAATCAGGTGGAATGGAAAAATTATATGTCTTTTGCAATTGTTATTCCTTATATTTTACTTTTCTTTTTAAATCTCACTAATAATAATTTGTATTTCTATTCTTGGGAACGAAGGTACATCTAATTGTTCAACTCCCAGATACCTAGTTTAGTTGAAAGAAATCAATCCATTCAGATCAGTTGGTTAGAAAGCCAGGCTAATGAAACTCAGCTATGTGCCATGTTAGCTTCCTTTGGGTCTATGACAATGAAGGCCTGAACCCCTTGCCTTAAGCCCAGGCAGCTGTCTCACAACTGTGTGCTCTTTGTCACAAGGAGGAATGGGTGAGAGCCTATGATTGGATTTGTACAAATCCCTCACCAGGCCTAGAAAAACAACCCACGGAAGGAGAATTGCTAGCCTTATCTTCAAAGACAAAGGAGGATATGTTATACCAAGACTATGATGACTTATAAAGGAAAAAAAAACCTAGCAGTAGTAATTGTTGTAATACATGATATGATTTCTTTATTATTTTTCTGTTAATATTAAATGAATCACTTTGCAGAAGAGTAAATTTTGTAAAAGTTCCTCCATCAAAACCTTAATTTCTTTAATTTAGTTTTAGATTAAAAACTGAATTTGATATTCATAGAATAGCAATTGATATTCTAAGTGGTTGAGGTAAATGTATATAGCATTTTTGTTATAAATTCTAGTGAATCCCTGTTACCTTTAGTAACAAACTGCTCTGTTTGTCACTGAGAGCCTCCTACAACTTTGAATCAATATATTTTTCTAGACTTACTCCCCATTATTCTCCTTTACAACACTCTGCAGTTAGTCACCATCCTTCTTGTTCCTCATCCACCATAATCCATACCTCATCTACAGGTTTTCCCACTGGTAATAGCCAATGTCTTCAACAACATCTCTCTTACCTCTACCCCTTAAAATCATTTTGTTGTTGTTGGGTTATCATCAGTCATGTCCAATTCTTTGTGACTCCTGGAGTTTTCTTGGAAAAGATACTGGAGTGGTTTGACATTTCCTTTCATAGCTCATTTCACAGATTGGGAAACTGAAGCAAACAGGGTTAAGTGACTTGCCCAGAGTCACACAGCCAGTTATGTGTCTGATGCTATATTTGAACTCATGTTCTGACTCCAGTCTCAATGCTCTATCCACTGTGCCACCTAGTTGCCTCTTCAAATTCCTAATTCCCCTCAAACATAAACTTAAATGCCAGTTTCTATAGCAAAGCCTCTTGGGAGGTCTATGACATTGCTTTAAAAATATATATCGTATAGATATTTATTTTTAAATGTATATATAATATAGATAAATATTTTAATGTAATTTCTATTATAATATTATGTATTTTATGGTTTAAAACATTATTCTAAAGATTCTTTAGGCTTTATTAAACTAAAAGAAATGATTAAAAAACTCCTCTTCTAACATGAGGTCTTTCCTAATCTAGCCTTTAGTACCATACTCATCCTCCTGTATCCATTTTGAATATGCCTAGGCATGTGCATACTGTCCCTCTCTGATAGTAAGTTTTTTGAGGACAAGGACTCCTCTTTTGTTTTTAAGTTCACACTGCCTAGCACAGTATGAGGCACAGTTTAACAAATGGTAGTAGATTGATAGATTAGTTACTCATTCGTGTTTGCTCATTTTCTCTTTAAAATGTCATAAAAGTTCGGAGATGTAAAACAGAAATTCCATATTCATAATTCCAGGGATGCTATAGCCATTTGGCATCTTCCAAGCCTTATTTTGAAATGATTAATCTTCTTTCCATTTTATGTGTTGTGCCTGAGGATCCATAGTTAGGATATAATAACCATTTCCCCAGGAATGTTACTGGGTTTTTTCTTTAAAATTTTTTTTCTTCTCATTCTCCTCCTACTCATTTTCTTCTTCTTTCCTTTCTTGCTTTTTCTGCTTCTTTTTTTCTGCTTTCTTTATGTCTTCTTCCTCCTTTTCCTCCTTTTTCTTCTCTTCCCTTTTCTCCCCCTTCTTCAGCATTTACTAGGCTGAAATAAAAATGAGAATATAGAGGAGAGATAGGTTCTTTAACAGCAGCAACAATAACAAAAACTATTCTAGTTTATATAGTTTGTTCGAGAATTCACTTCTTTCAACTATCTTGATCTGTGTTAAAAAGCTTAATGGCAGTAAGTATCTCAATTCGAAGCAGCACTAGTTACCTTCATATTAAGGCAGGCTGCCTAAAGGTAGAAGGTAAGATATCTAGGCCCTGATTTCCTGCCAAATGGTTTAATAGGATGTGAAGCATGGACTGAGAGTGGCTAAACATAGAGGCTATATGGGAAATATGCTTCAGCTGTAACCTTGAAACTCAGGTCTTCTGATTCCAAGACCTTTGCTCATTCCAGTGAGCATCCAACCTTGTATAATCATGGCATGATTTTTAGTCTACTTGCCTCCCATTTATACTATTATCCATTAATGCAGAAGCAAGAGGATACCACAGAAAGCTAAAGACTATTTTGTGGTTTTGACTGAAAAATAAAATCCATCCTCTTTAGAAAATCTCCTAGTGATAATGAAATTATTTTAAAAGTTGACTAAATCATAAAATTTATAGACAATTCTAGAATCTTAGAGAGAGAATGTACCTCAAAAGTCTAATCCAGTCTTCTAAGGAATACATGAATTCCTTCTACAATATCCCTGACAAGTGATTTTAACTAACCCTTCTTCAACATTTTCAATTATGGGGAACTTTTTCCTTTTCCAGATACGTCTTTATGATGGCTGAAATCTGCCTTTTTAAAATTTCTTTTGGCCCTATTTACATTTTCTAGAACTACACAGTATAAGTATAAAACAAATTTAATCTCTCTTTAACATGACAATCTTATCTTTTTTTCTGCTCTTTCTCTTTGCCGCACCATTAGTTTTTTTTTCCCCCTCTGGATCAAATATCCTTATTTCCTTTAGTCTTTCTTCCTCTATTATTGTTTCAAGTCGGCTGTCATCCTGATTACCTGCTATTGGACTTGCTTTATTTTTTTTTCCCAGTAAACATTCCTCTTTTTTTAAAGTATTTATTTTATTTCCATACTGTTCATTTTTGTCAGTGAATATAAAACCAAAGCCCCAAAACATATACCCAAATAAACAATTTAAAAATTGTCTGCTTTCATCTGCATTCCTACTCCACACCACTGGAGGTGGATATCATTCTTTTTCATAAGTCCCTTAGAATCATTGTATGGCCAATAACTAAGTCTATTACATCTGATCATCCTACACTATTGCTGTTACTGTATTCAATGTTCTCTTGGTTCTGCTTAATTCACTGTGAATTAATTTATGTATGTCTTTCTAGCTCTTCCTGAAATCATCCTATTCCTCGTTCCTTAGAGCACAATAGTATTCCATCACCATCATATATCAAAATTTGTTCAGCAGTTCTCTAGTTGATGAACATCCTTTTAATTTACAGTTTTTTTGCCACCACAAAAAGAGCAGCTATAAATATTTTTGTATGAGTAGGTTCTTTCTCATTTTTTTCTTATCTCTCTATAGGATACAGACCTAGTAGTGGTATGACTGGATCAAAAAGTATGCGTTGTTTTACAACCCTTTTGATATAATTCCAAATTTCCCTCCAGAATGATTGAATCTATTCACAACTCCACCAATAAAAGCATCCATCTTTAAATTAAATGCTGAGAACTTAAAGCAATATTGTACTCTGCTCAGTGGAGAGTGGGGTAGAGTTATTATCTCCAGATAACATAAGCTTCTATTCATACTATAAACACTTATAATAACAGAAAAAAAGATGAACTGCTGAAAAGGTAAACATTCCCCTGCTATTAACAATTTGGCCTTACTTGACTATAGTCTTTTAAAGTTATTTTTAAAACAGTAATATTTACTTTATCATGCTAGCAAAAAGATTTTCTAGGATTTTTAATAGCTAAAATTAATTACAAAAGATAAAGTGCAAAAACTAGTCAGCCAAAAATTTGAATCTTGAAAAACTATAAATGTGAACCTTTAATATAAATAAAATCCTATAAATTTTACAACTGTAAAGGGACCTCAAAAGCTCATTTAATTAAATCCTTTACTGTCATGAAGAAGTGACTGAGGCCAAGAAACTTGGGACCTGTGAGGCTAAGTGACTTTCCTAGGGTCACAAAACCCTGTTGAAAGAGAAAAGAAATAGAAAACTATAGCTTAGTTATCTAGATTTCTAATTCAAGAGGTCTCCACTATACCACATTTTTTGTTTCTATTACCCCTCCTTGTTGACCCCTTTACCTCTTGACACAAGCTGTTTCCAACGTTCTATCAAATGCTAAAACTTGGTTTCCCAGGACATTTTACCTTGTTTTTATTTGATAGCTATATGAAGTAGTAAGCCTTATCCCATTATTATTCTCTTGAAAAATTGCCTTTAATGCAGCCTATTGAAGCAAATATTCCTTGTTCTAGAATGGCTTTATTAGTATTGCTATTTAAGGTACAACAATATCATTTTAGTAGGCCTGTTTCCTCCAACATGCTGCAGTTGTGCATTTCATGAAGTAGATGAAAATCCTCACAATGAGTAAGGTGCATTTTATATCACTATCAGTCTACTTTTCTCCTCGGCTTTTTAAGATAATTATGAGAATAGTAGTCTAAATACCATTACTGTTTTTTTTTTAAACCCTTACCTTCTGCCTTGGAGCCAAGACTTCTGTCTTGGAGCCAATACTGTGTATTGGTTCCAAGGCAGAAGAGTAGTAAGGGCTAGGCAATGGGGGTCAAGTGACTTGCCCAGGGTCACACAGCTGGGAAGTGTCTGAGGCCAAATTTGAACCTAGGACCTCCCATCTCTAGGCCTGGCTCTCAATCCACTGAGCTACCCAGCTTCCCCCTAAATACCATTACTGTTAAAATTGTTGAATCGAAGAGTTTGAATAGCCTGTATTATTTCTCAAATGAAAAGGATTCTTCTAGATATGGACACTCATGAATGTTCTTCTAGGCATCTTAGCAATGAATAATAAAGCTCAGTTGAATACTGATTCTTTAACATGTATGGTAGTCAGGGGCTGCTCTTCTTTGCATCTTGAAACTCCTTTTTACATTGGGCCCATAGCTGCATCTTTTAGAATTCTGAGTGCCTCAATTAATTTAATTAAAATTAAAATTTAATTTGATTTTTAAGTTTGTTGGAGCTAGTTCTGTTTTTTTTCACAAATATAGAGATACAATCATTTTGGTGACTGAATAAGTGTATGAGTGATTAGTATTTGATCATAGGATTCTAAGAGACCTTAGAAGCCATCGAGTCTAATGACATCATTTTGTGGGATGGGGAAGTTGAGACACAGAGTGACTTAGTCATTTATCTAGAGATATAACTGTAATAAGTCTGAAGTGGGATTTTAACTCTGAGTGAAACTTTCAATTTGCTATACCATCTACCTACTGCTGTTTGAGAATATATTTACTCATTAAACTCATTTTAGGTGATATATGTTTGTTTTAAAAGGTAAAATAGTCATAATTGTTGCATTTTATTGCAAAGAACCTTGAAATTCAGAATGTGGAATGGAGTTTGGACTTCATCCTGCAGACACTGAGGATCTACTGAAAGGTTTTCAAGTATATCTGAGGGTAGCCTGATGAAAGAGGTATTTTAGGAAGCTTAGTCTGGCAGTGGTGTGCAGGATAGATTACAGTAGGGGAGACAGGGACACTTTACAATGCTGTCCTGCTCTGCCCCTGGATTGTGTGAAGGCTCCTGATCTGGGAAGGGCCGTGACTAAGCAGTACCACTCATGCTGATTGATTAAATCCTTTCCCTGCTTGAGAATGGGGGAAAGGGTGGCAGTGTAGCCCAGGAAAAGGTCAGGACTACACGTCAATACATGGAAAAGATCAGAGGTAGTGAGAACACAAAGTCAGGTCTAAGTCAGAAAGATACTATTAAGATTTGAGAGGTCTTAGTCTGCCAATAAGCATTATCACACAGGCACTGTACCAAACACTGAGGATACAAAAAGCCAAAGGCAGTCCCTCTGCTCAAGGAGTTAATAATATAATAAGGAAAATAAGATGTAAATAATGACATACAAAGAAGCTATTTACAAGAAAAATAAGATTATTATTGTTTATCCTTCATTTTGAAGAGGACCAATGACATCCTAGGTGATGTCTTGACTTGCACGTGAATTGGATTTAAGTGAGGCAGAGCTGAATAGAGTTGTCAGCCAGCCAGAGTAATAGGTAATAAAGTAATAAAGATAAACATGATATAATTAACTAAAGGTAGATACTAAAATTGAGAAGGATTGAACAAGTCTTCAAAAAGAAGGTAGGATTTTAGCTGGGATTCTAAGGAAAAGGGGAGGCAGAATTGAGGAAAGAGATTTCCAGGCAAGGGAGAGAGAAAATTCAGGGATCAGAGAGGTGGGGTATTAGAAATCAGCAAGGAAATCAGTGTCAATAAATCAAAGAATATGTGAAGGATTTTGGGGGTGGGGTGGAGCAAAAGGCTTGAGAAAATTAGAAAGGTAGAGTGGGAGCAGATTATGAAGAGCCTTGGACACCTAACAGACCATTTTGTATTTAGACTGAAGGTGATAGGGAGCCACTGGAGTTTATTGACTGTGGTTGGGGGATGACATGGTCAGACTTGGCATGTTTAAAAATCATCCTGCAGCTCAATGAAGCATGGACTAGAGTGAAGAGAGACTTGTGACAAGCAGACCCATCTGTACATTACTGTAACAGCTTGCTGAGGCATGAAGAGAAGAGACACTCACGGTTCACTAAGGCTTCAGGATATATGCTATCCACACCAGTTAATAGATGAATGGATAAATTAAAGAGAATGGTTTCAGGTAGCTAGGGAGGACTAGCCCCTCTGGCATGAGGGCTTACAAAGCCCTTTTTGGGACTGCTTAACCACTTTTGGTGCCTGTCTCCTAACTCTCATCTGTGGCTCCAAGAAGCTATAGCATACACCATAGCCACATTCCAATAAACCACCTTAGAGGGACTAAACCAGGTGGAAGGTAACTGACAGGCCTCAAACCTATAGGTGAGTCAGAGGGGATGTCTATACCAAGCATGGGAAGACTTCTCTTGGTGGAAGAGTTGATGAGAATGACTTATTCCAATGACCATGAAGGTTGATGAAACAAATACTGTGTAGTGCTTAAGGTTTAGTCAGACATGAAAGACACCAAAGTCATCCACTGCATTCATCCTGACATTTGCCTTACCACTAGACTTGGATGACTCTGGAAGAGGCAATGAAGCTGATGACGTTGTGCAACTCTGCCATCTTTAATTCAATTCATTCACAAGTCAATATATCACCCTGTGATGTTATTGGTCTCCTTCAAAACAAAGGATAAATAATAATAATCCTCAGACTTGCTGTCTTCATATGAATTAAATATTCTAGGGACTGGAGTTCTATTTGCTTGAACTTGTAGTTCTGAGTGAATTCTGTCACTAGAATTGGAGATTGATTCTTACTAATATGTCTTGTGTAATGTGGTTGTGGGTCCCAGGAATAGATTAAAATTAAAATTAAAATTAAAATGTCCTCATTATATACCACTGCTCCCTGCTCCAGTTAGATCTCAAAGACTTAAGTTTATTAAGTACTAAAAAAAACTGGAGGGCATTTCCTTGTTTTTCTTTATACATCACATTCTATCACCCATCCCCACATCTTTTCCCTGGTTGTCCTTCATGACTGGGATATTTTCTCTTCCCTTTGCCTCTGAGAATCTCTAGTTTTCTTTGAAGCTCAGCTCAAGCATCATCTTTAATGTGATCTGCTCTCACTCCCAGCTGCTGGTACCTTCCTCTCCCAAAATTACCTTTGTCATTTACTGTTTTTTAGTTGTAGCCAATTCATCATGAACCCATTTGGAGTTTTCTTGGCAAAGGTACTGGAGTGGTTTGCCATTTCCTTCTCCAATGTATTTTATATTTTATATGAAGAAACTGATGCAAAACAGGATTCAGTGACTCGCCTAATGTTCCATAGCTAGTAAATGTCTGAGGCCATATTTGAACTCAGAAAGATGAGTCTACTTTAATCCAGGCCCAAAACTCTATTCATTGAGTCACTTAGCTGCCCAAATTGCCTTGTATTGCTCACACATTATTATTATAAATTGCCTTGTTCTTATATAATAATAATAGCTTTCAGGTCTGCAAAGAACTTTACCTATGATAGTTCATTTGATGTATGTACCTGGTGTCCCCACCAATAGAATGTAAGGTCCTCGAGGTCAGGAATTGATTCATTTATGTCTTCATAGTCCCAGTACCTAGCACAAATAAGGCACATAAATATTTATTGATGAGAATACCTGGCTTACTTTGAGACCCAGCTCAAATGCTACTATGTGATAAGGAACCTTCCTGCCTTCCCCAGTTTCTAGTCCTTTCTCTTCTCAGGCTAATGAAATAGAATATGTAAACTGATGAAACTATTACTTGTAATAGAGAGTAAACTGAGGGAAATTGTTTCTTCTGCAATGACTGATGTCCTCTGGCTTTGACTAGAGAGAGCTGCTAAGGGAAACCCGAGACTGCTTATTTGTAATGGAGGTAGGAATGAAAGATGCTGAGGGATGCTGCCACCTAGGGATGCTGGTTCACAGGGGAACTGCTCTGGGGAATGCTCTGGGGTTTGCCTACTGATCCCTGCTGATGGCTGATGGATCAGTATATCTTTCTATCCTCCTCCCCCCTTCACTCCCTCCCTTCTCTAACCCTCTCCTCCCTTGCCTCCCTCACCTCCCAATTCTTCTTGAAGCCTTTAACTTCTTCCCCCTCCCCCCCTTGAGTAAACTATAAAGATATTCTTTTCCTTTCCTTTTTCAAGTCAAGGGGTTTATTGGGATAACAGGATGGGAAACTGAGGTGAGAGGGATGAGTATGTCCCTAATCTAGAATGAGGGAAAATTGAGGATTTGAGGAAATAGTCTAGTCACAAACTGTGATTCTAAATAGTTAGAGAGACGGAGGACAACAGCTTTTCAATCTTATTTCTTCTTCAAAAAATCAGCAAGGTCTCTTAGCTTAACCCCAGAGAGAAACAAAGTTCAAAATCTCTCCTTCAGCCTGGCTTGTCTCCTTTCTCAGCTTCAACCCCAGAGAATAACAAAGTTCAAAGTCTCTCCTTCAGCCTGGCTTTCCTCCAACTCTTGCTCAGTCAAAATCTCAGAAAGAACAGAGGTTTCTCCTTTGGTCAGAGAACCCCAAAACTAAGTCAGCCCCACAAGGGTCTTTCAGCCAGGTTCAACCTCCAGAGAGAGTGACTCCAAGTCCCCTCCCCCTGGTCAGCTCAATTGCCAACTCCTGGGAACATTCCATTTGGAATCTTCTTCTTGATTGACAGGCAGGTCCCCAGCCCTGGTTCTTGCATCTTGGCCTACAAGTCCTCTCTCTCTCTCTCTCTCTCTCTCTCTCTCTCTCTCTCTCTCTCTCTCTCTCTCTCTCTCTCTCTCTCTCTCTCTCTCTCTCTCTCTCTCTCCATGCCTCTATCACACTACTTTCCATCTACTGTGAAAGTATCATGTATGTACTTATAAGTGTTTATAATGCAATAGAATGTAAATTCCTTGAGGGCAGGGACTGTTTTCTACATTTCCTTTGTATCTTCAGTGATTATCACAGTGTGTCTGGCCCATAGAAAAAGCTTAATGAATTCTTGTTGCTTCTTTGATTGAATTATAGGTTCTCTGCAGACTCAGTTTAATACATAACAATAATCTGTTTTAAGGCCAACAGATTGGGCTGCTAATCCCACATTCTGGTAGTATTTAGGGTCCTATAGTTTCTGTGGACTCTTGGCTACCCTTTCTTCTTCTTTTTTTTCCCTTAGGAACTGTGCAGGAACCAGAAGCACCCCATTGGGGAGGTAGAGAGATAAGTGAACTACCTTTACAGATTTTTCTCCAGAAATTCTAAGAGTTCTTTCTCCTTAAGGCTGTTCAAGGGAAAGTTGTGATTCAAAGAATGAGGACCACTAGGGCCAAATAAAATGCCCAATTCCAGGGTCCTAGGTAAAGGAAGAGAGAGGGTCCATAGCATGAGCTTGTACTGCCAGTATTAGCTAAGTGATGTGGTCTCTGACGCTGATTCTAGAGAGGTACCTTGTCCTACTGCCCTTTGCTCACATTCCTTCAATTTCATTAGTGGTAGGCAATAGCACAGAACCTGGTTGCTCTTGTGTGCTGAGAATTGCCTCAGTTTTAACAAGTCATCTTTCTCAGGTCCAGGACCCTTGGGAATTGTAATGGGTAGTTAGCCCCTCTGGTATGCTGTCTAAAAGAAACTACTGGTATGCTGTTTAAAGGAATCCTGGCCTGGTTAGAGCGGGCTGTGAGGAGCAATGGTTTTGGCATGCGTTCAGGTGGCAGCCAGGTGGATACAGTGGATAGAGCACCAGCCTGCAGTCACGAAGACTCATCTTCCTGAATTCAAATCTGACTTTGGATATTTGCAAGTGACCCTGAGTGACCTGAGTAAGAACTCACCATGCCCAATCAAAAAATAAAAAAATGTTAAAGGCTGCCCCGGCACACGCAGAACAGAATCCCTAGATCAGAGGTCAGAGGACAGCTTTGTTTGGAGAATGAAACTATTAATATAAAGTTCCATCTGAAGGGCTTCTCAGGAGTGAACCCCACCCCCACCCCCATACACACACAAAGGCATCCAGTCAGGCTCATGGCAAGGCATTTTCTTCTTTTTTTAAACTTTTACCTTCTGTCTTAGAATTGATACTTAGAGGATCCAAGACAGAAGGGAGGTAAGGTCGGGCAATTGAGGTTAGGGCCACACAACTAAGAAGTGTTTATTATCAAATTTGAACCAAGGTCCTCAACTCCAGGGCTGGCCCTGAGCCACCTTAGCTGCTTTCAGGCATTTTATTCATGCAAATTATCTTCCTTGTCCCCAAATATAACATTCTTCATTATGTAGCATGAGCTCCCATCCCAGAATCCTGACTTACTAGCTGCCAAATCCTTGTATCAGGATGTGGAAGCCTTCAGCTCTTGGCCCAGTTCCTGGCACATAGTTCTTAATAAACACTTGTTGACTGACTAATTGGAATGCAAGATGTTTGTTATGTTTAAAATCAGCTAATATCAGTGACTGTGAGCAAGGTTCATTGGGCTGATTGAACCTTCCCCTCCTTTAAGAGCATGGAAAAGGGAAGTAGAAAATGTTCCGCCAAGGTGATTGTTTTATTGTTGTTTAGTTGCTTGGTAGTGTCTAACTCTTCATGATCCCATTTAGGGTTTTCTTGGCAAAGATACTGGAGTGGTTTGCTTTTTCCTTCTCCAACTCACTTTACAGATGAGCTAAGTGAGATAAATAGGGTTAAGTGATTGCCCAGGATCACACAGCAAGTAAGTGTCTGAAGTTAGATTTAAACTCAGGTCTTCCTGACTTCAGGCCCAGTATTCTACTCACTATATCCTCTAACTGACCCCAAGACCTGGGGAAACCAGAACTCTAGTCAGGAACTTGACAGAAAAAATTTGAATAATAGCATCAGAGAAAGGAAGCAGTGGCAGAGGCAGAGACACCTTCAGTCAATCAACAGTCCCTGCTCTCAAGGAGCTTACAATCTAATGAGAGAAGGCAATACTTAAAAAAGAAAGTTGAAAAGCACAGAGGAGATGGTGGGGAGTGGGAGAGGAGGTAAGGTCTATAGAGAAGGGGCTAGTAGGAGTCCATATCTAGGTTTCAGATTGCAAGGAAATGAGCAAGGGATCAAGCTAAGCTGAGAAATGGGGGGTGGGGTGGAGGGAGGGTAGAAAGAAGTAGAGACAGAGTCAGAGTCAGAGAGAAAGTCAGAGAACAGAGAGAGATAAAGAGAGAGTCAGAGAGACAGGCAGAGAGACAGACAGAGAAAGAAGATGAAAGACAAGAGGAGGAAAGGAAGAAGGAACAGAGAGAGAAGGAGAAGGAAAGAGAAAGAGATCATAGGTATGGCATGCCATACTTAAGAGGGAGGTGTGCTAAGATATATTAGATTTTTTCTTAATACTTATCTTCTATCTTAGAATCGGTACTATATATTGGTTCTAAGGCAGAAGAGAAGCAAGGCTTAGGCAATTAGCATTAAGTGACTTACCCAGGGTCACACAGCTAGGAGGTATTTGGGGTCATATTTGAACACAGATCCTTCCAACTCTCGTGCTCTTCCACCATGCTACCTTGGTGACCCTAAGACATAAATTTTAAATTCATCCATTGGTAGCTCCATCTTACTATCTTGTCTGGCATAAATTCCCTTCAGCTACAAAGCCCTCAATCCAGTATGTGCATTAAGTAACCTACATGGAATCTAGAAAACTGTGGGCAGACAGTCATCAGGGTGGTTTTTTTTTTTTGCAGTAATTTCCCCATGAGGTGATAGGATCCTAAATCAGGGAAATAAGTTAATAAGTGTTTAACAACTGGATCACCAAAAGAAAGGAATACAGAAGGTTCATTTAAGTTTGCTAGGTGACTCAGTAGATAGAATATTGAGCCTTATTATTTAATCCTTACAACAATCCTGGAAGACCCTCTTATACCTACTTTACAGATGAGTAAACTAAGGGACATAGAGGTTAAGGACTTGACCAGGGTTATGCAACTTGTAAATATCTGAATCTGAATTTGAACTCGGGTCTTTCTGGTGCACCTGTGCACCACCTCGCTGCCTCATAAGGATTAGAACCAGGATTTGAACCGTGCTTTCTCCTAACCCTAAATCCAGTGTCCTTACCAGTATACCACACTTAATTCTACAAGTCAGAGTCAAAGTGAGCCTTTGACAGAGCCCCACTGAGGTCTGGTCTATACTACATGTCCTTTTGAGTCTCTTTCATAGATAATCTTAAGAGAATAATTAAACTTGAGGAAGCATAATTGATCACAGGCTCTACAATCATTGTGTGTGTGTCTGTGTGTGTGTGTTTTCAGGAGGGGAAGAAGCCTAGTTGTACTAGTTTTGGTAGATGATACCATCAGAAGATTAAGTGTACTTCTCTAATAGGCTACAAAGCCAAAATTCTCAGATCCACTTTTATTAAAAGGCAAATAAATTTGGACTGATGCAGGACTAGGCTTTGCTTGCTTGTCGCAGGACTCATTTCAGAACCTGCCCTTCCCTCCTTGGAGGAAGTTTCACTTCAGTGCATGTTACTTGACCCGGTTTTCTTTCCCAGCTGAAGATTCCTGTCCCGGAAATCGTTTGCATTCCATAAGCCCAAGCACCCACCCCAGCGGGGCAGCTGACCTCCCACGATTTGAAAAGCAAAACTTAGCCTGTATATATTAAACATGGCAACTGAGGGAAGTTTTAGGGATGAGATCACATGGTTGCAAAATCTTTGTGGTTTCAAGAATAAAAGGGGAATTTGATCTCAACTACTATCAGAATTCAGGGCTAATTTAGAGAATCATTCTTTTTATTTTCATATCCTCCATGAAATTTATCTTTCTTCTCTTCTTAGCTCTGTGTTATGTATTCATCTTTTCCCCCTCTTCTATTTTTTCCATTTGAATTAGTTTATTTAGTCAATTTAGAACATTATTCCTTGGTTACAATAATCAAATTATTTCCCTCCCTCCCCTTCACCCACCCTTCCCTTAGCCGACATGCAATTTCACTGGGTATTACTTGTGTCCTTGATCAGAACCTATTTCCATGCTGTTGATGTTTGCACAAGGATATTCCTTTAGGGTCTATATCCCCAATCATATGCCCCTCAGCCCATGTAATCAAGCAGTTATTTTTCTTCGGTATTTTTACTCCCACAGTTTTTCCTCAGAATGTGGATAGTGTTCTTACTCATAGATCCCTCTGGGTTGTTCATGATCACTGCATTGCCACTAATGGAGAAGTCCATTACGTTCAATTGTACCACAGTGTATCAGTCTCTGTGTACAGTATTTTCCTGGTTCTGCTCCTCTCACTCTGCATCACTTCCTGGATGTTGTTCCAATTCCCATGGAATTCCTCCACTTTATTATTCCTTTGAGCAAAATAGTATTCTATCACCAACATATACCACAATTTGTTCAGCCATTCCCCAGTTGAAGGGCATCCCCTCATTTTCCAATTTTTGGCCACCACAAAGAGTGCAGCTATGAAGATTCTTGTACAAGTCTTTTTCCTTATTATCTCTTTGGGATACAATCCCAGCAGTTCTATGGCTGGATCAAAGGGCAGACAGTCTTTTAGCGCCTTTTGGGCATAGTTCCAAATTGCCCTCCAGAATGGTTGGATCAATTCACAACTCCACCGGAAATGAATTAATGTCCCGACTTTGCCACATCCCCTCCAGCATTCATTACTTTCCATTGCTGTCATGTTAGCCAATCTGCTAGGTGTGAGGTGATACCTCAGAGTTGTTTTGATTTGCATCTTTCTGATTATAAGAGATTTAGAACACTTTTTCATGTGCTTATTAATAGTTTTTATTTCTTTGACTGAAAATTGCCTATTCATGTTCCTTGCCCATTTATCAATTGGAGAATGGCTTGAGTTTTTGTACAATTGATTTAGCTCTTTATAAATTTGAGTAATTAGACCTTTGTCAGAGGTTTTTGTTATAAAGATTGTTTCCCAATTTGTTGCTTCCCTTCTAATTTTGGTTACATTGGTTTTGTTTGTACAGAAACTTTTTAATTTGATGTAATCAAAATTATTTTACTTATTGTGACTCTTTCTAAGTCTTGCTTGGTTTTAAAATCTTTCCCTTCCCAAAGGTATGACACAGATACTATTCTGTGTTTACCTGATTTGCTTATAGTTTTCTTCTTTATATTCAGGCCATTCACCCATTCTGAGTTTATCTTGGTGTAGGGTGTGAGATGTTGATCCAAACCTAATCTCTCCCATACTGTCTTCCAATTTTCCCAGAAGTTTTTATCAAATAGTGGGTTTTGGTCCCCAAAACTGGGATCTTTGGGCTTATCATATACTGGCTTGCTGAGGTCATTTATCCCAAGTCTATTCTCCTGATCCTCCTTTCTATCTCTTAAACAGTACCAAATTGTTTTGATGACCACTGCTTTATAGTATAGTTTGAGATCTGGGACTGCAAGTCCTTCTTCCTTTGCATTTTTTTTTCATGATTTCCCTAGATATCCTTGATCTTTTGTTCTTCCAAATGAACTTTTTTATGTTTTTTTTTTCCTAATTCAGTAAAAACATTTTTTGGTAGTTCAGGGGGTATGGCACTAAATAAGTAAATTAATTTGGGTAGGATTGTCATTTTTATTATGTTAGCTCGTCCTACCCATGAGCAATCCTTGCCCCCTCTTCTAGAGAGAGAGTACCTTTGCATATAAATTTAGGAACCCTCTATTAGGATTGGAGTCAGAGGTCTTGGATTCAAATTTTGATTCTGCTGCTTGTTGTGTGTGTGTGTGTGTGTGACCTTGGGCAAATTACTAAATCTTTGGACTGTGTCTTATCTCTAAAGTGGAGAGTCTAGACTTTAAACTTGAAATATTCAGCCCCTATAATTATGTATTTAGAATTGATTTGGGGTCCTAGTTCTTACTTATGGGTCCTTGGCCTGGGTAACTTCAGACAAGCCATTAAACTTATCTGGTTTTCAATTTCTTAATCCAGAAAATGGTGGTAGTTGGGGTGGTGGAGTTAGGCTAGATTATCTGTAGGGCCCTTCTACCTCCAAGTCTTATGATTAAACATACATGTATAGCCCTGGATTTAAGTCTGTTTTACTTAAAACACTTATTGTTGGCTTCAGGGGTTGGTGATTAGATATTGGGGTGCCTGCCTGGGACATGAAGTTGTCCTAAGAGCTTTGGAGAAGAGAAATTTTCTTTTTACTTCCTGTTCTTGGATAGAGATAGAGTATGGTAGAGATAACCAGAGGGAGACAGAGAGATGGACAGAAAAGGAGGGAGAAAGACAGAGCGGGAAGAACGAAATGAGAGAGATATAGATAACACTAGAATACTTTGGAAGGCAAACCTGGAGAAAGTCACCTGCCCCACAAAATATATCTGCTCTGAAGAGCAGGAAGCAAGAAATTCTCTCTTCTTCCAAACGCCTTTATGAACTCCACCACCTCAGGAAGGCATCTAGTTCTTAGTCATCATCTATTACTACAACAATAAATTGTTGTTTGTTGTTCATTCTTTTCAGTCATGTCTGCCTTTTGATGACCCCATTTTGGATTTTCTTGGCAAAGATACTGCAGTAGTTTGCCATTTTCTTCTTCTACTCATTTTATAATTGAAGAAATTGAGGCAAGCAGAGTTAAATGTCCAGGACACACAGCTAGTAAGTGTTTGAGGGCAGATTTGAATTCGTGATGATGAATCTTCCTGACTCCAGGCCCAGTGCTTGATCCTCTGGAGCACTTAGTTGCCCTTAAAACAAAGAGAGTATTATGCAAATACACCAGATTTGAATCCCAGGTTACACATTAAATTGAGGAAAGCTGGCCTTAATCACACAGACTTAACTGATTGCATTATAAGATCAGAGAATATGTCTTCTTCCTCTGAGAGCCTCCTTTTTCTGGGTTATCTAGCTCCTATTCCTCTTTATATTTAAAATATGCTTCTAAAGTCCTGTCTTTACTTGGCATTTAGAGCACAGAGCTTGATGACGATTTATTGTAGAGGAAAAGAAGCAGGGGCCATCTCAAATTCATTTTAGATTTTTTTAAAATCTCTGACTACTACTATGAAAAGAAGAGTAAAATATTGTTTGAGTGGACTGATACAATGTTGAAAGATTATTTCAGTGGATCTATAGTCCTCCATTCTGGGGTTTCATTGAGGCATTAATAATGCATGGTATTGAGTCTGCCTCACAGATATATTATCAGGATTAATTTTTAACTCCCAGGAGGCCTCTGGAAAAGGGCAGTGGGAGGTGGATCATAAGCCTTCCTAATGGAATCCAATACTTTTAGTCATTGGCTTGTTTGAGTACTTCTTGCTCAGTGTCCACATGTGATATTCTAATATGGGGGGAGTTGATCAGCCATTTAGCAAGTGAAATAGTGATGAGGTAGATGTTAATAAATGGGAAATAGTATTGTAATCGAAATCTATCACCCCATTGCTGTGGTTTAGATAGTGATGATGCTAAAAGCATAATTTATGCTTTTCCTTCTCCAAGGCCCATCTTTGCTTGTCCTTTGAATGGACGAGATTTTGTTAGTGAGAAATTCCAGGAATGAAAGAGAGTTTTTCTGTCTGTAGAAAAATGTCAACCTTTTATGCAGAGTTATATTCGTAAACTATGCTTTGTACCGTGTCCAAACTGAAACTGGAAGACCAAGTCATTGATTTAGTCCACATATCAAGGAAAGAGGTTGCAGACTGGGTCAGGTTTGAATAGGAGGAAGAGAGCTAGATCACATTTGGAAAACTCTCCTGCCCTGCATCAAACAAAACAATACAAAATAAAAATACATCTTTTTTAACACCAACATTTTCCCAGTTATGCTGTGTTTGTGAATCTCCACACACCACAGTCTCTTAAGAATATTTCTTTGTTCATTCTTTGCTTCCGAAGAGGACCAATGACCTCATTGGGTAATGTCTTGACTTACACATGAATTGAATTTGAGTGAAGCAGTGTTGCACAAAGTCATCAGACTCACTCTTTCTTCCAGTCATCAACATCGAGTAGCAAGACAAGGTCAGAATAAAAGTTGTTGGCAATTCACTGTGACCAGAGTTCAATAGAAAGCTTGTGATGGGTAGAGATTGGATGTAGCCTATTCTCGATAATGGCCTATGTGCATTAGTATTATTAGCATTAGTATTAGATATAATTAGCACTAGATAACATTCGTATCATTCAGGAAATATATGATGGGAAAAACAGGTAGGTTGTTCACGTAGTGGCAAACAACAAGGGATAAATGATGTGAATGTAGCTCTAGTATATATGAAATAATAAAGCAAGATATGTTAATCAGTCATTGATTTCACAGTGTGAGATTGTTTTACATGATTGCTTTCTTCTCCATAATAGCTGAAAAGATTTCAAAGAATGGGAGTTGTGATTTTACTAAATTAGAAAAAAAGAGGAAATATTAAAAAATTTAAAAGCAGAATAAAAAGTCTCACATTTATCCTAAGAAGTGTGTGCTGTTATTTTATTTATATCAGGTTCTTATTGACAGAACCAGCTAAGGAGGTCATGCATTGTCAGTGGGAAGGATGCTGAAAATAGGACTCACTAAACTTGGATTGAAGTCCTATCTTTGCCACTGGCTAGCCACATGACCTTGAACAAATTAACCCCTCTTAGTCTGCGTTTTCCTATTCTTAAAAATGAGATACCTGCCCTCATAAAATTGCTGCGAGAATCAAATTAGTTAGATGGACAAAAACATTTTGAAAAATGTAAAATACTTTACAAATATAACCTTTGCCAAGTTAGGGTAGGAATACCTGATGATTCATGGAAATCTACCAGTCTTGGATCACCCATGCATTCAAGTGATTGAATTTGACTTTCTACAAAAAGAAAAGTGGAGAGTCAGAGAAAGTATCTTCTTATTGTAACAACTGCACTTCTAGTAGCTTTGTTTTTTTTTTCTTTTTAAAATGTTGTTATAATTTATCTGTTTAGAATATTTTCCCAAGGTTACATAATTCATGATTTTTCCCACCCCTCTTCCAACAACTTTGTATGAGGAGAGGGAGGGGACCTTGAAAGCCATTTAGTCCAACCTCCTCATTTTGCTGATAAAGAAATAGAACTGAGAAGTTAAGTGAGTTTCCATTGTCATATGAAGCCTCTTTTTTCATACGTAAACGCTAGTCCTTTTGAGTATCTCATTCTTTATGTGTCCTGACTTTGGACCTAGACTTTGGCTTAATTAAACTTTAGTTAGTTTCTCATCAATTGGTTTAGATCTTGATTTCCTTCTGAGAATTTTTTTTTCTCATTCTCTTTTACTGGGGACCTGATTCAAGTTCTTGGCCTTGGTCTTGAGGCTTGGACAACTTCTATCAGTTCTTGATTCCTGCTCCTATCAGGTTCCATTTCCTCTTCTTACTGCCCAGCCTTGATCCCTGAAAACCTGTCTGAAATGAGCTTATATTATAGACAATATGACACCAAAGGCATGTTGTAATCCTTTCGTTAAACACATATCAACAGCATACCAAGATGCCTGGAGTATTCCCATTGCTCTGTGGAGGAAGAAGGCGGAAAAGCTTACCCTTCGAGCTTGTGCCAGGCTCTTAGCAGGCTGCATTTCAAAATGTGTGTAAGGCAGTCAAAGAGGGTATCAAATAGAGAGGTTGAACTTGCTCAAGGGCACACTATGAATCAGCAACAAAGTCACAAATAGAACCATTTGCCTCTAGGCCCAATATAACAAGCTCTCATTTCTTATTTTCAAATCCAATTTTAAGATATGATAAAGTGTACTTTTAATAGCTAACTAATAATATTTGCTAACATTTAGGTAGCCCTTTAAAGTTTGCAGAGTGCTTTGTAGATATTATTTGGTGATCATATCAACTTTTTGGTAGTTGCTCTTATTATTAGTTACTTTTTATAACCCATAGCTTCCCAAGCTAACCCAAGACAAGAAGCTATGGGTTATTATAAAAAGTAACAACAACAACAACAACAACAATAATAGCAACTACCAAAGAGTTGATATGATCACCAAATAATATATACAAATACAAAAAATAAAATAAAAAAAGTGTGGCAAGAGCTAGGCAAATATGGTTAAGTGATTTGCCCAGGGTCACATAGCTAGGAAGTGTTTGAAACCGGGTTTAACCCAGATTCTCTTGACTCCAGGTCTGGTGCTCTATCCATGGTGCTAACTAGCTGTCCCTAAGCAAGTGCTAGTATCATCTCTTTTACAAATGAGGAAATGGAGATAAGAAAGGATAAGTGAGGGGGCAGCAAGGAGGCTCAGTAGATTAAGAGCTAGGCTTAGAGATGGGAAGTCCTGAGTTCAAATTTGGCTTCAGACAGTTCCTAGCTGTATGGCCTTGGGTAAATTGTTTAATCCCCCTTGCCTAGCCCTTCCTTGGCAACCTTTTCTGAGTTTGAGGCCCAGAGGACAAATTCAAGCTGTCTGTGAGCCACAGGAGAGGGTTGAGGGAGAAAGTGCTTGCTTTGGACTGCTGGAAAGAGGGGTAGGGCAAGCAAAAATGTCCTTGGGTGCTGGGAAGAGGGGGAACAGAGCAGCTCACCAAGTGCCTGCTCTGCACAAGTGCCACATCTTCACCAACGCTGGCTTACCCCTTACCACTCCTTTGCCTTTGACCCAGTACTCAGTATTGACTCTAAGAGAGAAAGTAAGGATTTAAGAAAAAAAGAAAGTATAAGTGACTCCCCAAGCTTATTAGTATTTGAGGTAGAATTTGAACTCAGGTCTCTTGACTCTCAAGTGCTTTACACTCTCTACTATACTAGCTGTCTTAGCTTAGTGATGGAGTACATCAAAATATGCAGAGGGCTTCTGACAGAATTCCCAATACAGTAAAATGGATCTTGGTTATCTAAGAAAATATCTTGATGAATAAACATTTCTGTGTTTAAACCTTCATTTTCATTTTTTACTTCCTCATTGGCAACTTTTATTAAGTCTATTTATATGCAGTGCTATGGTGAGTCCTCTTATACAAAGCAAATGAGTTGAGGAAAGGGGTGCTCTAATGGCTAGTCACCTAACATTAACATGATCAGAGGGTTTATAAAGTTAAATAAACAACAAATATAATATATGGATTAAATAGTATCAATAATATATATATATATCCTCACTGAATTAACACTATTTAAACCTTAATAGAAGCTAAAGCTTAAAACTGTTCTAAGCCTTTTGAGATACCAAATATAAGCAGAGATAAAAATGTATTTTTTTTAAGTGAGGGAAATAAATAGGTAATCTCATGTAGGAGCTGTATATAGGAAAATAGTGTCCTGAAAGTCTTAGTACAGGGTTATTATTTTAGTAATAATAAGAATAATCATAATAAGAAGCATCCATATAGTTCCTTATGGTTTGTAAAGCCCTTTACAATAAATACTGTCTTATTTTAGCATCACTACAATCCTAACAAATTAGTGCTATTTATTGTTGGCTCCATTTTACAGATGAGGGAACTGGGGCTGAGGGAGGTTAAGTGATTGATTGGTCTAGCTAAGAAAAGATTTGAACTCAGATCTTCTTGACTTTTATTTTAAGTCTTGCACTCTATCTACTGCACCATCTAGCTGCTTTATAAACTTAAAATGACATTTGGACTTTTCGGAAGTGAAGAAGGTTCTGATTCAGGAGTCAGAGGACCTGAGCTTGCATCCTGGCTCGTTTACTTTGACTGTCTGACTGGATAAGTCATTTAACTTCTTGAGTTTCAGGGTCCTTCATCTGCAAAATGAAGTAACCTCTAAATTTGTGTTTCCATGACACTATCATCTTCACTTAAATGGTAGAGAAATGGGATAGAAAATAATAAGAACTCCCATTTCTTTAGTGCTTTAAAGTTTGTAAAACATTTACTTATATTATCTCTGGAGTAAGGAACAATTTTGGTTTAAATCCAATCTCTGGTATTTATTGACCACCTCTCAAAATCTTAATTTCCTCATCTGTAGAATGGGGGAGAAAGATGCTTTTAGAACCCACCTCACAGGATTGTTCTGAGGCTTAAATAAATTACATCTACAAATAACTTTGAAAACCTTTAAGTGCTAGTGTGTAGTGGTTACTTGACTACAAAGTGAAGCTTTTTGTACTCTATTTGCCTTGTTAAAGAGAATGATGCTTTCTATCCTGGGGAATGATGGGATTTACCTTCTGCAGTCTTCATTACCAACTTCATTTTTTTTCTGTTCTTTTCAACCCAGTGTGATGGTGTGCATTTAAGAAAAGCTAGAATGATCCACAAAGAATGAACATGTCTTTGTGCATGCTTTTTATGAAAAGAAGACACCTTTCTGTCATGGTGGTGAGCAGGGAATCAGAAGTAGGTGTTAGTGATATTCTTCTTTGGACGTTTTGTCTTTTCTCCTAGTTTGAACTTGTAGAATAAAAAGAAGCTTAAAAAAGAGAGAAAAGCTCCTAAAACTTTTAAATGGGCCCCAAGCCATTCTGATTTATGAGACCAGGGCTAAATTCCCTAATGGGGCACTCAGCATAATGCAGAAAAAAAGCATTCTATTCCAAAGCCACATGTGTCACCTTTAACCCTGACCATCCATCTTGCATAAAAATTCTTGCTACATTCATAAGGGAGACCTAGCAAGGCAGAATTAGCCTAACCTGTCACTGTGCCACTCAAATCTTGTATTCTACTGACAGCAGGTCTCCAATGTTATCTTTGTATTTGAAGGAAGACTCTTTGTTACCTATGATGTAATAGGGCAATTTGTAGTAATCACTTTTAGCTTTGTAACAATTCGTTGGGACCTTAATTTAAAGCTTGCCTAATTTTAATAAGTGGGCTATTTTTGTGTGCTTATGGTATGCTGTTTAAAAGGATTATTAAAAGTGGACCCTCCCAGAAGATATGAAAACACTGAAAGATGACTCATTTTAACGTCCAAATAAAACTTTTTTTAAAGCCTTACCTTCCATCTTAGAATCAATACTATATATTGGTTCTAAGGCAGAAGAGTGGTAAGGGCTAGGCAATGGGGATTAAGTGGCCTGCCCAGGGTCACATAGCTAGGAAGTGTGTCAGGTCAAATTTGAACTCAGTACCTCCCATCTCTAGGCCTGACTCTCAATGCACTGAGCCACCCAGCTGTCCCCCCAACCAGCTGCCCCCCACCAAATAAAACATATTAACAGTTCCTTGAACTGTGTAGGTTATAGTAATATACAGTTCAGCATTTAGCTATATAGATATAATACATATAAGGGAAACTCGAGGTCACTATTCTGTGGCAACTCTCTAAGCAATTTAAAGAGAAAGCATTTTTACATAAATATGTTACTAATTTTCCACATAGTACTGAAATTTTTGGAAATATTTTTGAGATAATTAAAATTTTTGTTAATTATTGAAGTTATTTAATAACTTGAATAAGAATTATTTTAATTAAAACAATTTTAAAATATTTTTGAGAACTTTACAGCCTTGCTGGTATTTTATAGCCTGTCTGAACATAATTACCTCAAACAGGGTCCCAAACCAAATTTAAAACTTTCTTCTAAATTTATCCCACTTTTGGACTTATTTGTTTTTATTAGCACAATACCAAAAATTGAGTCCATGCTATAACCATTGGAATCTTCTTTCTCTTTTCATTTTCCATATCTGATCAGTTGTTAAATTTTGTTGATTTGACCTTTAAAGGCATTTCAATGAAATCTTTATTTTCTATTCTAGCTGTTGACACCCAGATTCAGGAACTTATCCCCATCAGTCTGAACCATTAGGCAATTGCTTTCCCTCCCTTTTTAAACTAGTCTCTTCATTTCCAGTTTATTTTATCTTCTTTGTATTTGGTTACAGAATCTTAAAATTAAGGGACATGTATCTGAACAGAAATCCTTTAGGTTTTCTTACACTTTCTTCTTCAGAAGCCCAAAGATTGTTTTGCTGTTCCCTAGACATGTCACCTCTTGTCACTATGTCTTTGCCATGCCTCCTGCCTCTATTTTCTGGCTTTCTTGGGCTCCTTCAAGACTAAACTCAAATCTCAATTCTTGTAGGTCTTTCTTAGTTCTTCCATCTTTGAGTTCCTTCTTTCTGGAAATACATTCCATCTATACTGCATATATCTTGTACATGCAAAATCATTTTCATATTTTCTCCCCAATTAGAACTAGAGTTCTTTTATTCATACTTTTGAGTTTAATCTTCAGTGTTGACATTTTCATTACTTCTTTTACATTTAGAAATTAGCATAACAATGAATTAAGCCTTGTTTTAGTTTCATAGTTTCCTAATTTGTGTGGTACAAAGACACACTGCAAATTTAGTAATCAACTTTCAAAAGCTGGTCAAGACAGCTCCAACATACCTTGCCATTAACTTTTTTTTAACCCTTACCTTCCATCTTAGAATCAATGCTGTGTATTGATTCTAAGGCAGAAGAGTGGTAAGGGCTAGGCAATGGGAGTTAAGTGAATTGTCCAGGGTCACACAACTGGGAAGTGTCTGAGGTCAGGTTTGAACCCAGGACCTTCTATCTCTGGGCCTGGATCTCAACCATGAAGCCACATAACTGCCCTTGCCATTAACTCTTAAACATAAAATATTTTTCTTTATAATATTGGAAAAATAAGAGTAGTCATAACTTTTTTTGATGTAAAGACAAAAACAGAAATAATAATAGCAAATAGGAGAAAAACTGGAAAAATATTTTCTCATAAGAAGGGGAAAAGAAAAAGGAATAAAGATAGTATAAGACTTCACCCATAAAACCTGGCTCACATTTTCCCACTGATACCTACTGTGTCCATGAGAGAAAGTCAATGCTAAGAGAGGAATGCAGCAAGGAAGAACATGAGTTGGGAAACCCATATGCTCAGGACAACTCTCAACCCTGAACTGAAGACCTTGATGTCTGGTTCTTTCCAGATTTGGCCTTTCTTTGAATCCAGAGGGCTTAGTACATTGCCTAAGAGTTAATAAATGCTTAACAAATGCTTGCTGACTGAGTAACTGACTTCTACAACATATTCAAAAAGTGATTTCCCACCATGTCTAACTGATCACTAGCTTGTTAATGATCTAGTCTTCTATTTTGTATTATTGTCATTTCAGGATTGTATTCTCTCATGATTTTACTGATGAGAGCGAGGACTATGTCTTATTTATCTTTATAGCTTTTTCCACAAGCTTCCTAAAATAGTGCTTAATAGATACACCAAGGAAATGTCCCTAAGATTCATTGGTATAGAGAACCTACAGGTGAAGAAACTTTCTTTAGCAGTTTAGACAGTGACCTTCTCTGTAACTTAAAGACTTAGAGAATTAAGTGGAGCAGTTAGAGATTAAGTGACTTGCCCAAGGTCAGAGAGCCAGAAAGATTCCCAGGCAGATCTTGAACCCAAGTTTCTTGGCCTCAAGGCAAACCCTCTTTGAACTATACCATACTTCATCACCATTATCATCATCATCATCATTTCTACCACTACCATATTTATATAACACATTTAAATTTACAAAACATTTTATGTATATTATTTCATTATATATTATATATTTTATATGTATTATTTCATTTTATGCATGTTATCATTTTGTACATTATCAATAACCCTGTGGAGTAGATCCCATTTTACAGATGAGGAAATTAAGGCATCCCAAGTTGAAGTAATTTATCTCAGGTGATTCAAATTATGAGTTTCTTGAGCTATATTTGCTCGTATTGGCTCCAAGGCAGAAGAGTGCTAAGGGCTAGGCAATGGGGGTCAAGTGACTTGCCCAGGGTCACACAGCTGGGAAGTGTCTGAGGCCAGATTTGAACCTCTAGGTTCTCTAGGCCTGGCTCTCAATCCACTGAGCTACCCAGCTCCCTCCCTCCCCCCCCCCCCCCGCCCCCTTTAGGTCTTTTTTGTCTGAGTTTATCATTCACTGTAAATCCTTCTGCAGATAAAATGATACTTTTTGGGCAGAAGACCAAGTCAGGTTAACTTTCAAACAGATGCAAGGATTGATTTGAAAAGTTGGTAGATTTTGGACTATGTAAGGGTAGGGTTATTTTCACTTTTTAAGAGAATTCCTCTGCTAACTTACAGTGACTCAGGTTGTGGCAATAGCTGCCTGTGATTTCCTCGTCTGTGAATTTTAATTAAGTTTCTGTTCCTTAAGTAGAACTCAGTCTAGAATGCTGGTGAGTATCGATAATACTTGATTGAATAAATCTTCTTCCTACTTCACTAGGGTTGTACTCTAGATTTTCCTGCTCAGAAAGAAACTACAGATTCTAACCAGAGATTTGCAGTGATTCTCTCAATTAATGAATCTGCTGGAATGAAAATTCCCATCTAGAGGAATTTAGTTTTTGTTTGTCTTTGAAAGCAGCTTCTTAAAAGAGCTATACATTATCCAAAGTAGAATTGGGTACAACCCCTATTCTCACATTCTCCCAGTTTCATATTAGAGCTGAAAGGGACATTAGAGCTCATATAGTTAAACTGCTTGACAGTACAGAAGTGGACATTGTGGTCCTAGAGAGAAGTGACTCACCCAAGATCATAGAAGATTCATTCAACTGACTAAAATTGAGACTGAGGAGTGGAGAGGAAGTAGGGAAAAGGTTTGAGGGATACAGTAAAGGGAAAGCTGAATTTCATAGGTTTTTAACCCAAATTATATAGAGGAAGAAACAGGATTAGAGTGTCAAAGTAGGGTACCTAGTTCTCCTGACTCCCCAGGCAACCACTTTTGCAGCAAGGTTGCTAATATATGGTAACTAGATAGCACAGTGGATAGAGTGCCAGTCCTGGAGTTAGGGACTTATCTTCCCAAGTTCAATTTTGAATTCAGATACTTAAAAGCCACGTGACCCTGGGCAAGTCATTTAACCCTGTTTGCCTTTGCTTCCTCATTTGTAAAATGAGCTGGAGAAGTAAATGGTGACCTCTCCAATTGCCAAGTAAATCTAAATGAGGTTACAGAGAGTCTGACAAGACGGAAATGACTGAACAACAAATGCTAACAAAGCATAGGGTCACCTGTTGTTTCTGGATAGCAGTCATTACTTTAATGACTCAGAACAAGTCACTTTAGGAAGGGAGGCAAGAGAAATAGTAATACGTCCTTCTAGCAGGTTGTTTTGGAATAGAATCCCTCCCCCCTTCTATTTCCCTGCTTGAAATTTCCCTGAAAGGACTTGAGATCCCCCTCATCCCCAAACTTACCCTCGGAAAGCCCCATGGCACACTCAAAGTGGCCCTGCTGCCAAGTCTTGAGTCCTGGCCTCAGACAAGTTTGAGAAGCCTGGGAGGGAATAGCTTCAGAAAAAGATAAGGGCCCTTGTATTAGGAGGGCAGAGCCTCTTTCCCCTTGCTTTCCTTCTCTCCGTGGTTTCCATTTTCCATATTACTATGAGACAGCCCTTGGGCTATCTCAGTGGGCATGGAGAAGACCTGCTGGCTAGACATGGGGATGGTTTCCTCAGATGAAGAGAAAAACTTGGGTAATGGCTGGCCTCTCTCTCTCTCTCTCTCTCTCTCTCTCTCTCTCTCTTTCTCTCTCTCTCTCTCTCTCTCTCTCTCTCTCTCTCTCTCTCTCTCTCTCTCTCTCTCTCTCTCTCTCTCTCTCTCTCCCTGTAGGGAAAACAAGAAGTTTTCCTCTGTTCAAGAATCTCACAAGTCAACCAAGCTTTCCACTCCAGTCCCAACACTGGGCATTGAGCCTTAGTTCCCTTCCTTAGCATACAGCGGGGGTTCTTTACTGTTCTTGTGTCATGGACACCTTTGGCAGTCTGGTGAAGCCTTTGAACTCTTTCTCTGAATAATATCTTAAACTTCAGAAAATACAATAGGTAGAAATACAAACCAAACCAATTATATTTAAGTAAGTTGTCAAAATATTAAAAAATACAAACAAGTTCATGTACTTTGGGCTTGGAGGAAACTAATCTCTGAAGGATTTTTACTGGGTGCAATCATTCGCACTTGAATAAAATCCTGGTAGCTTCATCCTGGCTTTGTTATTATTATTCAGTCGTGATTGACTCTTTGTGACCCCAATTGGGATTTTCTTGGCAGTTATCCTGGCTATAGATCTGCATAATGGTTTATTTATTTCTACCTGGGCTAAAGACTAATATCTAAAATAACATTTTATCTTAAGAACCTTGGGTTTTTCCAGAAAAAAAATACTAAAGGAGGGGGGTGTGGTGGCAGCTGGGTAGCTCAGTGGATTGAGAGCTAGGCCCAGAGATGGGAGGTCCTGGGTTAAAATCTGGCCTCAGACACTTCCTAACTGTGTGACCCTGGGCAAGTCACTTAACCCCCATTGCCCAGCCCTTACCATTCTTCTGCCTTGGAATCAATACACAGTATTCATTCTAAGATGGAAGGTAAGGGTTAAAAAAACACACAAAAAAACTAGGGCATAAAGTGTGTGTATACCTATAGATACATATATGCACATATGTATATATTTACCTCTTTATGTATATATTCTTTCACCCATGCATAAATATGCATATCAAAGAACTTGGATATAATATAAAATGTACACAACCTCAATATAAAATATACACAACCACAACGACCCAAACAAACAAGCAAAATCCAGAAAGACCCCTGTAGGGTGTATTTGTATCCTCCCTTGGTTCCCATCAGTGTTTATAACAGGACTACTTTAGTAACCATGGAGGACCTTTGCCTCCCTGACAGACAAGAGCAGCTGTTCAGTGGAGGCTCAGAAGGTGTCTGGAAGCTTGAATGAGAGTGGACATTTGGCCGCTCGGCTTTGCCTATATGATAAACAGTTCTGATCGCAAAATGCTTCAGTACAGTTTATCGTATACGAGTGAGTATGTCTGTGTGTATTTGTGTGTGTGTATGAAATGGAAAGAAGATCTGAAGTCATCCTAGTCACCCCTGAGTCCTTTGGTCTTCTGGAGGGAGTGTGTGAGGGAGGGAGTGCCATAACTCTGAAGGGGCTTGTATGTATTGCCATTTTCTTTCATTCATTCTCTGGATTGTCTCCTTTTCTTTTAGGCTTGCAAGATAATAGCCCTGACGTCACAAAATTTCAGCTGATTATTGTAGTTTTATTAGTGTTATGCCCTTAGATATTGTGACTTGCAATTTCCTAGAAATGAGAAATGTCGAAGGTTTATGATATTCTGAGGACAAAGCAGTCACCGGTAGGATTCTGAGAACATACTTTATTTTTCCAAATACATTAACACATATTTTATTAAGCACAGGAGTCATAAGTAATGTTTGCATTTGAATAGAGCATGTATGATAAAGGTTCAGCTCATGCTTCCACTTTAAAACTGCATGTTTATAATTCAAATATTAATGAGAAACTAGGTCTCTTCTCACATTTATTTCCCATTAGGCTCTGGCGTGAGAATTGCTTTCCCTAAGTTTATAGATGACATGGTTTCTGATGTCTTCAAGTGGCCTTTGAAAGAAGCATCAGTAACAGTTATAGGAAGGTAGCGAAGTGGGTCAGTGGAGAGAGAGCCAGGCCCATGGAGATGGGAAGTCCTGGGTTCAAATTTGATATCAGATAACTTCCTAGCTGTGTGACACTGGGCAAGTCATTTAACCTCAATTGCCTAATTCTTACCACTCTTCTGCCTTGGAACCAATACTTTCTATCAATTCTAAAAAGATAAGGGATAAAAAAAAAGTAATAATGGGTCATTTCACAGTGAAGGTCTATGACAAGGGCACTTTAACTCTTGGATTAAACACACTCATCTGGTCAATTTTTAAAGTTCTTTTATAACCCATCTTCAATCTACCTATCTAGACTTAGTACATACTTGTTTTCCTTTGAACACTCTATGGCCCAGACTTGCTAGATTTCTTGCTGTTGTTCCCACTTACTATTTCTTTTTCTTTTTTAAAATAAAATTTTATTCATATTTTGTTATTTAAACAACCAGAATTCCTCGCAGTATTTTTCCCCTGGTCTTCCCAGAAAATTATCACATATATCAAAGAATATTCTTAAAGAATGAAAGAATATTGTATTAGTTATAATATATAAATAATAAACTATAACCATATATTAATATATTATATTTTTAAATCTTGAAGAATAAAAAGAGAGAAAACAAATCAGTAAAACGGATCAGTGAATTGAAGGAATCTGAAAATATATGTCTTGTATCATATGAGTGACTCTCCTACATCTGCAAAGGAGTGGAATGGGTGTTTCTTTCTAATTTCTTCTGTGGAAAGTGGCTTATTTTTACTAAGTTTTGCAACATTCACTTTTGAATACTTCATTGTTAGGCCTTCCATATATGTCAGTAGAGTTATTATGTATACCAGTTTTTGGCCTCTGCTTTCTTTAGATCTTGTAAATCTTTCCTGTTTCTCTGTGTCCATCATAGTTGTCATTTCT